>NC_138770.1:343536424-343925416 GCF_965119305.1 Pelophylax lessonae
ATTTGGCCGCTGCAAAGTAGTAGTCCCACTAAAAGTAACTGATCGCCGCCATTACTAGCAATAAAAAAACAAAAAGTCCATAAATGGATCCCATAGTTTGGAGACGCTATAACTTTTGCACAAACTAATCAATTTACACTTATTAGGATTTTTTTTATCAAAAATATGTAGCATAGAACAAATTGGCCTAAATTGATGAAAAAATAGTTTTTTTTAATTTTTTTATTGGGTATGTTTTATAGTAGCAAGTAAAAAATGTATTTTTTTTTTTTCAAAATTGTAGCACTTTTTTGTTTATAGTGCAAAAAATAAAAATCGCAGAGGTGATCAAATACCACCAAATGAAAGCTCTTTTTGTGGGGAAAAAAGGATATCATTATTTATTTGGGTACAGCATCGCACGACCGCACGATTGTCAGTTAAAGCAACTCAGTGATGTATCGCAACAAATGGCCTGGTTAGGAAGGGGGTAAAACCTTCCGAAGCTGAAGTGGTTAAATGAACTGTAATGCGTTTTTGCAAAAAGCACCAAAAAAAGCATAGATGTGAACCAGACCTAAGAACCTGTTGCTTTAGCTGTTACAGATTCCAAAATACAGCTAGTATGCAGATTAGGAAATTGGAGGTAATAAACACCAGTTCTGAGCTTGTACACATGCAGATGCATGTGCTCACAGTGGGGCATACCTGTGCTGGAACCTGTTATGAATGTGAGAGCTTCCTGCACAGTGCTTTCTCCAGACACATTCAGCTGTCACCTGGGAGATTCAAGAAACTGTCTGTGTGACAAGAGCAGTTTTATTGGAGGGACGTCACTGAGGAAGGAGTGTCAGTGCCAGTCTCCAGCAGATTCCGGTACCTGTTTCTAGCAGGTACAAGAATCTGGCACAAGCACTGGTAATTTCAGTAAATTCGATGACACTCTTTATGAATTCCCCCATTTGCTTCTTACCTTCCTAGCGGTATTCCCGAGTGTGGCTCGGGGTTCATTTTCAGTACCAAAAGCGGTATCCCCCAGCCACACTCGGGATTACCCCAGATCAATACTCACCTTCCCCTGCGATCCCCTACCATCCTCCCCAGCCTTCCTTCAGCCGCAGGGGGGTGGAACCGGCGGGAGATTAAAAAAAAAAAAATGACATGATACAGTGTAATCTGTTAGAATTGCAACTTTGTATCATGCCATTTCACCACCTAGAGGCTTTTCCAGTGCCCTGCCTGTACTTTTTGCGGGACTTTGTGCCTGGAAAATTGATAATGTCCATGGCGTCCAAAAAGTGTTCTTTTAGCTCAAAAATGCTTTTGGACAAACTGGAAAACAGCGGCGGTGTATCGGAATTATTTGCAGAACTGAGCGATAGCGATTTGTGGGAAAATTTGTCATCTGTACTTGAAGTGACAACAGCAATGATTCTGTGACTGAGCTCAGCAATGTGCAGACTTGGTGCTCTATTGACTGCGATACGTATCAGACAGCGCCCCCGAGTACAGATTGTCCCTCATAATAAAATATCTCCACTTCGAAAACAATGATGAATTTGATGAAATGTATTATTATAATTTAAGATTTCATGTTTCAAACTTTATCACACCTGGGATGTCTACTAGACTCTTGTTTGGACAGATTTAAGTGAGTTATTCATTATTCATAAGAATTACAGGCCTAAAATATAAAACATATTTCCATGCAAAACAATGTACCGCTTTTAGCACAAAAATTCTGACATAATCAGACCGCCAGGGAGGTTAAGCTAACCAGAGATGTATAGTAACTAAGTAGAACTACTTTACTACTGTACCGAAAGGCGGTATCTGTACTTTCCTGGAGTAGAATTTTTTTCTCCTACTTCCACTTTTACTTCACTACATTTTTTCGATGATTTCAATACTTCTACTCCGATATTTTTTTTTTGTGCTGCATAGTTACTCATTACAATTATAAAAATTACCACTGCCAGAACAGTAGATGGCAGGTTTCATGAAGCTCAAAACATGTGTATTATCAGCGCATACGAAAATAAATGCTACTGTATGTATAAATAAAAGCTGCATTTGAAATAATAAAAAACAATATGATGTTCAAACTTTTGACTTCTTTCTTTAACTACATAACACAGTACTTGTACTTTTACTTTCAGTACTTGAGTAGCAAAATTAAAAAAAAAACTACTTGCAATACTTAAGTACAAAAAATGTTGAATACTTTATTACTTCTACTCAAGTCACTTTTTGATTGAGCACTTCCACTTCTACTCAAGTCACTTTTTGATCGAGCACTTGTACTTTTACTCAAGTATGGGTTTCGAGTACTTTATACAACTCTGAAGCTAACCATATACAAAACACATTTTGGACAGTTTCTAAAGAACTGGAAATTCAGTTGGTGGATGATCCTACTGGCTGTCTCCCACCTGACATAACTTGGTTCAAAAATCAAAGGAACTGGGCAGAAAATTAAAATTGTTGGTCGAATCAGATGCAGCCACTGTTTGGCTATTCTGACAGCTGGCAGAGCCATGGGAGATTCATTCATCCACTCTATGTAGAATGGATGATAGAACCTGTTACATTTTTATACAGGCTGAACAGAAATATCTAGATGCATATAGCCAGCTTTGGAGGGTGTGTGTGTGTGTGAGTGTGTGTGTGTCATTAAGCTAAAAAAAATATATTTCTATAAAGCGATGCACTTTACAGCCAGATCATCCTGCAACTGGTTTTCACACTAAAGATGTTGATTGTGCTGGCTGACATGCAAATAGCTGTTGAAAGGTGCACTTACAAAAGTATATATGTAAATAAAATATGACACAGCAAATATGTGAATTTCTGAATATCGCAACATCTTGATTTCTTTCTGTAAATACACTATAGTGTGCCTTAAAATAAATTTCAGCATTATTATGAAACCTCATTATCATACATATTAGTGTATTTATTTAGGCTAAAGTCATCTCATTTGTTAACAATGACTCAACAGTAACATATTTGTCAGCATAATATATACTTTTTCACTGTTCTGCCAGTTCAGCTGCATTCATAATCAGGAAAAACGTGAAAATGTCATCTGAAATTCTGTGATAATGAAATCTTCAGTTCTCCCAGTGGTAGATGTTTTTCTTCACAGCTCTTGACTCTATATAATTTATGTGAATATAATGTTCATATCTTAATCATGAGGTTGAGATGACTTAGAAAGCAGAGTGTGCTTTGCTGATGGAAAAAATGAACTTCAGGACTTCAGCATGTCATGTAAATAATCACAAAATTATTCATTAAAAGTCGTGTGTGTATATTCTTTAAGTCTGATAGGGAGAACTCACCTTTTGTGTTTATTTCTGCAGACAAAATGAGTGATTTTCTAACTCAGCTAAAAACACCAGCTGCATTACTAGCAGCTCAAGGAAAACCAGGCCAACCAGGAAAGGATGGACTGCCAGGACCTCCTGGAGATCCAGGGCCACCTGGTCCCCAAGGTAAGGTGTAATTACCTATAACAGTTTGTAAATTATTTTGGGGCACAAATATTTAACATGGAGAGGTCCTGCTTCTTGTAGCCTTTTAAACCATAGCATTACAAACAATTTATTACTTCTTACAGAGCTCAGAGGCCTAAGGTAAGATACACTGGTCTTCATATGACCTCATTTCTAAATGTAGTGACTGGTCTAAAATATTAGATTTTACCAACAGTTCGCTAAAAATTAGAAAGATTATAAAACTAGGTAGTTAAGAGAGGCATGATTTGGCTAAGGAACAAGTTGTCTGATATAAAGACTTACATTTTCTGATGGAATCCCACACTGGTTCACCAACCTTTTGCACACTTCTGGTGATTTGAATGGTCATGCCTATCCACGTCTTGTTGCTCAGACAACCAGACCTCACCTTGTGATCCTCCTCCTGGCTCCCCATAAACCACAGCAGCCTGCATTGTAATAGTATGTTCACAGCTTAGTCTTTTGCTATACCTTTCCCAGGTACCATTCTCTGCTCACTCATCCCTTAACCTCAATTGGTCCATATATCAAGGCATCTTATTGAAACCTCTCTAACCCTACATCCATAGGTGTGTGCAGCCTATTGCATTAGGATGTGCACCCCAAATGTATTAAAACATGGATGGTGTCAGTAGGGTAGTGGACTTGTCAGTAGGGCAGAGGTTGGATGTCAGCAGGGCCCCAGACTTGTCAGTAGGGCATTGGTTGGCATCGGTTGGCATCGGTAGGGCAGTGGACTTGTCAGTAGGGCAGAGGTTGGTGTCAGTAGGGCAGTGGATGGTGTCAGTAGGATAGTGGACAGTGTAAGTAGTTTTTTCGTTTTTACAATTTTTTTAGGAGCCCTGTTGGAGGGCTTTGGTGAAATATCAGCCGGGGGAATCTGCACCGCACAGGGTGATTAGGGCATGCCTATGCCTACATCTAACACTTGTTATAGGTTCTGTCAGGTGCCTTACTAGCTGCTCTTTCTGTGTATCTGATCTCCCATGTACTGACCCTTTGCCTGGTTTCTGACCACTTTTCTACCTGCTGCCTGGACCGACCATTCACCAGAATGGTCTTGTATTTGCCTGCCACCTAAACTAACACTTTTCCTGTTTATTGAACACATTTATGCCTGCCAAATTTTGTTTTATTTGCTGACCATGTCTCTGCTTATTCTACTGACCCATTTGCACATCCCACTAACCACGTTCCTGCTGAGGCATTAGTGCCAGCTATCCTCTGCTGACATCTGTACTCTTAGTACCACAAGGTACTCTTTGCTATCCCCTTGCTCTGCCTCCTGTACTTCCTGGCCAATGGACATAGAATTGTGTATATGTCATATGGGCCACGAAATACAAGTAAACTTAATTGCCCTTAGGGAATGGGCGCTGCAATAAGTGAAGCTACACTAAGCTAGCTATATTTCCTGACTACATGTATAGAGGCAAGCATTACTGCTGTATCATAAAGGAGCTCAGGTGCCACTAAGGAAGCCAACCTCTGTTATAGGGACAAGATGGGCAAGTATAGTTGTACATCTCCCTCCCTTTAAGAGACAACAGCATACATTTAAGTAAGCATATGCTCAAAATATTTAAATCCCAACTAGCAGATTTGACTTGGGAAGCACATTTTAACATGGCAGCTTCTCTTTCCAGAATAAACTTTCTACATTCCTGCACTTAGTAAACAAAAAACAAAGGGAGAGTGGGCTGCAGTAAGTGCAGTATTATTTATTAAATACAAAAATAAAATGATTAAAAATGCACTTACATGTAAAGTTTGTTGATTTCTCTTCGGAACATATTTATACGGTGTGTTTTATCCATGTGCATGTGAGTGCAATACTTGTCACAGACAGTGGCAGTCTCTCCCCCTCCCTGTTTTCTGCTTTTACATGGCCATTGGCGGAAAGAATCCAGAACTTGCTTAAAAGAAAGACTGCTAACACTGTAAAAGTGTATTCCTCTATCATGTTGATTATATATGGACCTTATTTTTATGAACACTTCCTTAAGAACTTTTACCAAATACCCATTGTTCATTTACCACTGAGGGGTGTACATTCTCAGTTTGCGCTGAGTGTCCCCTATGTGGTCATATTTGATATTGCTTTTTACGAAGTGCCACCCTTCACTTTGCAAGGACCTTAAAGTGAATAATATAACATCTAGTCACTACAATTTAGGTATTTATACATTGAGTTCTGTTAATCTTTACTCATAGCTGAGGTCCTCTATGCCCCTCATCAGTTTAATTGTCCTTCTGTGCACTTTCTCCATTTCCCCAACATCCTTTTTGTAAACCGATGCCCAAAATTTAATTGCATTTTCAAGATGAGAATGCTTTGTACAGGTGCAAGCGTATGTCTCTCTTAGTTCTATACCTCTTTTAATACAAAAAACAATGTTGCTTGCTTTACAAACTGCGTCTTGGCTTTGCATGTTATTATTAAAAGAAATATATGGTTTTTTTTTTTTTTAAGAATCATTCTTACCTAGGTGGATGCTACATCTGACCCCGGGTCATCAAACACAGCAGATCCCTCGGTTCTCTGAGCTTCCTGAGCAGAGAGCTAGTGATTGTCAGTCACCACTGTCTGTTCTACCCCCCCCCCCCCCTCCTCACTCACTGGAGCACTGGGCTGTGGAGGGGGTGGGAGTGGTTTGCTCAGGCTCTCAGCAGCTGACTGAGAGGCTGAGCCAGGTGCTGGTCCAGGTATGTGAGCAGATCCCCACCATATGGTTACGATCTTTTCTGAGCCTGGATCAGCTCTGTGAAGTCAGCCGACAGCTGAGAACGGGTCACAGGAGTGCAAAATGAACTGCACTCCTGTGATACACAGGAGAAGTACAGCCAAACAAGATTTGGCTGTACTTCTCCTGTGCAGTGCAGTGCATTAAGTGCTTGTGATTGGCCAAAGCATGCACCTGACCTGTATGCTTTGGCCAATCACAGCACAACGCCCTGCCAGAACCATGGTTGGCCAAAGGCAGAGTGCCTTTAGCCAATCATGGCTCAGGAGCTAAGTTCACACCCCACATTATATAAGGCTGCTGCTTACACGGCAGCCGTGTATAGTGTGTGATAATATAGGTTAGGCAGGTAGTGGATAGTGTGTTGAGTTAATTTAGTGCAGTCACTGTAGTGTTCAGGTTATACCTCACTTTTAAAATGTATGGTTATGTTTTAGTCCTGGGTCCCCTCCAAGTGCTCCCCAAGTTTTGTGTCCCTTTCACTTATAGTTTGTGAGCAGTGCCATGCCAAGCTGACCAAGATTTCCCATAGATGCCAATGTAGAAGACGGGGAGCAGTGCCATGCTCTCCAACTAAGATTTCCCAAAGACGCCAATGAGCGCTGAAAACTTGTCTAGGCAGCAAGGGGGGTTCAAATATTCTGTATTTAAGTGGTAAGGGGAACCCTATGACAGAAAAAACAAACGCCATGGGGTCCCCCCCCCCAAAATCTATACCAGGCCCTTTGGGTCTGGTATAGATTTTAAGGGGGACTCAGTGCCAAAATGAAAAAAAAAAGTGGCATGGCCCCCCCCAAAAAAAATCTATACCAGGCTCTTCGGGTCTGGTACTGATTTTAAGGGGAACTCCACGCCAAAAAAAACGGCGTGGGATCCCCCCAAAATCCATAGCAGTCCCTTATCAATGTTGATAGGGACAAGGGCCTCTTCCCGACAACCCTGGGCTGTGGTTGTGGGGGTCTGCGGGTGAAGGACTCATCAAAATCTGGATCCCGCCCCCCCCAATGTGAATGGGTTTCTGGTACATCATACCCCTACCCATTCACCAAAAAAGTGTACAAAATAATAAACACAAAAGACAGTTTTTACAAAGTCCTTTATTCAAAAATAAAAAATAGTGTCCCTCAATGCAACGCTCGCTGCACCTGAAAAATAGAAAAAAATTCAAAGACGCTTCTGCCTCTTCTGAGGCGTTCTGCCGAATGACGCTCTTGACCTTTGACAGGTGATTTATAGGCAAGAGGCGGGGGGACCCAGTTACATTACCCAATGGCACCACCCCTTCTGACATCACATGACGTCACGTGATGTCAGACAGGTTCAGCGGGTGCCGTGATTGACGATGGATTTACTTAGAGGGACACTATTTTTTTATTTTTATTTTTGAATAAAGGACTTGTCAAAAACTTTCTTTTGTGTTTAATTTTTTTACACTTTTTTGGTGAATGGGTAGGGCTATGATGTACCCGATACCCTTGTTAAAGGGGGCTTCCAGATTCCGATAAGCCCCCCACCCGCTGACCCCCAAAAGCACAGCCCAGGATTGTCGGAAAGAGGCCCTTGTCCCCTTTAAAACGGGGACAAGGTGCTTTGGGGGGCCTGGTATGGTTCAGGGAGGGGGCCATTCGCAGTTCATTTTTTTTATCTGTATTGCCGGGAGCCAACAATACATTACAGCCGCGAGCAAGTTTAAATGACATTTTTTCCTTTAGAAAAGTCAATATTGCTGCAACAGGCTCCATACATCGTACAGATGTGCCACTTTACAGGCACATTAAGGGGACCCCCAAATTTTCATTTTTATTGTTTCACTTTAAGCATTATTAAAATCACTGCTCCTGTAAAAACAATTGTTTTAAAAAATGTTTTTGCATTGATACATGTCCCCCAGTGCAGTACCCGGGTCGCCATATACTTTTTATGGCAATAGCTTGCATATACGCCTTTAAAATTAGGACTTTTGATTTTTCATGCTCGTTTAATAGAGTTTGCATGTTCGCTGGAACATTTTCCCTGTTCAAGATGTTCTGGTGCAAACCGAACAGGGGGGTGTTTGGCCCATCACTACCTATGAGTATTATGTCTACTAGAAAAGCCAAAGCCTTCTCAGTCATTGACTCCCCAAGTTGAACTCTCCTAGGAAGTATGATACATGCATGTTTGTAGCCCCCAAGTGCATAACCTTAGATTTATCAACATTAACCTAATTTACCTCAATCAAGTAGTGCATTCGGGTCTGCTTGTAAGGGTAGCAAAAAGGGGAAAAAGAGGGCCAGGTGGCCAAAAAAAAAAAAAATCACCAGTCTGCCACACCAGCCAAGTAGGAGCCCTGTCACTGGAGTTTTGAAGTTGATTACGATAAAGCTCCAAATCACAGAAAAACTCAGGGCCAATGTGAAAAGTCCATCTGGGTTTAAGGGCTTTTCCAGGTTAAGAAATTAAATGGTAGTTGCTGCACATTTTGGTGCCTGTTTTCCTGTCACATTGTTTTATGGATTCATGTGGAACCATTTAAAGACTGGCACTGTGGTTCTTTTAAAAAATAAAGAAATGTAAAAGTGGGGTTAGTTTTCATAGTCACTTATCAGATGTTTGCATTCTTTGAGGGCCAATTCACGCAAGCATTGCTGGGCTGATTTGCCAAAGGCAGTCCCAGCACAAAGACAACGTAATTTGTCTTATGTCCTATTGCTTCAGTTCACATGCTGGCATCGCTGTGTACTGAAAAAACATGTTACATTTTTAGTGCAGCATATGGTTGTGCTCTAATGCATTGAAACATGCTGCAGTACATAATAATAACAAAAAGAAAAAATAAATAATACATCGCAATGCATACTAACAAGGCATTGAAATGCACCACATGTTAAAACGCACGCCAGTGCACATGCATTATGTTTACAAAAATACCTGATGTGGTGCAAATGTTCTAAGATTTACCCCAAGTTCAATGTTTATAAAAGTAACTCAATGCCTTCTAAAAGGGCAACCTAGATTATTAACATGGAAAACTAGACATATTTAGAAAGTTAAGATTATTTTAAAAATCCATGGCAGGTGATTTGTGTAGATCTTTTATGTTTGTTATTGCTGATAGTGAGTTCTGATTATGATGATTGGATAGTATCGTCCACAAAAAAATGCTTTGAAAAATAGACATTATAATTGATTTATATTTTTGCCTGGCTTGTTGTATTGGTGTTGTAAAAAATATATACAGTATTTTGTAAAGATCTATAGGTCAACCAAAAATAGACACTATTGCTTACAAGTATTTTTCTTGATTTGGCAAAGGGATTTTGGTAGATTTGCATAAGATTATGGCTGTTAATGGTAAGTGATGGGTGTTTTTTTTTTTTTTTTTTTAGTTAATTTAGGTATTCCAATATTTATATTTAGATTACCTGATAAATGATTCTCTTTCTAAAACCTCATTGCCCTTTGGATTTTTTAGCTCCAGTATTTTCCTGTTTAGCTTAGTTCAGTTCTTTTGGAACATATTGGGGTTGATTTACTAAAACTTTAGCACTCAGAATCTGGTGCAGCTGTGCTTAGCATCAAATCTGCTTCTAGCTTCAGCTTGTTCAATTAAGTTTTGACAAAGAAACCTGGAAGCTGATTGGTTACAATGCAGAGCTGCACTAGATTTTGCACTCTCCAGTTTTAGTAAATCAACCCTGCTGTGTTGCATAAATAGCATCATCCGTAGCTAAGCATTAATAATATGACATACATAAAGTATTCTGCAAATTATGAGGTTTTTCTTATACAGTTTAGCTTAGCAAACTTTATATGACTTTTACATGTTTACATGCTTGCTCTTCCATATTGTTTATTTCATTATACTAAGTATAAATATGTGTCATTTAGCCACACATATTTTCTGTATTTAATTACACTGCCTCTTTTAAAGTGACCATCTCGCTAAAAAAAAAAAAAAAAAAGATGCTCATGTAAAGGAATAGAGGTTTTACTTGCCTATTCTGGCACCTATTAGTGGAATGTTCACTGTGCTGCAGAGCTATGCTGCTTAAATATATATTTACATCCAACACAGTTCCAGTTGTGTCTGAATCGTTCATCGCTAGTTGTATGTGTGGTTCTTCCCTCCGGCCCCTACACCTCCCCCCTTTGTTAGAAGGAGAAGTGAAACACAACCAATTATTGGTGCTTTTTTAGTATTTTTTAAACAAATTTGGTCTACTCTATGCACATATATAATTATAAATTACACATAGAAGCGATGTATTAAAAAACAGTAGGACATATTAAAAATGATATACATATCAAGCTGATCTCTTTTAAATATTTATCTAAAAAGCATTAGTCAGTTGAATCGGCCTACCGTATGACTTATTCATGTTCAGTAGAAAATAACTAATTGTAAATCTGCATTCACTGGAAATGTATGTGCTTTGACCCTTGCCTTTGTTTTGTTTTTTATTTGCTTTTATGCAACTAACATGGCCAGTGTGTGAAATTTTGTTTTAAATATGCTTATGCCCCGCAGAATGGTAATTCATCCTCTTTTAAATAATTAACACTGTGAGAGAAAAACATACTAGCACATCATTTAAATTAATAACAAGCATTTCTCTGTGCTTAACCACTTAAGCCCTGGAAGATTTTACACCCTTCCTGACCAGGGCCTATTTTGCGATTTTGCACTGCGTTGCTTTAATGGAAAATTGCGTGGTCGTGCGACGCTGTACCTAAACGAATTTGACGTCCTTTTTTTCCCACAAACAGAGCTTTCTTTTGGTGGTATTTGATCAGCTGTGCAATTTTTGATCATGCGCTATAAATAAAAAAAGAGCGTCGATTTTGCAAAAATAACAATATTTTTCACATTTTTTTATATGAAATTCCCCCCAAAAAAAATGTAAATTTTTTTTAACATTTTAGGCCAATTTGTTTTATGCTACATATGTTTGGTAAAAAAAAATCACAAAAAGCGTATTTTGATTGGTTTGCGCAAAAGTTATTGCGTTTACTAACTAAGGGAAAGATTTTTGTAATTTTTGTTGTTTTTTTTTTTAACGAGTAATGGCGACGATCTGCGATTTCTTTTGCGGGACTGCGACATTGCGGCGGACAGATCGGACCCTTGACTGACATTTTGGACACTTTTGGGGTTACCAGTGACATTACTACAGTAATCAGTGCTATACATATGCACTGTTACTGTAAAAATGACACTGGCAGTAAAGGGGTTAACTTTTTTTTGAGAGGGAGGGGTTAAGTGTCTCCCTAGGGGCATGCTTCTAACTGTGATTGGATGTGGCTTGAGGTGTAAGAACAGAGATCAACGGTCCTACATAGCAGAACCGTATGATCTCCATTCTTACACAGGGAAGAATGACAGGCGGCTTTGTTTACATTAACGGACATCGAGTCCGCCGGGCACACGTGCGGGGGGGTCGTGACCGAGCGGGTTCGGGAGCGCGCCTCCGGCGGCGCGATCGCTCCCTAGAGCCTCACAGGTTAGCGACGTAGTCCTACGTCGCTTTGCCTGTGAGGGGCTGACCGTCACAGTAAATAGTCGGTCGGCAAGTGGTTAAAGGATCAAAAAATTATAAGACTGCGTAGGATACTAAAATACTGTATCACTGCATTCTTCTCTGTATTATTGACAATATTTTTTATTTATTAAAGTACAAAGTTGGCTGTGGGTCTATACATGTAAGTACTGCTCTGCCAGCCATTGGTAGATCATACTGGGATTTACAGTCCATTTACTTTTGGAGGTCTTCAGCTACCTGGTGTTGGTATGTAATGTACAGTATCTCACAAAAGTGAGTACACCTCTCACATTTTTGTAAATATTTTATTATATCTTTTCATGTGACAACTCTGAAGAAATGACACTTTGCTACAATGTACAGTACAGTAGTGAGTGTACAGCTTGTATAACAGTGTAAATTTGCTTGTTTAAAAGAAGGAAAGTGTCGCGCTCAAACATAAATATAAAGTGCCTGTGCAGATATTAAATCAACAATTCATAATTAGTACCAATCAAAATTCAAAACATCAATCAATCTGTGCCCAACATTAGTGTAAAGTGCAAACAGTCCATATGCAGCATCAACCAGTCCACATATCATTGGTGTCACACAATGTAGCAGAGACTTGATAGTTAGTGCAGATTAAGCCTTCACCTCCACACTTCACCCAGTGATCTAGTAAGGTACTCCTTACCGGAAATATATGACCCCTTGATTATAGGGGGTCACATAGACATTTTCTCCAACTCAATGCACGATCCTCAGCTCCTCTGTCACACAATAGGTTCCAGTAATAAGCCTTTAGAGCATATCTCGGATCAGGTGGCAAACATGGGTGGAATGAAAAGAGACTCTCATGGTGCAGTAAATCAAAACATGTCGCTTTATTTAAAAGGAAATGCACTTACTCAAATCTCCTTAAAAGAATCAAATAATAATAGATAAAAATTCAGCGCAACTGTATAAAATAATATAATAGAAAGCTGCTATGCACTAAAGGATCAATAAACCAAAAGTCCCAATAACAAATATATAACAAAAAGTGCAGCGCTATCAAATATGGATTATGAAGAAGATATCGAGGAGAGCAGTCCACAGGTGAAAATTATGGTGAAGCATGCACAAGATATAAACATTCAGTGCTCTTCAATGTGCTGGTAATCCTCCACCCAGTCTCATTAGCCTCTCACCTCACACTTAGCCCCTGTGTCACCAGACGGGCTAGCAAGACAAACTTTCTCCAAGGATATCACAAATATAGATCAAATCAGTATTCCTCTTCATCAGAAGATAAGGCTCACAGGTAACAGATCACAGGTCCATAAAGCGGGTCACAGGTCCATAGGAAAACAAAGGTCCGGACATAGTGCATTACCGCAATAAATTACTTTATTGAACATAGCATAAAATCATAAAAATTACCTTGTAAAGCACTATACAAGTGCATGTGATGAGCAGATTGTATTACACACAGCGGTCTCGACCGCAATGGATGGCGGGTGACGTCACCGGCCCCTCCCCCTTCGCACGCGTTACGTCCCACTGCACGGGACTTCCTCAGCTGAGGAAGTCCCGTGCAGTGGGACGTAACGCGTGCGAAGGGGGAGGGGCCGGTGACGTCACCCGCCATCCATTGCGGTCGAGACCGCTGTGTGTAATACAATCTGCTCATCACATGCACTTGTATAGTGCTTTACAAGGTAATTTTTATGATTTTATGCTATGTTCAATAAAGTAATTTATTGCGGTAATGCACTATGTCCGGACCTTTGTTTTCCTATGGACCTGTGACCCGCTTTATGGACCTGTGATCTGTTACCTGTGAGCCTTATCTTCTGATGAAGAGGAATACTGATTTGATCTATATTTGTGATATCCTTGGAGAAAGTTTGTCTTGCTAGCCCGTCTGGTGACACAGGGGCTAAGTGTGAGGTGAGAGGCTAATGAGACTGGGTGGAGGATTACCAGCACATTGAAGAGCACTGAATGTTTATATCTTGTGCATGCTTCACCATAATTTTCACCTGTGGACTGCTCTCCTCGATATCTTCTTCATAATCCATATTTGATAGCGCTGCACTTTTTGTTATATACTCCTTAAAAGAATCGCCTTTCTCATCAAAGTATACAGCGGGGTTGAGAGCACTGCCGATCGTACAGCGCTCCTCTAACCCGGAAGTGGCTACGGTCTCACGTTTCCCTTCCCGACGTACGTTTCGTCAGTACGACCTGACGTCATCAGTGTAAATTTGCTGTCCCCTCAAAATAACTCAACACACAGCTATTAATGTCTAAACCGCTGGCAACAAAAGCGAGTACACCCCTAAGTCAAAATCTCCAAATTGGGTCCAATTAGCCATTTTCCCTCCCCGGTGTCATGTGACTCATTAGTGTTACAAGGTCTACAAGATCTACAAGGTATGAATGGGGAGGAGGTATGTTAAATTTGGTGTTATCGCTCTCATTTTCTCATACTGGTCACTGGAAGTTCAACATGGCACTTCATGGCAAAGAACTCTCTGAGGATATGAAAAAAAGAATGCTTGTTCTACATAAAGATGGCCTAGGCTATAAGAAGATTCCCAATACCCTGAAACTGAGCTTCAGCAAGGCGGCCAAGACCATACAGCGGTTTAACAGGACAGGTTCCACTCAGAACAGGCCTCACCATGGTCGACCAAAGAAGTTGTGTGCACATGCTCAGCCTCATATCCAGAGGTTGTCTTTGGGATATAGACGTATGAGTGCTGCCAGAATTGCTGCAGAGGTTGGAGGGGTGGGAGGTCAGCCTGTCAGTGCTCAGACCATACGCTGCACACTGCATCTGCATGGCTGTCGTCCCAAAAGGAAGCCTTTTCTAAAGATGATGCAAAAGAAAGCCCGCAAACAGTTTGCTGAAGACAATCAGACTAAGGACATGGATTACTGGAACCATGTCCTGTGGTCTGACGAGACCAAGAAGTTTTTATTTGGTTTAGATGGTGTCAAGCATGTGTGGCAGCAACCAGGCGAGGAGTACAAAGACAAAGTACAAAGACAAGTGTGTCTTGCCTACAGTCAAGCATGGTGGTGGGAGTGTCATGGTCTGGGGCTGCATGACTGCTGCCGGCACTGGAGAGCTACAGTTCATTGAGGTAACCATGAATGCCAACATGTACTGTGACATACTGAAGCAGAGCATGATCCCCTCTATTTGGAGACTGGGCCCCAGGGCAGTATTCCAACATGATAACAAACCCAAACACACCTCCAAGACGACCACTGCCTTGCTAAAGAAGCTGAAGGTAAAAGTGATGGACTGGCCAAGCATGTCCCCAGACCTAAATCTTATTGAGCATCTGTGGGGCATCCTCAAATAGAAGGTGGAGGAGAGCAAGGTCTCTAACATCCACCAGCTCTGTGATGTCATCATGGAGGAGTGAAAGAGGCAGTGGCAACCTGTGAAGCTCTGGTGAACTTCATGACCAAGAAGGTTAAGGCAGTGCTGGAAAATAATGGTGGCCACACAAATGTTGACAATTTGGGCCCATTTTGGACATTTAAACTTAGGGGTGTACTCACTTTTGTTGCCAGCAGTTTAGACATTAATGGTGTTGAGTTATTTTGAGGGGACAGCATTTCTTCAGTGTTGTCACATGAATAGATATAATAAATATTTACAAAAATGAGAGGGGTGTACTCACTTTTGTGAGATACTGTATATAAGATGTATAGTGTAGTATCTGAGATCAAAGCTGCTGGACATTACCTGTCTCTCTTATTAAGTTTTTTTTTTTTTTTTTTACTGGAGATGAGGCAAATAGTCCACCAGGTGTCAGATCCAACCTAGATTGGGCAAATTAAGGGATAGCGGATACCACATTTTAGTTAATTTTCAAAACTTTGTCTGAGTTTTTGACCCAAGCAAGAAAATATTTTTACTACCTGCCAAAATGAACTAGCTAAGGGGGTCTATAGAACCTTTTGCCTATTTACCATATTTTAAAAATACAGACACACATTTTAAACTTTATTTCTAATTAATTGTTTAAACTATTCTTTTTCAAGCACCATCTATTTGTGGGAATTATTGGTCGATCTCTTTCAATGTTTTATGAATACAACTGATTCATTCTGTTGCATTAAAGTAAAATGTGTGTTTTAACACAACAAGCAAAAGTATGATGTATAGCAGTGAACCCATTTTAAACGGTATCCCCACTCACCTAACCAGCGTACAACAATGTATATTATAGGGGACTGAAACTAACAGATATGAACTACCTGTATATTATGGTTCTCTGTGTTGAGAACAATGTTACAGGTCCAATAAAACCTGTGTTTTGGATGTTGTACTGGCAGCTCATTCAAAACAAACAGGCTGCCTTACCCTAATGCACTTTCATGCCAGTAATCCACAAGTCTTCACATGACCAAACCTGTTAAGTTTAGTGGAGCATTTCTAGTGATTTTTTGTTTTTTGTTTTATTTTTGTGCTCTCTATCTAGTTTTGAGGGATTTCTCTTCTCTTCCATTCCTGAAGACGCAACAGGGAGTGAGGGGAAATAACTGCACATTTAGAGGAAATCACCTCTTAGGGCCAATTCACAGTAAATGTGGAGACAGACGTTAAAACATCCATCACCACAGAGAAACACAGGAAACAATTGTTTCCTATGTGTCCCATTTAACACTGCAACACAGCCTAGCGCTGCATTTTGTCATAGTGCATTGGGCTGAATCACAGTGCAATGTTGGACACAACAGCGCATATTGCAGTGAATGAAGTGTACATTTTGTACACTTCAAATAAAGCTTGTACAGAAAAAAGGGATCCAGGTGATGTACTGAATCACGCACCACCCTGCCGATGGTGAATCACTCCTGCTGCTCTGCAATTTACTGGCTGTATAGTGTGATTTCGTTCTTAGATAATTGTTACTAGAAAAGGTGTCCCTTTTGGAAAACTTCCCCTTACCTGGTGCTCTAGAAAAAGTTTAAAAAACTGAGAAAACAATTTGTTTTTGGTATAAATCAACTTAAATTCATGGTGGGGATAATTTATGAAAACTAGGTCAAAAAACAAGTTGAGCATTAGGTAATAAAATTCAGTCAAGTTTTATTTTTTATTCTGTCGAAAAAAATGACATTACATTTATAGTTGGTTGTAAAGGGCAACAGTTTCACTAGTTTTATCTGCTCCAGTTAAACTTTAACCTTTTAAAACAGATCAACTCTTAAGCTGAACTCTAGGTAAATATAAAAAGCACAAATGAAAAAAGCTCTGTAATGATTAATAAATCTGTAAATGTATTTTTTAAAGGACAGCAGTGTAAGTCCATTGCATTCCCTGTACAGTAGGGCTGAAGTGTCTAAAAAAAATGAGAAGCACAAAGAGTCAATCAATTACTATATTGTTGATAGGGAATAAAAGCAGAGTGGCAGAGACATGAGCTCATCACATTGCTGCTTCTTCTTTCACAATCCAGACCAAGGCTGAGTTGGGTCCAGGATGACCTTGTCTGAGAGAAAGTGAGTTGAATAATGCTGCCCATCAGAATGAGGACAATTAGCTGTAGGGAAAGTCCTGAGTGGAAAATCTGTAAATTGAAGGTGAATATTCCACCAAAAGTTGGTTTTATATTTTATTTTTTTCTTGTTAAATAGTTTTTATTAAGATTATTTCAAATAGTAACAAACAGGGAAAGACAATTATAATAATAACAGAGGAAAGCAGACTCATAAAACATTGATATTATGGCCAGTACTACATAGGTGCAGTTATGCAATCTAACTTCATGCCCATGAAGATAAGCTATTACAGCATTAAGCAATCCAAATATATGAATAGCATTAATACTTATAAGATGGGGTCGCTGATGGCCGTTCTCTAATAGGGCCACCCCCCAACCCCCCTGAACACCCCAAATGGGTACACACTGTGTCCAGTTGGGGGGGGGGTAGACCCTCCAACAGCTAAACATCTGTTAACTACCATATATTAGACTGACATGTACATAGTTCTACAAGATGTTATTTGTGACACTAACAGAGAATATATGAAAGGTAAAGTAAAGGGAATACTCTTTGGTGGTAAATCAAAGCAGGCTAATTGGGCTTGAGACCATATATTTTTTTTTTTAATGTGCTATTTGTTTCTATCTTGCTGTTTTTGACTGGAGTTCTGCTTCAACATAAGTTTCCAGTCTAGTTATGTGACAAAGTTATATTGCACATTTCAGATGTTATGTTATACTATGTTTGTATTTCATTGGTTGATAAAAAAAAAATAAGAATGCTAGCCTTTTAGCAAGCCTCTTGATAGGTGGTTCCTATCTATTATTTTCCCAGTAGTTTGGCCTTCTCTGGGCTCAGAATAAGTCAAACTGGAATGAAGACAAGAAGAAGTTCACTGTGAAGATGTACGAAGCCTTACATTGGGAGGAAAAAAAAGTCATAAATCTATAAGACAAATCCATTAGAATGAAAACTGAAACAAATGTGTGTGTGAAGTAGATTAGGATTGTTCCATTCATTTAGCTATACAGAAAATGTATGCAATATAGGGGCTGACTTATTAAAACTCAGAAAAAGGCAGAAAGTTGATTCAGTTAAATCTGGTTTTGCCTTTCATTTTTTCAAAATATAAACAAGAAAAGGAGTGATTGGTCACTATAGGCAGCAACTCCTCTTACTCCATTTTCTTTTCTCTAGTTTTGCTAACTCAGACCCTTAAAGTTTTAATGTTGTTTAGTGTACTTGCAAAAAATGTAACTGTGAATTGTATTTATTTTATGAGTTTACTAAACTATGACACTTTTCATTTTCTTCCGATTTGATAAATCAAGACCACATTGCTAATACTAAATGCTAAAGGAGAATATTTGTCAGTGGGTGTTAATTGTAACTATAATATTGTATTCATATAGAGTTTGGTAAATAATGTAGATTTAATGAGATGTAGATTAACACCTTAACCTCCTAGGCGGTAATCCCGAGCGTGACTCGGGGTTGGTTTTTCATATCGGGAGCGGTAACCCCGAGTCACGCTCGGAGTGGATTGCAGAGAGCGCAGCGGTGTTCTCTTACCTTATCCTGGCGATCCAGCGATGATCTCTCATTGCTGAGATCGCCAGCCGAGAGTCCCGCTGCTCCTCCATCCACCGTCGGTCTGATCACTTCCTAGTTCCGTTCCCTGCAGCAGCAATGCTGCATGGGAGCGGAACTAGGGAGGGAAATTCAAAAAAAAAAAAAAAAAACGTTGCACAAAACACAAAACACATTTTATATTATATATATATATATATATATATATATATATATATATATATATATATATGCATATATATATATATATATATATATATATACACACACACACACATATATATATATATATATATATATATATATATGCGCATATATATATATACTGGTATATGTATATATATATATATATATATATATATATATATATATATATATATATATATATATATATGCACACACACACACACATATATATAGATATATATATAAAATTATATTATTGATTCAATTATAATTCATGCGTTATATATTATATACATATACATATACACACATATATCTATATATAATATATAATGCATGAATTATAATCTAATCAATAATATAATTTTATTATATATATTATATATTAAATAATAAAATAATATTATTGATTCGATTATAATTCACGTGTTTGTGTTTCAAATTTATCACATCTGGGATGTCTACTAGAGTCTTGTTTTGGTCAGGTTTAAGTCAGTGATTACTAAGAATTGTAGGCCTATAATACATAACGCCAAATTTCCATGAAAACAATTGTACCGCTTTTGGTATGTAATTCCTGACAAAATCATACCGCCAGGGAGGTTAAGAAGGAAAGTGCTCATTTTCCTCATATTAATGATTTCCTTTTTTCTTGTCTACATTGGGGGAAATGGCAGCTGGAGTCTAATTGATAGCTTTAAATGAAATTGACAGACCCACCTCAAATAAAAATAAAAATGTGGTCTGGTTTTGCAATGAGACACATGTATAAACTTCTGCTCCTGTCTCCTATTACTAAAAATGATGGTGATAATGGCTTTGTAAGAAGGAGGTAGACTCAATACTTTAAATATATTGAGGGGAGCAGTACAATACTTTTTGAGTGTTGTAAAAAGGATATGTAGAGGTAGACATTTTGAAAACCACTTCATTGCTGTCATTTCACAGGCTGGTAAACTTGTATTCATAGTCACCTCTGTTCTGTTAAACAGTCAGACTAGGATTTATAAAGTGTACCAGTCCAAGCTTATGTCCAACTTGAACTCATTAAAGCCATGTTACCAAATTCTGTTTAATCTAGTAGGTAATATACCATGTTACACAATATTCCCACTATCACTGTATACTATATACTATTATCCAATCACACATGGTGCTGCTTCTATTAAGATTAAGATGCCTATAGAAGCTCAGATCATGCTTTTAATGTTCCAATACAAACTGAGCCTTTCTGTACATTTCAGACATGCCAAACTTCCACTTCAAATCTGGATGCATGGCTCTACATTTATTGTAAAATGTTCTCTTTAAAAGTGAATGAAGTGTGTGTGTGTGCACAATAGGCTTTTTATACATATTTTAAAATGTTTAAATTGAATGTATTGTGATAATGTGATAAACGTTATTTATAATATATCTCAAATGTTAGTTGTACCTCCATTGCATGCAAAGAGCAAGCTAATACAAGCGGAAAAAAGTTTATTCATAGTCCATATTGCACAGTGTTTTCACATGTTAATGTGGTCCCCTTTACTGACTAACTTAAAAGATTGAAAATGCAAGCTTTCGAAACACATTAGTTTCTTCAATGGGCACGATTGTGCCTGACAAAGAAGGCTAACGTGTTTTGAAAGCTTGGATTTCTAATCTTCTGAGTTAGCCAGTATTGCTTCAAGTCCAAACTTTCTGCAGAATAACAATTAAAGTCCTATTCCAATTTACAAAAATATCTCTGCCACATACCCTGTATACCCATCTTTCCTTAAAGTTTAATAATGTGTGTCTCCAGAAAAGTAATTACTCGTTCAGATACTGCAGCTACAGATTCAAAAATTAGACTTTTTAGATTTAGCCAGACCTGTTTGTTTGGTATACATGTCCCATGTATAATACAAAAATTACAGTGTCCAGAGTCTGGTTTTACCTCATAAGTAACAAAAAGTAAAAAATGTGCTTGTTCAACGACTCATATGGTTATCATATGATATCTACATGAACAAAGGTCCATTTACACCCAGGGGCCATTATGAGAGTGATTCCCCTCAACAAAATATTTAATATTTTGGGCAAAATACAACATTAGATGCAGGAACACACAAAAGTGGTTGGGAACATCCAAAACTCTCAGGAGGACAGGAAAATGAAAGAATACCCCATTTTACATAACCAACCAAAGACTTCTTAAAGGGTATGTACTATATCATACATTTTTGGGGAGGGGGAGGTGCTTGGGGCTATGCCCACAATGAAGCTTTAAATATTTACCTCAGGTAGTGACTATTTTTAGAATAAAGTGGGATGGGCTACCTTTCAACTTTCTTCTGCGCATATAAGCCTTATTGTAACATGGTGTGGGCTGTTTGACCATTTAAACATCAAAAGAAACAGAGGAAATATTATACATGGTAAAACGCACAGCAATTTGACATCACACATAAATAGTTCAATATATTAGTCATATTGCAGTCATTCCGCATTGGTTTCTTATGCTATATAATCCTTTAATAAACTATCTATAGACATTTTATGTAATTAATGTGTTCTGAACTCTTATGTAAAGTGTGCTTTTAAAGCTATGTTGCAAGGCATTTGATGGATACTGTGCATGTTATTTCCAAATAAGCAGTTTCCCAGCATATAAAATTGTAATGTAAATCCTACAGCTATGTTAATTTGTAGCTACTGTGGTGCATTGTAGTATTTAGTGATGATGAAACTTTCCTGTATTACATTTCAAGGGCTTATTTAGTAAAATAGTGCAAGTACAAAGAAATAATAGCAATTTGTATATGCAATGCATTTTGAAAAAGGTGATATATGATTTGAAATGATATATTATTGTCTGATTTGGGCAAAGGTGTTCAACTTCTACTTTCTGACCATTGACAGTAATACCATTCACTGAGTCTCCAGTTTTTGAGACTGCCATAATAAATAAAATGTCTACTAATCTAGATTTACAAATGTAAATTCTGGGACCCCACTTAGAGTCATTATCAATATATGAAGTACCCAGGTCTAGAGCAGAGGTGCACTTTCTTGATCTTGTATGAGATCCTACAGTCATGCTTGTTCCCAGATCCATGGAGATGGCATTCACTTTACTAGGTTCCATTAGAAATAAATATTCTTTCAGGGTCCCATGACAATGGCAAACCGACAGGTTTTCTGAACAAAGGCTTATGAAGAATGTAACAGGTGATTCTGAAACTAAATTTGCCTAAAAAAACCCCAAGGTAACAAAAGTGCTAAAGTTAGGGAACCTTTTGATGTTTGCAGGAACTTTGTTAGTCTTCAGATTGATCCATGTGTCCCTGTGTAGCATCTTGTACACTAGGCCCAGGTTGTACAAAGTACTTAAATGTCTTTCCACATCTAGATAATGCCCCATCTCTTACAGTGCTTTAGCCGACTATACATGGATCGAAATTTGGCTAGTTCAGCAGAGACCAGCTTAATTTCGATCCATGTATGGACATCATGGTTGTACACAAGTCGGTCTATTAATTGGCTTGTGTACAATCAGCCTGTTTTTCCCAAACTATTAGTTCTACCAGTAGATAAGGCTCCCTCGCACTCCCCACCAACAGAAAAAAATTGCACATTCTGTGGCCTGCCTTAACCTTGCCTCTGTCATTCAACTAAAAATGGCATTGCCTGAGTGGAAATAGAAGCTTTAACATTTGCAGACACTGCAAAGTGCCATTGGTGCCACCTCCCTGATACCTTGTCTGACCATCAAACACGTGGTCTTATCTTCTGTTTAGAATGGAAAGCCACCACTCTCACCCATGTGTCTTTCCTTAAACAATAACAAAACAAAAAAATACCCAAAATTATTATAGTTTTTAATTAATAAAAGTGCAAAGTGCTTTACCCCCAGAAATCTGTCTAACCTTAGTTTGCAGTGTATTTATATCTATGAGAAGATTAATTCTGATTGCTTGT
Source organism: Pelophylax lessonae (assembly GCF_965119305.1). Classification (NCBI taxonomy): domain Eukaryota; kingdom Metazoa; phylum Chordata; class Amphibia; order Anura; family Ranidae; genus Pelophylax; species Pelophylax lessonae. The sequence goes on from NC_138770.1 coordinate 343,559,393, forward strand.
TGTGGACATTTTAGTAAAAAAAAGTGCAAAATGCAGAGACAGAGACACTGTACTTTTCACCTGGTTTTTGTACTGTAGGTTCATTTTCACTTCTTTTACTAGTAGTGGAAAATCTACAGTGTGAAAATTGGTCTGGTCACTGAAGGTATACACATCTGCTAGTCTAAGACTTGGATAAATGTTATAGATGAAGCACCTCTGCCCAGCTGCAGCTTTGTCTTGTTTGCTGTGTGTAAATCAGTGTTTTTCAACTCTGGTCCTCAGGGCACACTAACAGGCCAGGTTTGCAAGAAAACTGAAATACATAACAGGTGATATCATTTTCTGCTCAGTGATTGCAGTATTCTAGTCTGCATCTCCCCAAGGTAATACCTAAAATCTGGCCTGTTAGTGTGCCCTGAGGACCAGATTTGAGAAACACTGGTGTAAATTATATTATTAAATAAGCCTCTTACAGATTATTGTATTGTAGGTTGATTTAGTAGATAAAATGTGATGAGCTTAGTGTTGCAAATCTTGCCACATTTTTCCATGTCTGCTTATGAAAATGTAAATTTGCCATTGCTAGCTAAGGCCATAATGTGGTGAATCCTTACTGAGCCCCATAAACAGTTCTTGTTTACATTCAGTTAATGCTGTGATCTGAAAACATAATAGCATTCCAAAATAACCACTATAAAGGAATGCATATGGTGTTTTTATTCTTTTTTACTTGCACGGTAATACAATATTCTATGCAAAATTATATTTGAAGCATTTTTGTGAGTTTGTGAAATCTGCTGTTTCTTTCCAAACAATAGAAGCCTTATGGAAGGACCTTTTGAACTCTGTGCTTGATCAGTTATGTTTAGAATGAGATAAAGCATGAGCATGCCAAGTCTGGCATAGACTAACAATTTTCAAAGTACAATATAAGAAAGACCTCTTTTTACTTTACCAGTAGGGAATACTGCTTTGAAGGTGTCTTGGGTTGCCTTAGATCTACAAAAATATTTGTATTTTTTTCAGAATTTCAAAGGAAGGTTTCTGAAACAGAATTTCATCAATAGCTGATTTCTGTAATGTTTTTATGACAATCATATTTTTGTAAGACTGGGCTTCCCTTTTGATAAGCCATATACCTCATGTTGTTTTTATTTTAATTTGCATGTTGGGATACTATGCCTGAAAGATTATCAATCATGTGAACGAGTCTGCTCAACTACACAGATCACACATGCTCATGTTTGTTAATATGCTGTGAAATAAATTCATTTTCCTGGTACGCAAATGTTGTTGGATATTAAAAATGTAAATTACATCAACTGTGGTTTATGCCTTTTTTTATCAGCATTGAAAAGCTTTCTAACATACTGACACCTATTTGCTGCATCTGCAAAAGACTTGCACTAATTTGTAAAAACATTAAAACCGTTCCCGTTGACAAAGCTTAAGGTGTATCATACATGTTGTTTGAAACTTTTTACTTTTTATAAAAGTTTTATAAAATGTATTAAACTTTTTTTATTTAAAAGGTCAGTCTACACAAAAATGTATGCTTAGTTTGTGGTTGATTCTGGGGAGTTTAAGTACCTAGTTCCTTATATTCACTTCTGTAGGGAGATCCTGAAACCGCAGTTAACGGATATTCACACCAAGCTATTGTGAGGGTGTGCCACTTCCCATTTAGGATTTTTAATTTATTTTATATACTGCGGGTAAGAACATCCAAAAATATAAATTAATATTAATATTACTTACAATTAAAGTATATGTTAACTCAGGGCCGCTGATAGGGCAGTACAACCAGCCCTGTTGTACCGGGCCTGGGCTCCATCAGCTCTACAAGGGGCCCGGGCAGCATCACAGTAAATTTCTGCATGTTAAAAAAAAAATCGTTTTTTCTAAACTTTTTCCTAATTTGTACTTTCTTGGGGGTGTAATTACATTTTCCTGGGCCCTATAATGTCAACAGAAGGGCCCAGGAGCTGAGTGCAGTGGCGGGACTTTTTTTTCATTTTCGGGGGCGCATGTATACATGGGATGTAGTTCCATATTGATTTGCTGCCATAAAGTCCTGGCAGCTGCTGTCCACTGCCTTGCCTGGAGGAGGGATACAATAATTCTCTGCTCAGCCCCACCTCCCCTTACTCAGGTGCCGACTGTGATCATGTAAGGAGGCAGACAACTGAACTCAGCAGCTGACAGAGAGCAGTAGGAGGACAGCGTGGCTGCATTGAACACAGTGAGTGAAGAACATAGGATGGAGTCCTCACTGTGTCCTATGATCATCAGCATGAAAATCACACAGGCTACAGGTGCCCTGTCACAGTGTCATATGGCTGCTGACTTTGTTATGCAGTAACACTCACTACAGCTATAGCTTAAAGTCAGCATCCCCAGCATCCATGTGACACTGTGACAGGGCACCTGTAGCCTGTGTGATTTTCATGCTGCTGATCATAGGACACAGTGAGATGCTACTTTAAACTTGTGTTTGGGGACAGCAAACATGTGCAGTCAAACCACTCCCCTTTAACCTCTTTCTGCCCATCGATGTATCGGTGTTCTGTCAGAATAGCGCTACCTATCAGATTCTGCTAGCAGAAGTGACGTGCATTCCGATAGGTTTCCTAATGTGACAGAACACGAAGCAGCAGTGGACATCTTCTTACACCCACGTAAGTCTTGAATTTTACATTTATTTTATCAGTAAACTCACCATATATACTGAAATAGACTATTCACCGCAACCGAGTGGAACAGTCTATTTCACTATATAATCAGTGTACCAGGGGTGTACCAAGATGGCCGTCACCACCTTCTGGCCGCAGGTTTCTCTCTATATTTACAGGAATACAATAATAATACAAATGTAATACTGTGATTTATTCTATAGGGCTCTTTCACACAGGCGTTCAGTTTCTTTTGCCTGATCAGGTCCTTTTTTTTTATAAACGGACACGGATGACATTTGTGTCATCCGGGCCCTATGTCCGTTTTTCATCCCATCCGTTTGCAGATGAAAAACGGACATAATGTATGTCTATGTAAATACGGATGTCAGCGCATGACCCCACTGACATCCGTTTTTGCGTCCGTTCCGTTGTTTGAACGGAAGAAAAAATAGGGTTCTCTTCCGTTCCAAAAAACTGAACTGAACGGAACGGACGAAAAACGGATGTCAGCGGATGATCATCTGCTGACATCCGTATTTACATAGAGATACATTATGTCCGTTTTTCATCCACAAACGGAAGGGATGAAAAACGGACATACGGAACGCCCGTGTGAAAGGGCCCATAAGGTGAGTTTACTACTAAAATAAATGTAAAATTGAAGACTTGAGTGGGTGTAAGAAGATGTCTGCTGCTGCTTCGTGTTCTGTCACATTAGGAAACCTATTGGTACGCATAGCAGCCATGTTGGAACGCATGGAGCATGCGCAGTATGTTGTTCTTGTCCGTATGTCACTTCCGGTAGCCAGGGCCAGATTAACGTAGGGGCTATTGGAGCTGCAGCTCCAGGCCCCTACCTTTTATATAGGCCCCGGGTTGGCCATATTCACTGTGACCGCTCTTCTGTCACTTGTAAACACAGAAGTCTGGCTTCTATGCTCGCTTCCCCAGGCAGCACCCTCAGAACCTCCCCACACAGCGCGAAGGCCTGACAAGGAGGGACAGTTGCCGATGCATGGATGTGTTTATGGGCTTCAGAGACAGCATCCCATGTTGAATTAGGCATGCATGGCTGCACCCTTCCTCCTCTGGGTGCATGCCAAGGCACGGCCCTTAAGGCCCTTCAAAATCCTCAGCACCAAGACCATGATGCTCTTAATCCGGCCCTGCCGGTAGCAGAATCTGATAGGTAGCGCTATTCTGACAGAACACCGGCATGTCCCTGGATTGGAAGGGTGATATTTTGGTCATCCCTGCATCATGATAGCCCCAGCAACTTTGCACAAAGTAACATAAATAATAAAATAAAATGTAAAACCTTTTTAAAGCCCCCCATTCCCCCTTGCTCATGCGTAATTGCAAACATGCACGTTGGTCCCGCATATATATGTAAACGGTGACAAACCTGCATTTTGTTTTGAGGCGGGGCCAGGAATAGGGTTTAAGGGGGCACCATCAGGTAGGCTGTACGGGGCCCCATCATTTCTAACAGCAGCCCTGTGTGAACTCTTAACTTGTGAAATAACTCATTCAGTTTAAAATATAAATAAAAGCTAAAACATCTATGCGTACATATAAACATTATTAAAAATATTTTTCCCTTTTTTATAAGTGATCACTTACCCCCTGTTTTGAACTGCATAAGGAGCTCAGAGAGTTAGAGGAGGAGAAACAGCAGTACACTGGTCTTCACAATGAATGGCTGTCAAGGGAGGGGGTGTGTCAATGCAAGTCTAATCATTGGAAGGGAGCAGGCTCAGTTCCCAGCACAGCTAGAAAACTGACCACTCTGTGCCACTCTGTGCATAGGGGACATTTACTAAAACTGGAGCACTCAGTTTTGTTTTTGTATTTTTTATTCTGTCAATACAAATTTAAAGAGGTTGTAAAACCATACATTTTTTTTTTTCAACCTGAAAGATAAACACATAATGAGCTAGTATGCATCGCATACTAGCTCATTATGAAATACTCACCTTAGAGTAGGCGCATGCGCAGGAGCTCCGAGATGGCGGCTTAGTCCCGGAGCTCCGCGCCTCTCCGGACAGTGTCAGCCCCTACTCCGGCACACTGCGCTCGGTCGCCCCGCCACTTACACCACCACCGCAGCTACGATCGGCGATCCGGCCCTGCATGTCTGCGGAACCCCGCAGGGAGGTCTCCCGCCGGCTGCTGTTCAATTCCTCACAGGGGGATCCGGACAAGATGGCGGCCGTCTCCTCTCTTCCCTCAGCCATCCGCAGTGACCAGGAGGTAGGGGACACTTCCAATACTCCTTTTACTATCAGACCAGCCACCCCAGAGCCCTGGCCCTCCCCAGCGACCCCCACCAGTCTCCCTCAAGCACAGCTCCTCTCACCAGCCTCCACTGCATCCCTGCTGAGCGGAGCCATGGAACAATCCCCTGGGCAGCCTGGCACAGTATCACCTGAGGCCCTGGCTCTACAGCATCAGCTAGGCCTCCACTCTCAGAGCCACTTCCCTGACATTTCCATGCTCATGAATAGATTTTCTGAGATGCTGGCTACTGGACTGGCTCATAATGCCGCGCAGATCACAGGATCTATCAAAGCTGACCTACAAAATTTAGGCTCCAGGATTGAGGCCATAGAGAATACTGTCGACCATGCCATGACAAGAACCAATCAAAATACTGCTTGTATCCAGACTCTTCAGGAACAATTGGACACTGCTTTATCCAAATTGGATGATTTGGAGAACAGGAGTCGCCGTCTAAATTTCAGAATACGGGGGATCCCTGAGTCTGTCAAAGATATCCCCGATACAGTTAAAACATTTATCAGAGACGTTCTCCCAGATATTCCGGACCACCGCTTGGAGCTTGACAGAGCACACAGAGCACTCCAATTGCCCCGTAAGGACGGTCTTCCCAGGGATGTCATTGTGAAAACCCACTACTATGGGGTTAAAGAGGAGCTCATGAGGAAGAGCCGGGACAAGGAAAACCTCTCCATCCAGGGTCACAAGATTCAACTTTTTGCAGACCTGTCTCCTATGACCATTCAGCGTCGCAGAGCCCTGAAACCGCTGTTGTCAATTCTCTCTGCAAAATCTTTGAAATATTGGTGGTCCTTTCCCTTCCGACTGAACTTTCTCTTACAGAACAAAACCTACGGCTTTTCGTCCCTTCAAGATGGGGAACGCCTGCTTCTTCAATTGGGACTCATTTCCAGAGATCCTTCCCCCTCCTCCTCTCACCCGACACGGGAATCCTCCAAGCGACCTCCGCCAATCAGTCCTTCATCATCTGTTTGGAACAAGCAACAACATAAACGCCACCGTGATGTCAAGCCTCCCTGATGTTCCTGATTGATCCAGATTGTTACTCCAACCATCCTTAGTGGATTTGTCACTCCCCGCTGGAATGAGTTGACCATTCAGCCCCTTCTCCCCCCCCCCCTTTTTTTTTTTTTTTTGCTCATCTCCCCCCCCTTTTTTTTTTTTTTTTTTTTTTTTTCTCTCTCTCGCTGGACATTGTCTGTCGGAATTTTTATCCTGTGCCTGATTTTCATTTGTGTATTACCTTACAGTTTGGGGGTACCGATTTATGTTTGTTACTCTTTTTTCATATTGACCGGTCCCAAGATATTGTGCCGTGATCGCATGTCTTGCCTTCACTTTTCCCTTTGACATACTATGGTGGCAGAGGCCTCCCCCTCCCCGTGTTCTTTTCCTTTCCCTGTTTCTCCCTTCCCCCTTCCTCTTCCCTCCCCCCCTTCCTTAGTCCCCCCCTTCCCTCCTCCCTCCCTTACCTTCTCCCTCCCTCCCCCTTGCTCCTCCCTCCCCTTTCCCCTTTATGCGCTTTTGCTCTGCCTCAGGTCGGGGTGACCACCATGTTTGTTCTTTTTTCTTATAATTGTCCGGGTGGGGGCTCCATGCCCGGAGAGGTTTTAGTGCACACACCCCAGTAGGAGCTTGGAAAATTTCTTTTTTTTTCCTGGCCCCTACAGGACAGCACCCTATCTGGTATAGGGTGCCTTTACGATTTTGGTTAGGGGGCATGGGACTTATCCCCTGCCTCCCTAACACCATGCTAGGCTCTGTCCTGGCATGTTTTTTGCCTTTCTCTCCCATCCTTACTATCCCTTTTCCTTCTTTTCTAATTCTCCTTCTCTTTTTCAGCATCACATGGTCTGATCCCATCGTTCAATTGAGCTCTCTGTTCTTGTCGCAGCCTTCTAGACTCCAGTCCGATTCCACCGACTACTGTTCCGCAGCTGTACACCGCGGCGCCCGAACCTCGCTTCTCCAATGACGGCAACCGTGAGTACCGATTTCTCTCTACAGGTGGCATCACACAATGTTCAGGGCCTCAATTCTCCAGTGAAAAGGCGAAAGGCATTCCAACATTACCATTCCCAGGGACTTGAGGTTCTCCTGCTTCAGGAAACCCATTTCCCGGAGTCTTATAGGCCTAAATACGTCCACCATAAATATCCAGTCTTTTTCCTGGCTAATGCACCCTCTAAACAGAAGGGAGTAGCAATTTTTTTTTCAAAAACTGTGGCCTTTTCACATACTCATACCATAGCGGACCCCCAGGGGAGGTACATTTTGGTGAAGGGTTACATTGGCGGTGTTTTATACACCTTTGTTTCCTTCTATGCTCCTAACAAGGGTCAGGCGGCTTTTTTTTCTAGGGTGCTCCCTCTTCTCTCCACCCATTTCGAAGGTAGACTCATTTTGGGAGGTGACTCCAATTTAGCTTTCGACCAAGCTCTAGATAAATCTAAACGAGGACCTCAACGCTTGCGCAGACCCCCTAAGCAAAGTCTTCGAGTAGCCAAGCTTCTCCATTCCTTGGGTTTAGTGGACATCTGGCGAGAACTTAACCCCTCCGCTCAGGACTACACCCACTTCTCAGCTCCTCACAATACACTCGCCAGAATTGATCATATTTTTGTCCCTACCATGGACATCCCCTCAGCACTTTCTTCGGTAATTAGAGACATACCCTGGTCTGACCATTCTTTAGTGTTCCTTAAACTCAAGAGCACACCCTTGCGTACTGGCCAGTCCCCATGGCGACTGAACGAATCTCTTCTCCACGAACCGGTGTGGAAATCCACTATAGGAAAAATGATCCTAGAATATTTCGCCCTTAACGACTCACAAGACATAACTCCCTCCTCCCTTTGGGGAGCCCACAAGGCTGTCATCAGGGGCCATCTCATTCAAGTGGGGGCTAAACTCAAGCGCGAACGACAGTTCGAAATTATTGAGCTGGAACGGGAATTTAAAAGGCTGAGTGGGGAGCATAAACGTAACCCGACCTTGACTTCTCTGGGCAAACTCGATGCGGTTAAGCTTTCCCTTAATTTGGCTCTAACCACCAAGGCAGCTAAGAGTTTACAGTGGCAAAATGCACGCCTGCTGGCCACGCAGGATAAAATAGGACCTAGGCTTGCTTCTAAATTGACTCCGAAATATAGGATTATTTCTATGCCCAAAATTAAGGCTAGGTCCGGGGAACTCACGAGGAATCCTGCCTCGATTATGGCTACTTTCCAATCCTTTTATTCTACCCTGTATGCTGACCCTAAGCCTTCCCAGGAACATGATATCGAGTCCTTTCTGGGACGGGTCCCTCTTCCACAACTTAGCAAGAAAGCACGCTCCCTGCTAGAAGAACCTTTTTCCGAGCAGGAAATTCTAATCGCCATTAAAGCTCTACGCACCAATTCCGCCCCGGGTCCCGATGGCTTCTCTAACATATATTATAAGACATATGCTGATACACTTGCCCCTTACATGGCAAGATTCTTTAACTCCCTCAGAGGCACGGAACCTCTGGACCAATCCATGAATGCAGCTTTTATATCGGTCATCCCAAAACCGGGTAAGGATCACACAGACGTTAGTAATTACAGACCCATTTCCCTTATTAATAATGATCTCAAGCTCCTAACGAAAATTTTAGCTACTCGCCTCTCCAGCTTCATTCATTCTTATATTCACAAGGACCAGGTAGGCTTCATCCCAGGCCGACAAGGGACCGACCAAATTAGAAGAGTGATTGATGCGGCTACTCTCTTGCGTTCGGGCTGGGATGGAGCCCCTCCCCAAGAGGGCTTCCTACTATCCTTAGACCTACACAAGGCCTTTGACTCGCTCTCTTGGCCGTTTCTCTTCTCCACATTGGAGAGATGGGGTTTTGGCCCCTCCTTTTTGGCCATTCTCCGGGCCTTGTACTCCCACCCCTCAGCACGAGTCAGGATGCAAGGCCTTTATTCTGATTCCTTTTCCATCCACAGGGGTACACGGCAGGGGTGCCCTCTTTCACCCCTTATTTTTGCTATTGCCTTGGAATCCCTAGCTATTGCCATCCGTCACCATCCTGATATACGTGGCATACACTGCGGCAATACAGTGCATAAATGCGCTTTGTTCGCCGACGACCTTATGCTGTTTGTCACGTCCCCCCTGATCTCGCTCCCCAACATCATATCACTCCTCCATAGCTTTGGGGCGGTCTCGGGACTGAGGGTGAATATGAGCAAATCCCTGGCTCTGAACGTCAACCTTCCACAATCCCTGGTCACTCGCCTAAAAGAACATTTTCCTTTTTCCTGGCATTCCGACTCAATACCCTACCTGGGGGTACATATCACTGCCTCGATTTCTGATCTGCATTCAGCCAATTTTCCACCACTTATTAATAAACTGAAAAAGGACCTAGAGGACTGGTCAAAATTTAACATTTCTTGGCTGGGAAGAATCAACGCAGTCAAGATGACCCTGCTCCCGCGTCTCTTATATCTATTTCGCGCTCTCCCCATTCCGCTAGTGAAGTCACAAGTTACTTCCCTTCAATCACACATATTTAAATTTATTTGGGGCAGGAAGGGTCATAGGATCAACAAATCTACGCTTTTTAGGTCTCGTAAAAATGGGGGTCTCGGGGTACCGGACATTTGGAAGTATTACTTAGCGGCCCAACTGGCACAATTTTCTGTTATATATGTTAAAGGAGAAAAACCTGATTGGTATTACATGGAAAGACAGGCCATCCCTCTCCATACTGTGGACTTCTTACTTTGGAGCCCTCCTGCCTCCCGCCCCCCAATCCTGGCTCCTACTCTTTCACATTCATTTGCTCTTTGTGACCTTATTCATAAGTCCATAAAGATTTCCTCCCCCTGGGGTCCTCTCAAACATATTTTTCATAACCCTGACTTCCCTCCTGGAACTAACATTGAGGCTTTCAAATGGTGGACGGATAAAGGCCTTTATAGAATTGGACACTTTTTTGATGCCAGAGGTCCTCTTTCCTACTCACATTGTTTAGCTAATCTGAAGATGCCGCCTGCGGAGCGATTTCGCTTCTCTCAGATCTCACACTTTTTGCGCATGCTCCAGAGGGGATCTTCGGGCCCCCTCACAGTAACCCCCTACGAACAATGGTGCTCCAAAATTCAAGACATCAAGGGAGGGATTTCCCTCATTTATGCCTCTTTAATTTCTCCCGAAAATAAAACCTCCTACATGCTGAAATGGGAACAAGACCTGAATGTAGACTGGGACCTGGATGCTTGGCATACCTGTGTCGGAAGAGCCTTTCGTGGGATCCACATGGTGGGCCTCATGGAGGCTAATGTTAAAATTTTGCTGCGATGGTACATGGTCCCTTCTCGCTTGGCGACAATTTTCCCTAGCTCGTCCCCGGTCTGCTTCAGAGGCTGTGATCTTATGGGGAGCCTGTTACACGTTTTTTGGGAATGCCCAAAAATCCGTTCTTTTTGGAATCGGATGTTCCACACAATACGACGCGTTACGGGGGTTTCCCTTGAGCAATCACCTTTATATGCCCTCCTAGGTCACCATCCTCCCAGGGTCCCCAAGCACACTCGGACTCTCATTTCTTATATATTCCTAGGAGCTAGAATCACAATAGCTAAGCATTGGAAACAGTCTAAGGTCCCCTTCCTGGTTGCGAAGCGTAAAATTTCATGGATGATGACACAAGAAAAGATGTACAGTATCTTGAATGATTCTAGGGCTATATTTGAGTCAGTCTGGGAACCCTGGGCGACATTTGTGAATGTAACACTCTAAGATGGGCTCGGTCGGAAGGACGCCTTTTTCCTTGGGGTTTCCCCCTTTTCTTTCCGTTTTGATACTCATCTATGGGTTGGGTGGGGTCGGACCGTGGGATTGTTCTCCTCAACTCTTTCTTTACTCTCTCCCTTTCATCCCCTTCTTTTCTCCTTCCCCCTCTGATATCTCTCTTTCTACTCTTCTTCTTCCCACCACTTGTTCTATCCTATTCCACGTTTAAGTCTGTTTATGAGGCATATGTGGTACCTCGTACCATAATTACACTAGTAGTTATTGACTAATACATGTTTTTTATTGGGGTTTGGCGGATGTTGCCTTTCCTCCCTTTAGGTTTTCAGAGACAAAGGCGGTTTTCTCTCAGCTGTCTTTAGCCACTTCTCTTTGGGGCACAGTATGAGCCCATTAGGGGTGCCCCGGGGCGATCGGCTCTCTATCTATCTTGGAATTCAGCCATAATGAGAATGTTTTTTATTGATCAGCAGTTTTTCCAGCACTTGCTGGCCTTGTTTTCTTGCCATGTCTATTAGTTCTTGTACTGTTCTGCACAACAGTTCATATGTAAGCAAGTTATTACTATGCCTCGTTTGTTATTGATCTTCTGTTATCTTTTTGAAAATTTAAATAAAAATTATTGAATATAAAGAAATACTCACCTTAGAACAAGCCCCCGCCTTGCCGTCCGCTTACCTGTATGACAGGCGACATGTTCAGTCGCCCGTCTTCCGGGATCGCGCCATCCGGCCATCTGATTGGCCGGAGCCGCGGTGACGTCACTCCCGCGCACGCGTGCGGGAGCCGACGGTCACGGCACGGGGCTCTGAAGGAACGGCACCACTGGCCGTTCCTTCAGAGCGCATGTGCCAGTGACGTCACTGGCTGCATATAAGGTAAATAGCTCCTAAACGGTACATGTTTAGGAGATATTTACAGTACCTATAGGCAAGCCTTATCAAAGGCTTACCTATAGGTAAAAGCTGCAGAGGAGGGTTTACTTCCTCTTTAATTAAAAAAAAAAACTGAATAAAAAGAAAGAAAAAAAAAACTGGAGCACAAGGAATCTTGTGCATCTGTGCATTGTAGCCAATTAGCTTCTAACTTAAGCTTGTTTAAATAGGATTTGATAATAAAACCTGGAAGCTAGTTGGCTATTATGCACAGCTGCACCAGATTTTGCACTCTCCAGTTTTAGTAAATCCCCCTCATAGTGTGGCCAGTTTTTATTAGGAAAGCAGGGGGAATGGCAAGAAAACCAGGAATTTCACACAAGGGAAGCAATACAAAGGGAACAAGATAATTTTTCATACAAGTGCATGGTACAGCAGGAACATGTCAGGCATTTGAAATGTTGGGTAAAATATACTTTAATCCCTTTCCTCAAGGCAAATGACATCACTGGCTAATGGCGACACTCAGTGATTTTTTTGCGGGACTGCGACATTGCGGTGGACAAATCAGACACCTAATTAACACATTTGACACTTTTTATGGGGACCAGTGACATTATTACAGTGATCAGTGTTTAAAATATGCACTGTTACTGTACTAATGACAGATAAGGGGTTAACATCAGGGGCAATCAAAGGGTTAAATGTGTGCCTAGAGGGTGCTTGCTAACTGTGGGAGGGTTGCTTTGACTGGAGAAAACAGAGATCCATGTTCCTGCTTAGCAGGAACACAAATCTCTATCTTCTCCCCTGTCAGAATGGTGATCTCTCTTGTTTACATAGGCAGACCGCCGTTCTGCCTCTCTCGGGAATGATCGCGGGTGGCCGGTGGACATTGGGCCTGCCAGACCCGCTGATTCGCTCACCCCTCTATCCAGTCAGCGCATGATCACGCCTCCGGCGGTGACCGCGTGCCACCTAGTGGCTATTGCACGAAGTGATGTACAGGTACATGATTTTTGCGCAATAGAGCTACTTTGCCGCAGTAAATGTACAATAGGCAGTCAGCAAGTGATTAAATCTATCCATCCCTCCTTTAAGCCTACAAGCTTCCCCCTGTCCGTACAGCCGGTTCTCTGAAGCTGCTTCTCCTGTTATCTGTGGCAGGTAATCTGATGTTGTCATTTACAATGCAGTCCTGCATTGTAGGAGAGGACATCGAGTGCCTGTTCAGGATTTTAGCTTTAAGCAAACACAGGACACAAATGTCAAGTTGATGACTACGTAAACATTACATTATCTTTTTCTGAGTTTTTTCAATTATATTTATTTATTTATTTTTTTAAATTTGCCTCCTATAGGATTGTAAAAGTTATTTTCCAAATAGTAGCCAAGCAGTGTAACAAAGTATTGAATGCAATTGTATCCTCTCAAGGTCGCACTTTCAAACACAAAGGCGCTGCACTTTCTTAATATGCAAATTCGGCACATGTATACTATAGACTGGAAGAAAATTGTTTTTTCAGCTACAAACAAATGCATCTTTTCTACACTTGCCAACTCTCTTTTTGCTTATTATCTGTATCATATTGCTTGAATTATTAAACACTCACTGTAATAAGAAAATCTATATTTTTCAAAAGTTCTGACAACAGTGGGTAATTGCAGTTATCTTAAAAAAATCTCACAAGGATCTGTCTGTGGCAGAGTACTATATACATTTATTATACATAAAAAAGAAAGTACATTTAGTCCAAACCTAATAATGTTAGGTAAAAATCTGTATTTGAATACTGTTTTGTATCATAATGCAAAACATTATAAGAGACCTGTACTTTAAGAAATCTGGCGACTGATATTACTCACTTGCTACTGAAAACTCTGGTTAGTTACTTCTAAAAACTCTATGTAGCTCCAATACTTTAAGGAACAAGTATAGAAATTAGCCATCATAATGAAGTCACAATTCCTGCATTCTGTTTCAGGTCTGTGGCTTAGAGGGTACTGGATTAATTGAATCAGCTTGACAGTCAGGGAAACAGGATTTTCAGACAGATCAACAGATGCATGCCTTCATGCTTCCTTGGTACAGATTTTCTTTAACCACTTCAATACCGGGCACTTTTTCCCCCTTCCTGCCCAGGCCAATTGTCAGCATTTAGCGCTGTTGCAATTTGAATGACAATTGCGCAGTCATGCAACTGTCTTTTTTTTTCACACAAATGGGGCTTTTTTTTGGTGGTATTTAATCATCACTGGGTTTTTATTTTTTTGCTAAATAAACAAAAAAAAAGCCCCAAAAAAATTTAAAATTTTGGATTTTTTTGGAAAATGAAGAAATACAAAATAAAATTCACATTTTTTTTAACATATTGTTACTAGTGCAGTACAGTGTTATCATATAATAGGTGTGGCGGTGATCAGGGACATTGACTGGTGATAGTATGTAAAAAATAATAATAATATTTTTTATTCCATTTTTTTTTTATTTAATTTTTTTTTTTTTTTACAATTTTTTTTTTAACCATAGTAACACTGTACTACGCTGTGGAAGTGATCAATAATGTTTGTTTTTACATATTATGATTGCTTATACAAGTGAATTTCATTGCTATAGGCAACCATTTTTAGTGAATGAAACTTATTTATTCAGTGTCTTTTGTTGTGATTAGCTTTGATTGGTCAAAGATAATAGCATGGTACAGATGGGCTGTGATTATCCCTGGCTGTACCATGTGAACTCTTTGGCCAATCACAGCTAGAAACACAATTGTATACAATAATTGGCATTAAAGGAAGCCATCCATTGTTTACCACTGTCATGTGATCTGCTGTGATTGGTCACAGTGATCAAATGATACTGGCAGTGGGCCGGTACAGTAATCAGTCATCGGTTATGGCCGCGGTGGACACAGCCAATGGCAGATCGCGTTTCTGCGCTGCTGTGCATGAGGCGCATTCTAGGATGACATCTAATGACACCGTTCCATAATAACAGTGCTCCTGTCTGGCTGCCATTTTACTATAGGCCAAGCAATAAGGTGTTATAGAAAAAAAAGCTAGCCATACCTGAATTTGAATTTTCATTCTTATGAAATAATTATAAATAGCTTCAATTCTTGTCTAGGTTAAACCTTAAAGTGGTTGTAAGTTCACTTCTATTATATTCTTTTATCTTCTCTGTTTTAGGAACATATTAAATACAGTGTGTGTGTGTGTTTTTTTTAATTATGAAGCTAAATACCTTCTTTGCCCAGCTCTGCTATGTAGTTACATGTCCTCTCTCTGCTCTTTTTCTCAATCTAAGGAGTACAGTGGTAGGGGCTGAGATTCCCCTCTGATGTATGCAAGATAGCAGAGGGAGGACATGTGACCACACAGCAGAAGTGGGCAAAGAAGATATCTAGCTTCATAATTTAAAAGAAAAAACACACTGTACTTAACATGTTCCTTAAACAAAGAGGATAAAGTATATAATAGATGTTAAATTACAACCACTTTACCAAAGGGGAGGAGCAGCTGCAGCAGACTACTCAGTCAAGTTGGGAGGGAAGAAACAGGAAGAAGATCAGCTCACACAGACTATAGAAATGTCAGGGAAAGAGGGAGGGGAGATGCAGAGACATTGAATACACACCAGGATTCTGGAGCCACGTAATCTGACCATGCTATCAGGGATCCCCAGCCATAATTGTTGTGGTCAGTACACACAGGGGAACACAGGAACAGGCAGAATCAACCAGATATTGTACAACATAGAAAGGGACAACTGACACGGCAAAAGTACCGTGCTATGTCTCATTCTTTAAAGGACAGGAGCATGTTTTTTTTTTTGTTTTTGATTTTTAGGGTTACAACCACTTTAAAATGTGTTAGTTAAGGGCAAGGGACACCAAATGTTTGACCCCACAAACTCTCTCACAGATTCTAAATGTACATAATAGTATTAAAGAGAACATCAGGAATTTGAAAATCACAGTGCTGGGGTATATAGACCTGTAATGCACACTCAGAAGCTAGGATTTTATGTGTCAGATTATTGACCAAGTAGTAACTGCCAGTCTTTTGGGGGCTGCAGCCATATTTAAGCACCACTGGGTTAGCACAAGGAGTGTGGCTAGTTTAAAAATTCATTTTTTAATTCATTGGTTTCTGTGTTATCCGTATGATCAAACTGAACAGATGATTTTTCTTTAACCCTATGGTATGGTACCCAATAAAAAGAATACACTTTTAATGGTAAACTAAAGAAATGAGGCAAAAGAAGTGTGCTTAATCTGAATAAAACAAGGACACGGTGATTCTGACCGCTATGATTCATTGCAATGGAATTTCAAGCTGGATCATGTTTGTTGTGTGGTATTTTGATGTTTGCATTATCAAGCTTCTATAGGAAGATGATGTGTTAAAGTAGAGCATGCTTGCATGGCATGAGGGTTTTACTATATACATCGTAGCATAGAATATAGATTTTCTTCTCGAGTGCTGTATTGTGATCCTTAATACACAAGCTTCCTTTCTTCCTGGTAAAGCCTAACACTGGGAATGCAGGCTGTGATGCTGCAGGCTTCACTTGACAGAAATCTGCCAGAGCACATTTTAGTTCAAGTTACATGAATTGACTGCACCGCATGGTCACTCACAGCCTTTCACATTCAATTTTCATCTGTTCACTGAACAAGAGTTCCAAAGGCCTGAAACTTTACTTTTTTATGTTGGGGGAAAAAGATTTGTGAAGACCATAATCACAGCTGCAACATCTGATGTTTTAAGATTTTCTAAACTAGGGAAAAAAATATACATACAATGCCACGTGAATTAAAGGGGAATGCTATGGCTGCAGATTCTAGGCAGCAATAAAGTACATTATTGTGGCAAAGAAAAGACCATCCTTTTCTGTTCTCATACATCATTATTCAAACACATATGTAAGAGGTCCATTTGTTGACTTGTTTTTAAATGGCACAGGCACTGGCACTGCCATCCTCATACTTTGCTTAGTGAGCAAATGATCCAAAAAAAGCAAGCACACAGTGACGTTCCAGGTCATATGATTACTAAGAGAAGTTACAAAGATGAGGAGTACAGCATCAAAGAGTACATTCATGATACCTTGTTGGCAAATGCAGCGCCTAGATTTTTATCCTACCTTAATATTACAATCATTTGAATTTCCAGTACCGTTTCTAATGTTGTTTTCCGAATTATATATTTTTTTCTGCTACATGGCTGGATATGAAAAGCCATCCAGTATTCAGTTGCTTGTTAAGATAAATGTACCAGTCATTTAGAATGTAACCCCTTCACACCTAAGGGTAAAGCAAATCTAAATGCCTAATCCCAATTTTGTGACTTTGACATGTGTTAGTAAAACAGTACATCACATCACACCTACTTTGTGCATCCATGTGAATTATACCTTGTTTTTTTCAGGACATGTTGGGCTTTCATTTAAATGGTTATGGATATCTCCTGTTTTTCTTTTATTATCAAATGAAAACTGGCCCAAAATAATAAAAAAAAAATTTTTAAATTTAGCTGTATCGTTCTTGGTACTGCCATAACCTACCACCAAAGAACAGTTTAAAATAAATTCTCCTGCTCCTGATGATCGCAGTGATACCACATATGTGTATGTTAGGTGTTGTATGTACCCATAGTACAGCCCAAAAACAATAGTACACATTTTGCTTTTTTTAATTCCACCTAAAACATACAGACACTGACACTGATACCAATTTAACCACTTTAGGACCGGAGGATTTTCCTGCTTTACGTCCAGGCCACTTTTTGAGATTCGGCACTGTGCAACTTTAACTGACAATTGCGCGGTCATGCAACGCCGTACCCAAACGAAATTGACGTCCTTTTTTTCCTACAAACAGAGCTTTCTTTTGGTGGTATTTGATCACCTCTGCGCTTTTCTTTTTTTGCGATGACAGTTAAAAAATATCCAATATATTCAATTTTTGTCATATATTTAGGCCAAAATGTATTTAGCTACATGTCTGTGACAAAAAAATTCTCAATGAGCGTATTTTTAACCGCTTGAAGACCGGAAGATTTTATCCCATTCCTGACCAGGCCATATTTTGTGATTCGGCCCTGCATTATTTTAACGGACAATTGCGCGGCCGCGCGATGCTGTACCCAAATTAAATGTATGTCCTTTTTTTCCCCATAAATAGAGCTTTCTTTTGGTGGTATTTGATCACCTGTGCGATTTTTACTTTTCGCGCTATAAACAAAAAAAGAGCGACAAGTTTGAAAAAATAATAATATTTTTCAAATTTTTTATATGAAATTCTCCCCCCCAAAAAAATGTAAAAATCAAAATTTTTTAACATTTTAGCCCATTTTGTTTTCTGCTACATATGTTTGGTAAAAAAAATAGCAATAAGCATATTTTGATTGGTTTGCGCAAAACTTATCGCAGCTACTAACTATGGGAAATTTATGTCATTTTTATTGGTTTTTTTTTTAATTAGTAATGGCGGCGATCTGCGATTTTTTTTGCGGGACTGCAACATTGCGGTGGACAGATCGGACCCCTAATTGACACCAGTGACATTACTACAGTAATCAGTGCTATAAATATGCACTGTTACTGTAAAAATGACACTGGCAGGGAAGGGGTTAACTTTTATTGGTGATCAAGGGGTTAATTTATGCCTGGTGCTTACTGACGTATATGGGGGGAGGGGACTGTGTGAGACAGGTACAGATCACAGGTTCAGCTATGCTGAATGCTGTAATCTGTCCCTGCCTGTCACTTAGGAGATCCGCCCTCTTTGTTTACACAAGCGGGCGGATTTCCTCGCTCGATCCCCGACGATCGGCGAAGAGCGGCGGTGATCACTGCCTCTCCTCCCCTGGCCTGACTCCCGCTGTGTCTGAATACAGTGGGAGTGAACCTCCGGCGGCGCGTGCGGCGCCCAGAAGGGGAGGAGTCCAGCGATGTAGACCTACGTCGCTGGACGATAATGAACCACTTTGCCGCAGTGCGCTCCATGTGAGTCGGCAAGTGGTTAAAAAAAAATTCTGCTCCCCCCCCCCAAAAAAAAACTACTGACCCTGACCTTTAAACCTGACCCTGACCTTTAAACCTGACCTTGACCTTTAAACCTGACATTGACCCAAACACTAACCCTGGCACTGACCTAGATCAAATCTTGATCTAGGGTTTTTTAAAAATTTTTATTATTGTTATTATTATTTAATTTTTCTTTTTTTTTTACACACACACTTTTTTTTCCTATGCAAGGACGGAGAGATGTATCTCTCTCCTCCGTTCACAGAAAAATAAAACATGGGGGTGGGCTTCACAGTGCCTGATCACTGTGATAGCCAATCAGAGGCTATCACAGCGATCAGGTGACTCGGAATCGGGAGTTTCGGGTCCCAATCGTTAGTATGGGTCCCGGGCTCTCAGTGAGACCCTGGTCTCTGTGCTGGGAGGTATGCATATTTGTGTGATGTTGGGGTGAAGGGGTTAAAGAAATCATTTCCTGAGACAGTCATAAAAGCTGCCATTGCTGACTTCTAATTTTTGTATGCCGACACAAGCTTTATTCCAACTTTCCTCATCTGAACACTTATCCCAGCTCAGAGATTAAGCATGTATTGGGGCTAGAAGGTCAGTATAACATCCAGACAACTAGCATTTTCACAAGGAGTTCAGTAATGGCAGCTTCTTTATTTGTTTTAGGAAAGTTTTACTTTAAATCTCATATGCACTTCTGTAAAATAATGGGGGAAATGCCTTGTTTTTTTCTATGTACATTTATGGTTTAACTTGCTTGAAATGAAAATTCTAACTTTTATTTATTATAAATTCTAGGTAACCCCAAATAGACCCTCTGCTGAACAATCTAATCAAACTTTCCTCATCTGCATACTTCATATTTTAGGCATGATAATCAATCATATTCATTTTTTTTTTATTTGAAATGACTGATAATCTAACAACAGTAACAAACAGCACTCTGCTACAAATGTATGAACATTTTTAAACATAGAACTATGGATATAAATAATTGTTTAAAAAATGATGTAAGGAAATGTGTGTTTTAGATTTGGTAAAACCTTATGGACCAAACTTAACCAACATTGACATTTTAGTTTTGTATGACTGCTGGCAAGCTGACTTGGCCTCATGCTAACTTCTTATATTTGACTTTGTAACAACAACCACAAACAAGGAAATCCCTCATTGGAGTCACAGAGAGATTTAAGAATCCATTGAGGGAGTATATTTTTGGGTGCAATTGTCAGTTGTAAATTATGATTGTCTCAACCTTTTCAGTCCATGCAAAACATTCATTTAACATGTCCTGTTTTCCAAATTTGCTTATAGCTCGAAAATTGATCTTAAAGTATGCCTGTACTGAAAAAACACATATTAAACTTTATATTACCTTTATATTAGAATATTAGTCCTAGGGACAATGACTAGTAACTTAATCATATCTCTATTGTACCCAGTTTCTGACTGCTAAGCATGTTCTCACTTAGTTCCAAAATGCTGTGTCAGCATTTAATGGGTTGCCAAGACACACTTTGCAGTGTAGGATGTGGTCACTACTAAAAACCCAGAAGCTACTTGTTAAGATTCAGGAGCTCCTAATCAGAATTACCTTGAAGTTAGCGTTATGGATTTGCAGGCAACAGATGGCCTTACTTTCCTAGGACATGGTTGGTTTATTATGTTATTAGTTCTTACTTGAATTATTTTATCTTGGTTAAGTACTATTTATGCAAGGTTATGGTTACAAGGCTGACTAATGCACTTCATATTATTGGTTGCAGCGTCCACTATTATTTTGCAGTTACAGACCTTCCACATCAAAATGGGTATTACAATGGGGTTGTTAACCTTCTATATAACTTTATTGTTCTGTTTATTACAGGCTATTTTTGTAATTCATAGATGATGCACAATTTTTGTTTTATACAGGACCTTGAAGATCTACAGCTGTAATAACCCACTAACACTTTAGTAAAGCTGTGTGTGCAGACATTTTTCTTATTTTGTAGCTCCTGCAAGAGTTGTAATGTTCAACATAAATCTGCACCTTATGATGACCAATTTTGTTCAATGTTTCTGTTATATCCATGTGTATAACTGTGCTTGGTGTCTTAAGTGTTGTTGTTTTGTAAGCATGTTAGTTAGACAATTGATATTACTTCTAGCGCTGGTCCAGAGTTCATTTTATTTACTTTTCATAAGCTCTTTTTACTGATGTCCAGTTCTATGGAGCCAGGTATAGAAACATTCTGTGTGCGTTCACTGTTCATAAATTATTTGTTTCTTCCATGTAATAGGTTTGAGAGGACAGAAAGGTGAAAGAGGTGAATTTGGAATTGGTCTTCCAGGGAGCACAGGCCCCACAGGACCTACAGGTAATCACTTTAAATTGTTTTTTTTTTTCTTCACAACTTTGCTGCAGTGACTACACCAGGATCTCTATTATATTACTGTTGTACTTGAGGTTTAAACTAGCCTTTTTTTTAACCAGAGTGCCTTCTGAGTTCTTCAGAGGTGCCTAAAAGTTGCTAATAAATTGTATATAAGTCAGAGGGTGGCACAAGACTTCCCTATTGTTACTCAATGCCAAAGGTTTTCATTGTGCAACTTTACAACCTTCAGACACCATGTGGGCCAGACATAGGCACCTTAACAACCAATGATATCATTGGTTGATGAGGGAGATGTTGGGCACCTGCACAGCATCTCTGTTTGCACTTTCCCTACCCCTCTCCATCAGCATTGTGATGACTTTAGATGAGGAAGGCAGAAGAGAAACCCTGCAATTCTAGCCATTACCAGTCTGCAAAAGTGTATTGGCTTTAAAGGAATAAATCTACGTTAATGTGTCCTACATGCGTGAATGCAACTGGGTTATGTAACTCTATTAGTTACATTTTTTTTTCACATTTTAGAATGAGATGCCTACAGAGTGTGAATCTTTTTAAAGGGTGAATTGACTGAAAAAGGTTGAGAAACACTAGTTTAAACACTATGACAGATATAAATACTGTGTATATTCCTATCATATAAACACTATTTTTTCAGTGTTCATAGCATGTACTCGTACTTATGTTCAAGCTATTCAGACTTTTAAAGAATACTACTGTGAAAGATGTACCATATAGCTAAGTATACAGGTGGTATTAGTATATGAATGACCTTCCCTTATTCAGTAAATCATTTTTCCACTTCCTGTAAAGCAATGGCAACATACATAGAAATTATTGTATAAGATAGTTTCCAAACAAACTAATAATTCAGCCCACATCAGCAATGCCCAAGTGTATGCTTCCTTCGAGACCACACACCGCTCCAGGTGAAAATGCCTTAAAAAATCCTCACAGTAGCAGCACAGGTGCAGGGTGCAGGCTCAATGTGCAAGCCATATAGAACAAAAAGTATGTCTGGACAGCCGCACTCCAATGCAAATATTTATTGAAAAGAGGATAAAAAAATACCACAGCACACAGAGATACGGATCAAAGACAGCTGGCGCGTTTCACACTACTAACAGTGCTTAATCATAGCTATATAGCTATGATTAAGCACTGTTAGTGTGAAACGCGCCAGCTGTCTTTGATCTGTACCCCTGTATGCGGTGGTATTTTTATCCTCTTTTCAATAAATATTTGCATTGGAGTGCAGCTGCTCAGATATACTTTTTGTTCTGTATGCTTCCTTCCTTATTAACTGGCACATAACATCATTAATGGGTACATTTTAAAACATGAGGGGAGGAGAATCACCATGGGGAAAAGGCTAAAAACCTGGTCAGCATTTGATTCCTGTCTTTGTGCCTTTTGCAGATTATCCCTCCTTCTTTCTAGTAAATCCATTGCCCCTGTGACAGTAGATAAGGACATCTCTTTTACAGAGCCCAAGATAGCAGGAAAAACAAACCCCTCCCCATCAAAAACTGAAAAAGCTTTGGCTGGGCTTCTATTTAAAGTGTTTTTAAACAATCACAACCCATTCCATTTAAAATAGAAATGAAAAGTAAAACATGTTTGTATAGATATGAAAAAAAAAACATATACCTACCTTTTTTTTCTTCCGTTTTTTTAATAAGTGAATGGCTGTGCAGCAGGGGGTTGTCAGGACAAGTCTGATCATTGGAGGAGAGCAGGATGTGTTCCCAGCATAGCTAAAGAACTGACCACATTGCTTAGCAATGTGGTCAGTTTATAAAAGGAAAGCAAGGGGAATAGAAGGAAAACCAGAGGAAGCAATACAAAGAGAACAGGATACTTTCTCATACAAGTACATGGTACAGCAGGCACATATGAGGAATATGAAATGTTAGGATAACAAACGCTTTAAGTATGAAAACTCTAGGAGATATCCACCCAAGTGGTTTCCATAGAGATGTAATGTGCAGGCATTTACACACATTAAGCACACTTTCAGCTTTTTTTTCTTCTGCTGTATATGTGAGAAGGTTCCTTTTATTTAGGCCACAGAAAAAAATTCTGACACATATTTAGCAACTAGATTTTAGGTTGAAGTGCTCTGCCAGGTGCTTTAAAATGAGAGGCTTATAGCAATAGGGTATTTAAACTAGGTTTATATAGGCATATATCCCACCACTGGCTAGATTGGTCTCTCACCTCAGCCACAGACCCATAAAGGGTCAAAGATCGCATATATCAGCTGTAGCAGCCTGGGGATTATCCTCACCTAGCTCTCAGACAGCCCAACATAGATCACTCAGGTGGGGATGGATGAACTCCAATCAAACTCAGAAATTGGTGTATATATAAAACAAAGGGGACATATATAGTGCTCTCCGTCTGAATACCAATGTCTTTATTAGATATAGTAAAAGGTACTCACATTTAGCGGCACTCAGCGGTGCACGCAATGCAGACAGATACACATGCAGCTGGGACAAAGGGAAAGTACAACGTCAGGTATGCAGGCTCCGCCCCTATACGCGTTACGTCAGAGCTAACCAATAGCCTTCAACTTCTTCAATAGGGCCCCTTCAGTAGTTTTCAGTGCGTTTCCTCCCTATCACATCTGAGCAGCACATCTGGGCATATAAACAGTGGTAAATGATAGCCCACTCCCTCTTTCCTCCTCCATGCCCAGTAACCAGCTAAACACAATGGGGGCAGTATATTAGGTTAATGGAGGCTTTACCTCCTTCTTATTCTAAGACACTTTACCTCCTTCTTATTCTAAGACACAGGCTGGAGGGGCGTGACACAGCCTGTGACTGGCAGAAATCTGCCCACACCATGTTATTGCTAACAAATAATAACGATTTAATTTCAAATATACACTATATTGTCAAAAGTATTGGGAAGCCTGCCTGTTCATGCATGTGAACTTTATTGGCATCCTAGTCTTAGTCTGTAGGGTTCAATATTGAGTTTGCAGCTATAAGAGCTTTAACTCTTCTGGAAAGGCTGTCCACAAGGTATAGGGGTGTGTTTATGGGAATGTTTGTACTGGCTCAAATCATTTGGTGGAGGGGGGATTATTGTGTGGGGTTGTTTTTCAGGGGTTGGGCTTGGCCCCCTAGTTCCAGTGAAGGGAACTCTTAAGGCGTTAGCATAGGAAGACATTGTTGGCAATTTCATGCTTCCAACTTTGTGGAAACAGTTTGGGGATGGCCCCTTCCTTTTCCAACAAGCCAGGGTCCATAAAGACATGAACGAGTGAGTTTTTGGTGGAGGAACTTGACTGGCCTACACAGAGTCCTGACCGAAACCTGATAGAACACCTTTGGGATGAATTAGAGAGGACACTGGGAGGCAGGCCTTCTTGTCCAACATCAGGGCCAGACCTCGCAAATGCGCTTCTAGAGGAATGGTCAAACATTCTCATAGACACATTCCTAAACCTTGAGGACAGCCTTCCCAGAAGAGTTAAAACTGTTACAGCTCCAAAGGGTGGGCCAACTCATTATTGAACCCAGCGGACTAAGACTGGGATGCCATTAAAATTCATTTACTCGTAAAGGCAGGTGTCCCAATACTTTTGACAATATTGTTTATATTTGTAAGACAATTAAAAACTGTTTATTTATATTAATTATTTATTTTTATTTGTATTCCAAAAGCTGTTTTTATATTTTCAACATGTAACTATCAGCAGAGGACTAGACGCTCCTCCTGCTTTTGTTTTCCTGCAGACAGGCTTGGGAAAGATCTGGGTCATGTGACAGCTGTATAGAGATTAGGAAAAAGGTACTTAGATGTTTTTTTTAAATAATTTCAGTGAAATCATCCCCATACAGAAATACTATAGAAGGAACAATGTTAACGAAACAGTGTGTGTTGAGTATCATGTTATTGCATAAAGGAATGGTATCATAGAATTCAAATCTCAACTCCAAACCAAAATTCAATATACATGTAAAAGGATTAGAAAAGGTCAATGGAGATGCTATATATAATTAAATCACTTTATAACAAGCAACTGATTATATCAAAAGTTCAACTGAGGATCCCCTCCCCTCCAAAAATTACATCCTACTGAACATAAAATACAAATGACAACACTGTCTGACAATCACATTTCCATCTCTCCTATCACAACCAACAGAGCTATTGGTACCATAAAAGTGAATTAAAAGTGCTAGGAGGTGTGCAAGCTGGACACAATCAGACTTCCTTATTTGTGCTCCAGGGACTAAAATGCTAAGCAGCATGTGTTGAGGTGATAATAAAGTGCTCTGTTATGAATTGAAGCATTAAAGTGGTCTAATTTCACTAAACCTACTGTTGTAGTTGATGGGGTGTCAAAATAGGTAATACTAGAAAAAGTACCTTCGTCCTGAAATCAATTGAATCGAGAGAAAGAGGAGGAGGAGGGAGGCATAAGGACTTTCTGGGTACAGTAAAGCTATACGTACATATTGTTAAAAAATCATATAAATGTATTAGTTCACAACAAATTTAAAAAGTTCATAAATGAAGACACAAACAAAGCGTCTAAAAACAGCACATAAAAATGAAAGAATACTCATGATACCACAAAGGACACAATGCCTAGTGTGTAGATTTCTTGCCCAACATGTTTCGCGGTATCTTGTCCGCTTCTTCAGGGGTCTTATGTTAACAGAGAGTTCCTAAACATCTAAAAAGAGAGCTTGTATTCAGATCTATTAAAGAAATGGATAAATTAGCAAAAAATACAAATAATGTCATAACATATATCAAAAAACCACTGGCCAGGAGAGGCCAGAGGTATGGCATAGCATGGCATATCATCATTTATACATACATAGCTTGATGGTGACACTTAACCCCGCGAGAGATAATCCCCGATGGCCAGGATGGTACCTATGCCACCCAGAGATTATCAAGAAGTAGCAAGGGCAAAAAACAAGAAGTAAATCTCTCAGTACCCTATACAAAATGATTAACTTAATGCATTCATTTAATGGTTAACTTAATGGAAATACAGCTCAACAAAAATCACAATTCTTATTTAAGAAATGGATTATCATTTTATTTACTTAATACAAACCTCAAAAATTCTGGGGGTGAACAGATGGCCCTTTTATATTTCAATAATTTTTATTAAATTTTCATATAAAAAGAAAAACAAACATTACAGTAGATTGTAATCAGCAATGACATTACCAATAACACTGGTATTCCTTGTTGTGGCCAATCACATAAGGCAGGTATCCTCTATCATAACATGAAATTTAGAGGCCCATCTTAGAGTACGGTCTTGGTTGTCCTTCCAGGTAGCTATGGCTTGCAGCACACCACAGGAACCGCAGGACACCAGAGCAAGGCTGCTGCCCCCCCTGCTCCCGGATACCTCAACTAGAATCCTCCTGTGCCCAAGAGCGGGCACACCACCCCATGCCCCAGCCTCGCCATGCCCCCTCCCCCCCACATGTTACTCTAGACCTCCAGTAGGACTACCGATATAAGTAAACAAATGTAACTGTATGAACATACACAGTAAATTACAGTTGTTGCCCAGGACATCTGAAGCATAGACGTACCTAGGAATACCCTTGTGCATAGAAGGAAAACTTATAATAAAGAAAAAGTAAGGAGAACGAAAAAGAGAGAGAGTAGAGGGACAAAAGGGATTGGGGAAAGGGGAGTTTAGTCAAACTGCTGCATGTCAGTCATCGAGCGATCGGGAAACTATACATTAATACCAATATAATGTGTAACAGGATGGTACTGTATTATAAACAGGGATTATGAAGAGTCTACGCTGCCCATCTGGAATCAAAAGTTTTCAGGGAATGGGAGTTCCAAGCAACTGCCCTTTCATAATGATATTGGATTTTAACTTGGTTAATTACTTCTGGTACATTGGATGCTAAGTTCGTTTTCCAATTTGCCGTCAGCGTTGTACGGGATGCGGTCAATATGTGAAACACTATGGTCCTATATTGGGGTGGGAATTTATCAATGCCCATAACTAGAATTGCCAGGTGTGGGGAGGGATGTGTCAGGATCCCCATTGTAGAGTATATAAGGTTGAATATCCCCCTATCTAAGTCTGCCCGTTCAATCTGGATCCACAATTTTTCGGAGTCAGGATTGAACCATTTTTTTAGCTGTTCCAAAATGGCTGCTTTATGGTATGTACTCAACACAGGGAGTCCCACTCCTCCCATGTGCATTTGCTTTATTAGGGTGTTGTAAGGGATTTTGGCATTTTTACCTCTCCATATATATTGTCGCAGCTCCATGTCAAGGGTGACAAAAAAGGAGTTAGGTAGAGGAATTGGAATTGTCCGGAAAAAGTACAAAAGTTTCAGGAGAATTAGCATTTTGAATGCCGCTATCCGGCCAATTCAGGATAGTTCATAAGTGGTGATATGAGTCAATTCGCGTTTGATTTCCAGAAGCAGGGAGGGAAAATTTGCATCATATGTTTTAATGGTGGGACTGGTCAGATGGATGCCTAAATAGGGTAGTGAGCCCAGTGCCCATTCATAAGGGAATTGTGATTTTAAAGTGGTCGCCAATTTTTGGGGGATTTTGATAGGTAACAGTAACGATTTAGAAGCGTTCAGTTTATAGTAGGAAGCTAAGCTAAAACGCTCAAGTACTTTTTGCACCTCCGCCAGAGAGGAAGCCGGATCTGTAAGGATAAGAAAAACATCATTGGCAAATAAGCCAATTTTATGGGGGTACTTGCCGACCTCAACTCCCTTGATAGAGTAGTTGGAGCGGATATTGGCAAGGGTTAAGGGTTCCATGATTAACGTGAAAATGATGGGAGACAGGGGACACCCCGGCCTGGTACCATTAGAGATGCTGAAGAAGTCCAATAGGGCGTTTGAGCTATATACTGGTGCTGAAGGAGAAGTATATAAAGCCAATATGGCAGAACTCACAAAGCCATTCAGGCCAAATTTCTGTAGAACAGCTTTTAAGTAGCCCAAATGCATCCTATCAGATGCCTTTTCCACGTCCGATGTCAAAAAGATTGAGGGTGTTCTAAGTGTCTCTGCAATTTTGTGGAGGTCAAACATCCTTCGAGCACCATCGGAGGCCTGCCTGCCCTTGACAAAACCCACCTGGTCTGCTTGAATAAGAGAAGGCGTCACTTCTGCTAACCGGTTGGCTAGTATTTTGACATAAATCTTAGCATCGGTATTTAGTAAGGATATTGGCCTGAAATTGGTAGGGTGATCCGACTTCTTCCACTGCTTTGGCAAGGTTACCACTACTGCCTGGAGCATTTCAGGTGGGAAGGACACAGAGGTCGCCGCCGCATTGAACATCACTGTCATATGTGGGACAAGAATGTTAGCAAAGGCTTTATAATGTTCAACAGAGAAGCCATTGGCTCCAGGGGATTTATTATTAGCTAGGCAGTTAATAACCTGTTTAACTTCAAGGGAGGTAAAAGGGTTCATTCAGCTTGGCCAGAGTCGGCCTGTCCACAGTTGGCAGACAGGCAGAATCCAGAAAGCCATGGATAGAAGTGGCCGTGGGCTGAGGGGTATCCGATTCCTCTTTCAGATTGTAAAGAGAGTGATAATACTTTTGGAAAGCATTTGCTATGGCTTTTGGTAGGAACACACGAGATCCACCAGAGGGGTCTATAATCGAAGGCAACTTTGCCTTCAGCTGGCGCTTTCTGCATGTTAGCCAAAAGCTTACCTGCCCTATTTCCCTGAGAGTAAAATTTACCTTTCCATTTCTTAACCTCCCTGGTGGTATTCCTGAGTGTGGCTCGGGGTGGAATTTCAGTGCCATTAGCGGTAACCCCTTGCCACATATATATACTTTAACTTATTTATAGTTATTTATTATATTATAATTATATTATAATTTATGATTTTGTGTTTCAAACTTTATCACATCTGGGATGTCTACTAGAGTCTTGTTTGGTCAGGTTTAAGTAAGTAATTACTAAGAATTGTACGCCTACAATACATAACACCAAATTTCCATTCTAAAAATTGTACCGCTTTGGTACAAAATTCCTGACATAATCATGCTGCCAGGGAAGTTAAGGGATTTCTCCTGTTCTTGCATCAATTGCAGGCAGAGGTTTTGCCTACATTGAAGAAGTTCAGTAATCAGTTTTGGTATAGGGGTTTTCTTGGTCTGTTGTTCCAGATATTTATTTTGGGACAGCAATGTATCAATCGCGTGCACCCTCTGCCTCCTCTCCCTTGCGCAAATTTGGATCAATAACCCCCTACTAACAGCTTTGTGCGCACACCAAATATTAAAAACATTTGTATGCGAACTCAAGTTAAGATTTCAGTTCTGTATACGCTGCAGCGACAACAGGTAAGTATTGTTGCGCCACAGTGTAGGTTGAATCGGAATATGTTCGTCTCTCAAGGTCCCTGAAACCAGGGCATGGTCTGACTAGGTAATCGAATGAATCTCTGCACAAGCCACTCGCTGTAAAAGGTCAGAATCCAC
Organism: Pelophylax lessonae; assembly: GCF_965119305.1. NCBI lineage: Eukaryota > Metazoa > Chordata > Amphibia > Anura > Ranidae > Pelophylax > Pelophylax lessonae. The sequence goes on from NC_138770.1 coordinate 343,588,920, forward strand.
AAAACACATATCTATTCTAGAGTATGTTCTGTGTGCCACAGAAAAGAAGGTGTAGTCTCTCTGTGGGGTTCAAACATCTCCAGGTGTCATACAGATGTGTTTCGTGAGTGAAGGACAAAAGAGGGCTGTGTTTAGCGGGTTTCGCTGCCGTGGTATCCTTGGTCGGGTCAAGAATAGAATTAAAGTCTCCGTACACAAACAGCTGGCTTTTTTGAATGCATTTGACCTTCTTTAGAAGTTTACGCAGGAAAGACAGTTGACCTACATTAGGGGCATAAACATTCAGGATGGTATAAGTAACATTATTCATGTCACAGGTCAGGATGAGGTAGCGGCCATGGGGGTCAGATACCACATCATGGGGCGTGAACGCTACAGTAGTTTTAATTGCAATTAATACCCCCTTTTTCTTCTCAGGGGCATTAGCAGTATAGATGAAGGGGTAGAGTTTGTTGGTGCATTTTGGGGCTTTATCACGGTGAAAATGAGTCAATAGCAATTTCCTCTTACATGGTCTATTGAGGCCATTTGCATTTAAGGATATCAACTTAACACACATTGGGGAGTAGGGAAAATTGCAGACTTGTTAAGGCTTCATATATTTGGGCAAGTAGCCAGTTGCAGGTGCATATGTGTAGTAGAGTTATCATACCTGTGTTGGAGGTCATCAAGTAGAGCTGCGAGGACGGTTTCTCACGGAAAGTTCGGTCAGCCAGGCCTGACAGGCGTGTTGTAGAAGTTTGACTTTGTGGAGGATAGGGGGGATGAAAAGAAAAAAAAAAAAAAAAACGATGACCTGACTATGACTGCATATAACCCCCCCCCCCCCCCATATATTAACATGGAAAGGGGGAGGGCAGGTTCTAAATCCTGATCCTGAATTTGAAAAATTAGCTGATCCTGTAGAAGTGTGAAACTTTGTAGCCAATTTGTGATGAATATAAATATGAGTTTTTCTAGTTGTGAGGAATTATTACACCTCTTAGTTGAAAAAGGTTTAAAGAACCTCAGGCATCTTGTATTTTAAATTCAGTGGTAAAAGTTGTCTTTTTCTAGCCACAGCCAGAAATTAGATTCAGACTTTCAGATTTCAACTTTTCATTTTTAGGCTTGCTTCTGATTGGTGGTTTCAGGCAATAAAAGTTTTGCGATGACAGTTTGACACAGGATACCCAGAGACTCATTAATAGATACCTTATATAAGATCTAGTAAACTTAGTGTCTTATTTGATAATATTCCATATGAAGTGAGTTTGGATTTTTTAAATTGTCCGATAGAGATGCTCTTCTGCAAAATCTACAAATTAGTTCCCAGATATTAACGACTGTAATTGGAAAACTGTGTGGTTGGAAATAGGGACACTCGTGTATGCAGCTACATTATGTGCATTGGCTAATTTTCCACTACAGTATATATAGACAGGATAATGCTGAGGAAAAACTGTATTTTATTCTTCAGGCTGCACTTTCTCTTTGTAACAATGTATTCAAAAGCAAAAATGAAACATCAATAGGTATTCACATACTATTCTGTAATATTTATGGTATTTTGTATCTATAGGTTATTGACATTACGTGTACTGGGTTTCCTTTGTTTAGGTGAACCTGGCCCCCCAGGCATTCAAGGTCCTTCTGGAACCCCTGGCATAAGTGGAAGATGTAACCCTGTGGATTGTTATTACCCCACCGCACATGGGCGAGCCAGGTTAAATGGAAAATAACCTTTTTTTCTCTGGCATAGTTTCATACCAGGCACCTGTGGTGTAGGACACTGAAGATGATGAAGTGACAATTCAATGCTGTCAACTCATTGCTGGCATAAACAGTGCTACACAATGCAATTGGGGCATTTGTCTAAGAAGCCACCTACCTTGTAATACAGCTGCTTCCAACGTCATTTCATTTGGTCAATATAAGGCTACAGGTCTTGAGCTATCTATCCAATCTTGCCAGTAAAGATATGGGATGTGGCCAGCTTTTCATCAACTATGGAATTAACAAACACATTTCCTCTGCATTTTTAATGTGTAATTAGGTACAGTGAACTGTGAAATGTGCTTTTTCAGCTTTCATGTGTTACCTTTAGCAAACTTTGTGAAATACTGTAATTTTCAGTATGTGTGAGGCATAAAGCTTGAAGAAAAAATACCAAAGGCATAATTGCCACAGCTTCTATGAAGACACAGCCATATTGCTTAAAGTAGCAGTTTCCATACTTGTCAAAAGTTCATAGGTTCTATCTACCAAGATGGTAGAGATTTAAATCAAAATGTCAATTGTTTCAGGTTTTCTATACAGGAAAATTGCCAAATATTTTTTCCTGTCTATGATTTACATCTCTGTGCATTTTTTACATTACTACTCCGGATTCTAGTTACATATTATTCATAGAATTTTGTATAAATTGTGTAATCTGATTTACATAACCTACTGTTAGCAAAAAAACGTGATCCTTGTATTTCCTTATAATGTTTGCAGTGGCAAGCAGGCAGCATGTTTGCAGTTGTAAAAAAAATCTCTGCAAACAACCTTTGTCCATTGTTAGCTGTTAAAGCGTATTCACACCTGTGCATTTTAGGTGCATTTAGGTTGTGGTGCCTTGAAAAAAAAGTCCTGCTTACTGAAGATTTTGTGCAGCTTCCAAAATAACACAAATAACATTTGGATGAATGGTAAGGAATGTTAAAACACACCTAATATTAATACAAACAACACACCCAAACATAGGTGTGAACAGAACCATAAATTACTGTTTGTTCTTAGTAAAATTTTACAGTTTGAACTTTCCCAAAGTTCAATTCAAAAAAGCTTTCTCAGATTAAAAAAAAAAAAAAGAAAAATAAATTAGCCAGCCAAACATGAAAGTTTCAATATAATTGATAGTATTCAATATATCATTTTTTTTTTTTTTTATCTTACATACATTTATTTACATTTTTTTCTACAAATACATATAGACAGACTGTCCAGCAAAATGACAGTGATTGGGGCAAACTGTAACACTGCCAGGGGTGATTACGGTCAACTCTTACCAATTTCTTCACATCTCACTTCTATAAATCCTTTTTACTGCAACTCAACAAGCGCTTTTAGTGATGTTATAGTTGTCCCAACATTTGTCACTGTAAAAATGTAAATTACATAATGTGAAATTAAAAAAGAATGTATATACTGAACGCTATTTTTAAATGTATTAACCACATACAAGATACATCAGAATATATATAACTGTGATCATTTTAACAAATGCTTCTGTATCTTGCAAAAGTTCAGGATATAAATAAAAATCTATGAGTTTATACAATAAAAAAAGGTAGCTAGGCAATGTAACTAAGGCTGGATACAGTGATTTAGAGTGGTAAAGGAAGCGCAAGGATTAAAAACATTTTATTAAAATATTGTAGCTATGAAGCACTGTTGTTTTTTTAGCTAGTTTGACACTGGCAGCACAGAAGTCAGCAAAAAAAAATAATAATAATAATTTATATTGGTAACATTCTACCCAATATCTTTTTTGGCTCTTTATATATGACTGGCTTTATTTTGCACTAATTAGCATTGCTGACTTTTGGTTGCATAAATATAATATATATGTAAGTATTCACATGCAAACGTGTACATTTATATTACAGGCAGCTTCACTAACCGCTTTTTGTAACTATTTCAATTTCTCTTTATTTAAATATGTAGATATTTTACTATAAATGATTAAAAATGAAAAGAAAAAAAAAAAGAAAAGAAAAAAAACTTGATAGGTAAATGTACATTTGAGATGTGAAAAATTGCACATAATATTTTAAACTACTACAGTCTTAATGTTTTTTTTTATATATATATATATATATATATATTTATCTGTCTGTACATTGGATTTGTTGCATTGTATGAGTAGATCACCTCTCCAAAATATCACTGCAATGATTTTACTGTGTAAGCAATGCCAAACGTACAGTATATCCAGTAAAATTACAACATAAAGTAGTTCTTTTTTGGTGGTAAAAATAGTATTGCAATGGGAGGACATTTGCGATAATACAATATTTACTTGTAGCTTTACCTTCACTGCAGTGTTTTCCAGACAGTAGGGAGAAAGGAGCATATTAATTAAAGAGTGCAATATAGGTGTTTGTTGGATACAATGTAAATGCTACCCAGGCCTGAGGCAGTCTACTGCCAACAGTATGGATATTCAGCAATGATAATTATGAAATACTGTTGTACTGGATCAGGGGGCTCTTGAAAATGTACTGACAGCTCATAGGATGTCACCAAATTTCAGCATGCAAAACTGAATAAACACAGTAGTTGTTATATTTTTGATATGTTGTTTCTAACTAGTTTCTATTCTAACTAGTTATATTCTATGAAGACCACAGAGACAATCTTAATAGTTGTGGTGTTTACAATTTCTCATAACACCGAATACCTCAACGCTCTATGCCATTAAGCAGAAAAATGTATGGTATGTTTTCTCTCTTTACCATTTAACAGTACATCAATTATAATGTATATTATTTATCAGTAATGATGATAAATAATATATAGCAACATATGATTGTTATCAGCATTATTCCTATGCTGCTAGTTCCTCCATACTCTACCCAAAACTAAAATGATTGCAGACAATAAATGCTAAAAGGGCAATACATTTCTTTACAGGCAGAGATGGATAACATATTTTACTTTAAAATGACATTTAACACATAAGGAGTTCCATCAATGAAAGGGACTGAAAGAAGAAATGTCTGTATTTCTTATGGCAAGCAATTGGGTTCTTAGAGATACCTGAAAGGGCAAACTAGTTAATAATGATTACACACAGTGGTCTTCTAAAAGATGCTTGACTGCATTAAACTCAATGTATCCATACATAAGTTCCAGATTTTTATGCTGCTTTCAATCTCAGTTTTCAGTAAAAGTATGTGAACGCATGTGACAGCAGATGGAAAACTTATTTTATTTGTTCTTTTTATAAAAAAAAGTCTTAATTTTTTTTTTGCTTTTACTTTTTGTATATTTTATGTGTTTTATCAGGAATACCAAAAAGGTGCTCTTGTATGCACAGTGCATACATGCAGGGAGTGTACATACACTACAGAGAACTTTATATTGTATATATTTTGAGTTTTTAAATACTAAAACCTTTGTAATCAAGTTTTCCTGTATTTGCTTTGAAAGTCTATTGTGCAGTAGAAATGTTACGTACTGTGCCGTTTTTTACGTTTATTGAAGTCTTATTTTCCAAGTATATCAGTGTGTTTTTACTCTCTCTATTTTCATTTGATTCAGCGTTAACAAAAGATGCACTGATTTTATCAATTTTTACATCAGTATCATTTAAATCACAATCAAACTATATCGCTTTTTAAGGGAGAGTTCACTTTTTTATTCTTTAAAAGTATAATGTTATATTTTTTTAATTTTAAACTCTGTAAATAAAATTGCTGATTTGTAAAAGCAAGTAAAAGTTTGAGTAACTGCCTCAGCGTTGCCCCCTATCAAAGCTTCTACTTGCAACATATTTGCTGTGAATGTTTATCTATAATCAGTTTTTATATTTAATCCTTTTTCTCTCCTTTTCATGCTTTGCTGTTTTATTTTTTTTTTTTTGCCTCCCCCTTAATTTTAAAATGTTCAGTAAACATACACTATATTACTAAAAGTATTGGGATGCCTGCTTTTACATGCATGAACTTTTTTAATGGACATTAAAGACATAGATGAGAGAGTTTGGGATGGAGGAATTTGACTGGCCTGCAGTCAAATTCCTCCTGACCTAAACCTGATAGAACACCTTTGGAATGAATTAAAGCAGACACTGCGAAGCAGGCCCTCTTGTCCAACATCAGTGCCTGACCTCGCAAATGCGCTTCTAAAGGAATGGTCAAACAATCCCATAGACACACTCCTTAACCTTGTGGACAGCCGTCTCAGAAGAATTGAAGCTGCTATAGCTGCAAAGGGTGGGCCAACTCCATATTGTAACCTATCGACTAAGACTGGAATGCCATTAAATGTTATGTGCGTGTAAAGGCAGGTGTCCCAATACTTTTGGTAATATAGTGTAGGCTAGCCCCTGTGTATATGGAAATGCTGCTGGAATCTGTTAAACTGCAACCTTTTTGTGATGCACAATGCAGCTCACAGTAACCCTATTTCCTTAAACATGCAGGGAAGTTTGACTTTTTTTAATGCTAACACCAACCGATATAACACCAGAATCAAAAATATGGGTACAGAATAATATAAGCAATAATACATTTTTTTTTATTAAATAAACCATATAAATATTTATTTAAATAAAGATTTTTTTTTTATTCCATAAAAACAGAGTTTCACTTTAAAGAAGAATGATATTGGTGCTGGAAAATAAGAATTAAATGAGAGCTTATAAATAAAAGCATACACTATGCTGAACCTTACTATATACTGCAATATTTTGATGTGCTATTTTTATTTTAATGCGTTCTGTTTTGAAATATTGTGCTTTGTATTATCCATATTTTAAACAAGAAATGTGACAGAACACTGAACCAGTAACAATCAAATCAAATCAAATGTAGTGTTTGTTGCATAGCTAGAAAAAAAGGCCCAAGGCCAGTATTTAACCATGTATCCATTTTAGGCCAGGTCATGGCTCACCTTATTTTATAATATCTACAAACCATTATTTTGAGGGCTACTGAGGGATAATATAGTAAAACACATGCAGATTTGTTTTACTCTTAGTTTTGGGAGTAAATGGATAAATAAAATATCCCAGTCCACATTGTTGTATTTAAAGAAAAGCAAAATGCTTTTTTTTTTATTCGGTGTTACTCAAAGCTTGTATAGATCTTGATGAAGCAATTCCCTGAAATCTATCATTGGCTGCTTTTACAACAGTATTCTAACTGTTTAAATTTAAAGTGATTGTAAAGGCTCCAGGTTTTGGCCTTCATGCATTTTATTCATAAAGGTAAAAAACCTTCTGTGTGCAGCAGCCCACCCAGCCCCTCCTAATACTTACCTGAGCCCCATCTTGATTCAATCTGCATGAGAGCAGCTGCTCTCCCAGGTATCTTCCTCCTTATTGGCTGAGACAGTAGTGGGAGGCAGTAATTACAGCTAGTGAACCAATGAGTAGAGAGCTGGGGTGGAGTAGGGATGAACTGTGCTCTGTTTGTGTGAATTGACACACAAAGCAGTGGCTCAGGAGTGAGCCAGCTTGGGTGCCCCTATAGCAAGCTGCTCGCTATGGGGGCATTTGGCAGGAGGGACGGGCCAGGAGTGCTGGCGGGGGACCCAAGAACAGAAAACCACTGCACAGAGCAGGCACATAGCATGACTGTACAGGCATGACATGTTTGTAATTAATAAAAAATAAAATCTGCCTTATATATCACTTTAAGCTGGCCACCTTACTGCAGGCAAAACGTGAAACACTTAAAGTTATTGCAATAGACTGAATTCTTTCTATCAGAAGCTTGATTTTGCTGCCTGTGCTGGTACAGAAATCTACCTCCTGCGTGTTTATTTAAGGATGTTAAATTAATTACACCATTGGGAAAAATCTATAAACTAGATGAACTCAAATACACACATATTAAGGATCTCTGATAAATTAGGTTGCTGGCTCAAGGCCAGGTGTAGTGGTAAATGTGAAAACATCTTGTACAGCAGTTATTAATTTTCATTTCTTTTTTATTGGATTTAAGAATTAAGCAGTGAATCGCAATGTCTATTTTAGCACTTGATGTCTGGATTCTTTGGAAATGTACTGTTATAATTACTGGTGTTCTCCATGGACATCTAGACAAGGCCAGCTGATATTGGCCCTATAATGCTCGCTGTCTTTTGCAGCAATCTTCTTACTCCATTGGGAACACAAGAAGGCTGATAATTACACAGTGTGTGTGCATATGACATGATGTTGTTTTTCATTTTCTCACACCAAGATGACTCACAAGTACAACATGTGCTGGTAATTGGCAAGACCTGTAATTGTGTGCCCATTGGATTACAGAAAACCTGTTATTTTTCCTATCTGCACTTCACTGCTGCTGGACTATTAGTGAATGTGTGTATTATACAACAGCAGGATCAATATTTCATATTTATACAAACCATTCACATATTTGTTATGTTTTTGTGTCATGGTTTTTAATATATTTTAGCATGACCTTTTTGTGTTTTATACATTTTTTTTCTGATGTATGATTTCTTATAAAATAGTTTGTAAATGTATGATGATTTATAACAGCTTGTTTAATAATATAACCTTTAAAAGATTTTTTAAATTATCATGCGATGGTGTTGAAATAAGTCATCTCTGTAGACAGGAGTAAACAAAAGAGTTAATTTTGGCTATGTAGCATGGTAGCATGAAAGAAACGATTTTATAGCTGTTGTTATATAATCACTAGCATGCCATTAGTTGCTGCTATATACAGTATTGTTCCACTATTAGGTCTAATAAACCTCAATAAAATCTGCTTATACTAAAGGGCAATATGTCATATTTATTTTATATAATTAAAATGTTTAATGGATCATTATACTCAGTATATCTCAGTTTTAGTTGGTTATGTTCACGTTATGTTAAAACCCCTATGTTCAAGTTGAAAACACCTATTAAAGTGGAAAAACAGAAAATTAAGTCCTGCTAGATCACTTCAGGTTGGCCCCTTTTGCAGGTATAGCTATGTAAAACATTAAAAATAAGTGTCTATACTGTTTAAAATCCAGTAATACACTGTCTCATCCTTCTCTGCACATGCTCAGTTGCTCTCCATTTTTAGGCATATTTTTTAGGCTGCTGATTGCCCTAAAGCAGAATTAAACCCTCCTATTCTTTACAGCCACGGAAGCTGTTTCTGTTTGATCTGCAACTGCCATGGTGATAAGTTATGACACCAGCCATTTGTTGGTTTGACAGAAATGTAACTGTTTTTTGAAATTGTTAAATGGGTGTGTTTAGTTCCGTTTCATGATTTACTGCTGTTCAAGGGGCTCTGGGCTTCAACAAAATGGCAGCCTCCAGCAAAAAGAAACAGGAGCAATGATGGAGGCAATTTACAGCACACCATCATTTTGGTAGAATAATTATTAATGTGGAATGTATGTACTTTCCTAAAGAAAGTAACAACAGGATCAAATATTTTTTTTATCAAGTGTTAATGGGTAAGGTGCGGCTTTAAGTTTGAAAATCTCAACAGGGTTCTGGTGCCAAGCCAATGCCAAGGGATTCAGGACTCACATGTATTATTTCATTTTAGCATTTCATATCTGTGGCTAAACTATTTATCAACAGTAGAAACAAACTAAAGTAGGAGTGAGTTGTGGGGGTGGGGGAGGGGTGGCAGTTAGTTTAACATTCAGTTTGTGATCCTAGTATATGATGTCAGTGGATTATGCAGCAAACCAGTCCACATTCAATACAACTTTTTTTTGATAGAATGAATATTTATTTTTTGGTTATTAGGAGATTATTTGTTAGAAGCCTGCATTGATTGTAGTAGTTGTAGATAAGGTTCTTTCTCACCTTTACCTGGTATATATTCTATAAATTAACAATCTCTGAAGATTTGTTCCATCAATATCCAACAAATTTTTCATTGATTGTATCAGACAGCATAGTGTAGAATATCCAAGATTTTTCTAGTGTGGCTAAAGTTTGGAACTTACTTAAAGAGACCTACTTAAGACCTAAATAAACTAAACTATATTTACATTATTAGGAGAAGGGTAGATTAAGAGTCGGTTCACACTGGGGTGACACGACTCTGCACGACTTGGGGAGGCGACTTGTCAGTCCTGTGTACCACGACTTCGGAGCGACTTGCAGGGACTTCACATAATGGAAGTCTATGCAAGTCATCCCGAGGTCGCCCCAAAGTAGTACAGGACCCTTTTTCTAAGTCGGAGCGACTTGTGTCGCTCCTATTAGAACGGGTCCTGTACTACTCAATGGACCGCGACCGAGCGCGACTTGTCAGGCTGATAAGTTGCCTGACAAGTCGCGCTAGTCTGAATGGGCTCTAAAACGTGAATAGGAGTTGCTAGATTGGTAAACCAAATAATTACAAATAATTGTTTCTTGTTGTTAGGCCAAACAAATCTGCGCCGCATATTCAGGTGAATAGGAAAATGCTCAATCCATGCTTCAGTTTTTTTATTCTCCACATCACCTCTCCCATGTCCTAGATTACAGAGAGCAGAGGTAATTCTGGCCACACAAGATCGGAAGAATTATTACTATTGTGTTTCCACAATAGTCTAATGCTAATATTTGCTAGCTGACATTCAGTTAACATGGATGGAGCTCTTGAGGAGGTATAAAGTGTGTGATCAGGACTGTAGGAAAGATGTAAACCTAGTTTCCTTCCCATACACCAGTGTGTCTTAACTCAGTGGAGTTGGTTTGCCAAAGACAAGTATGCTGTTCACTTTGCAAGGGAATTTATACTTTGCAAGGGAATTTTCCCTAGAGGTTAGTGAATGAGGTAAAGCTCTGCTGACTTCCATCATCCAATAATGTGCAAGCAAATATGCTTATTTATTTCTCTTGCATGTGACTGGGTATTATTTGCAACGTAAAATGTCACCAACTTCACTAAGCTCTAGGGAAAATTCTCTTGCAAAGTTCAACCTTGAAAAATGAACAGCCTGTTTTGCGTTAATAAATCAAACCCATGCCTCTACTGCCACCACCTCAATTTTTTCCTCCATTGACCCACCCCAATCTATATCCACTCATCTACTGAATATTCGTTGCTATCAAAACTGCTAAACTCTCTTCATCCATAAGTAGTTTATATAGACTGTAACACAGCCAGGTATTATTGTATAAAAACCTGTCTCCTAATGTGAAACATCTCACTAGTTTAAACTCAGTTGGCTGAATTCATATCCATATATTTATCTTATGCGGTGCTATTTAAATGCTGTTTGCTAAACCATGAGTGAAAGTGCCAGACTATGATTTAAAAATTTTCTGTATGCCACAATTATTTCTGAAATATGGTCTTGCATTTACAATTACTCTATAGCAATGCAATAAAAGTGTTATGAACATGTCTTTATTGGTTCTTCTTTCTTTGCTCATGCTCTGTGAGTACAGGTATACAGAACAGAAATTTGTTTTTGTTTATTTTAACTAGGAAGCTGCTATTCAATCAACAAATTATTTCTGAGCGCCCTAAAGTATAAAAAAAAGAACCCATATAGTTATGTTGTTAAGATGCAAAGTTTTATTTAAACACTTATTTTTTAACTCTTTTAAGAAAACATGCAATTGCTGGTATGTAAAATCAGTTTCTTTTTTGTGTAATATTTTTGTTGTTATTCAAACTGAGGCACCGTTATTCGTATAGAATTCCCAATTCTTCCTGTGCATATATTACAACTGTAGGTAAAAGAGAAAATCCTGCGCTATGGAGATGTAAAGGGGTGAAGGGGCTGCGGCCTCCCTAAAATATAGCGGATGCTATATCTGAATAATGGGTATATAAAGGGGTAGGGAATTGGCGCTACCCAACGTGGATAGTGTGATGGCGTCAATCTATTAGATGTCACAAATAAATAGATGGTACATAAATAACTTAAAAAATATCTTAAAAGATATAAATATATCAAAACCACAAAGCATTAATAACCACGATTCCAATGAATAAATATAAGGTGACTTGTGATATAAAGTGCGATAAAAGTGATGTGGTGATGTGTGAGAGGTATAATATGTAACCAGTAGAATATCTATACACACATATAAACACAATAATTATAATAAATTATTAAGCAAAGTGACAATATGTGAATAAATAAAAAAATATTTAATTATTTAAAACGGATTATATAAATGTTGTGATAGGTGTATAGTAGTCACCTACTAAAATTATACACTAAAGTGGAAAGTGAATAGTGGATACAGAGAAGTGTGCAGTGTTCAAAAAACAGGTGTATACACTGAAAAAAAGTGCAAAGTGATTGGTGTATAAAGAAAATTGTGATACACAATGTATCAAAAAAGCAGGAAAAGATGTGCAAACAGATATGTGCACACTTAAAGCCACTCCTGAATTAAAAAAACTGCAGCAACAATAAATACAGTTCATATATTGGAGTGCTTGGTCTTCTAATGGTGATAGCACTAGGGAAGGTGCTCAAAGTGGTTGGTAAAATAGATTGCACTCACCAGAGTGCCCAACCCCACACAGGGATATTAGGCAGGGTATATTGTAGCTGTATAACACAGCATGGAGTTGTGTGTTCCTAGGGGTCCTCTACTTCTTTGTTTCTCTGTGTAAGAGGGAGAGGGAAGGGACCGTGTTGCTCTCCGGTGTTCAGCTTGTTCCTGGGTAATACTCCGGTGGTGTGGTGTATAAAATAAACAAGGGGGGACATATAGTTTAATTCCGTAGGATAAGTTTATTCAAGCGCAAACTTCTCCTAAGGAATTTCACTATATGTCCCCCCTTGTTTATATACCGGAGAATACCGGAGAGCAGAACGGTCCCTTCCCTCTCCCTCTTACACAGCTCTTAGAAACAAGGAAGTAGAGCAGTGGTTCTCAATTCCGGTCCTCGGGACCCACTAACAGGCCAGATTTTAAGTATTACCTTGGGGGATGCAGACTAGAATACTGCAATCACTGAGCAGCAAATTAGATCACCTGTGATGTAATTTAGTTATCTTGCAAACCTGGCCTGTTGGTGGGTCCCGAGGACCGGAGTTGGGAACCACTGAAGTAGAGGACCCCTAGGAACAAACATCTCCATGCTGTGGTATACAGCTACAATATACCCTGCCTAATACCCCTGTGTGGGGTTGGGCAATCTATTTCACCAACCACTTTGAGCACCTTCCCTAGTGCACAAAGATTTTTGCTATCACCATTAGAAGACCAAGCACTGCAATATATGAACTTTATTCATTGTTGCTGCGGTTTTTTAAATTCAGGAGTGGCTTTAAATGTGCACATATCTGTTTGCACATCTTTTCCTGCTTTTTTGATACATTGTGTATCAAAATTTTCTTTATACACCAATCACTTTGCACTTTTTTTCAGTGTATACACCTGATAGGTGAACACTGCACACTTATCTGTATCCACTATTCACTTTGCACTTTAGTGTACAATTTTAGTAGGTGACTACTATACACCTATCACAACATTTATATAATCCGTTTTAAATAATTAAATATTTTTTTATTTATTCACATATTGTCACTTTGCTTAATAATTTATTATTATTATTGTGTTTATATGCGTGTATATATATTCTACTGGTTACATATTATACCTCTCACACATCACCACATCACTTTTATAGCACTTTATATCACAAGTCACCTTATATTTATTCATTGGAATTGTGGTTATTAATGCTTTGTGGTTTTGATATATTTATATGTTTTAAGATATTTTTTAAGTTATTTATGTACCATCTATTTATTTGTGACATCTAATAGATTGACGCCATCACACTATCCCCATTGGGCAGCGCCAATTCCCTACCCCTTTATATACCCAATATAGTACAACTGTGCTTTGCTCATACATATTTTTATATATACCCTTCAATTATATTAGCAAAAATTAAATCTGGTAAATCTATTAAGGACAGATGAAAATATATGAGTCATGTTACACTGGTAATGTTGATAGCTATATATGAGGTGTAAATTAGAACCATGTTAAAGTAGTAAGACCTGGAAGTGCCTGCAACATACTTTAATCATGCAGCAGTTTTTCCTGCTTCTATATACTGTATGTGTGTGTATATTCTATATATATTTATTAAAAGTGTCTTCAAAACATTCAATACATACACATTTTCCCTTGTTCTTTCTATTTGAAAAGGGCACCCTAAGGTGATAACGCTGCTCTTCCTCCACAGATACAGTAAAGTGACTGTTTTCATCTTAGGATAGGGAGTGTATTATTAGCAGGAATAACAGGTGGAAAAAAAAAAAAAAACATAAAAAAAGAAAATGATTGTACCAACTACATCTACAGACTAGTAAACTGCATTTTTTTTGTTCTTGGGATCAGATAAGAGACAATTGAGTACTGTCCATGATACTTTATTTATTTCCACTAACATACAATTTTTCAGGACAAGCTTTTGGGGTGTGTCCCTTTCTTCAAGGTCCCATCAGACTGGGGAAAACACATATCTAAACTTAGGCCTTTTTTGCGTCAAATAGAAGTATCATTCTCATTTCAAAAGTTTTCCTTTCCTGAATAGTTCTGAAATTCATTTTAAGAATGTCTTATTGGGGTCTTCTATATCCCCCCCCCCCCCATTCACAGTCCAGCCTGGGGTTCAGGTGGAACAGCCAACTTAACAACAGCCCTTGAATTTTTGGTGCTGTTTTCACCAAAGACCTCTATAATTTTATTGTGGACCAAAGTAAAGTTTATGCCCAACAGTACATCACTGCCAACCCAAATCCATACCTTGCCAGGCAATTTGAGTAAAGAACTAAAGACCTATCACAGTTTCTGAATTTAGAATTTTTTTTTGGACCTAACCTTTAACAAGGGCATTGCAAAAAAGAATGAATTGAGGTCATATTAGTCCACAGACCCGTTTCACTATATGCCTTTGTTCTCTACTGCAATGGCCAGGAGAAGATATAAGGTAATAATGTGTTTTATGCATACCAATTATGATAACCTATGTCATCCCCAGGGTGACCCTGACAATGATTGGCTTAACAAAAGTTTGCCCCTCATAAATTACCTGTCCCAGAAATTTGCAAAAGTGTATATGCCCCCAACAAAACATCTGCATAGACAAGTGCCTTGCACATTTTACTGCCAGACTTGCAAACAAGCAATATCTCCCCCTAGCAAATTTGCCAGATATGTGGTCAAATTGTATAAGCTCTTTGAGAGGGCCACAGGCTATACATACCACTTTGGAATTTATTAGGAAAAAAAAAACGTCAAGGAGAGCCCCCCTCGCGCCCCCCTCCCCCAAATGCCCAACTACATAGGGAGCAGTGGTAAGCCCAGACTAAATGGGGAGTAGTGGTAAGCAAGTGTGGAACTTGTTGTCACCCTTGTTTCCTATGGGGTACCTTTTGTATGTGGACAACTTATGAAAGCATGCCACTTTCTAGGTTCCTTCAAGAAATTGGCTGCTGTGGCACCAATGTGACCTATTTACAGGGGCTTCCCCCAATGGCTCGTTCACAACCCACTTAGAAAGGGGGAGAAAGCCTACTTACGGAATGAAAAACTACTAGCAGTAAAATTAAGAAAAGTAAAAAAGTACTACAGATGGTATAATGCAAGGTATGCATTAAATATGAATGTACATTTTAAGGCCGAGGTGCAGCTCCTCAGTCCCAACTCCAGCTCCTCTTCTCACTTGATCTTGGTGCTGTCCTCCCTAGCTTCACCCATTGTGCTGCACTTCTACTCTTTAGAGTTGCAGCCTTTGATTTAAGATCCATCCACCGGAGGAAGAAGAGGGCAAACAGGATCAATGGGCTTGTTGGGCCTGGCCAAGGACCGCTGTAAAAACACCAAAGAAGTAAGCATAATTTTTAAGGACCTGTAGAGTTGGACTTTAAAAGATTGCATTCATTGGGTGTACATAGGTCTGTATGCTACAAGTGCAAGATGAGTTTGCCAATTATTTTCATAGAGATTCCTCTTTCTCTTGCATTTTCTTTTAGTACGCCCGGTTCATTTGTATATGCAAGCTGTACCGGACTGCCAGATGTGATAGTTTTTTTTGCAAATATTTGTGATAGATTTACTAATAAACTTTTGAATTTATTTTCCACTTGAAATACATTCACACCAAGGATTTGACCAGAGCAATCAGCAGAGGAAGAAATGTACCAATCAAACTCTGCCCTTGCAGCAAATTTGTCTCGTCATTCCTTAAAATGCTAAAGAATTGAAACATTCACTCCAATCAACACCAAAGGTGAAACAACATCCAGAAATGATCGTACTCAAACAGAGAAATCTTCAAACACATACTGTATAAGTGGTTACAGGAATGTTTCATAATTGTTCATTTTAGGTTATCACACAAAGTTTCAAAGAAATCATTTTTCAAAATCTACCTCCCAATATGCTTGATAATGATTCTACTTTATCTATTTTTGTGGAATACTGTACCCTGTGATCTGGCAGCATGTTTGTGCTAGAATAAAGACATTAATGGCAGCACATTATCTAAAATCGTAAAGCATATTCCCTTGACATTTACTGGTATATTGATAGCAATGATGGTTACCCATTTATTTTGGTTTAAAAAAGTCTGAGGTACTATCATTTATACAAAACACAATGTGCTGTTAGGTTTAATGTAAGTAGCTTAGAAAAAGTTTTTATTGGTGTGATCTGAGGCTTTAAAAAGTAAGGCCATTTGACTCTTTCCCATTTCAAAGGTATTTCAGAGACCTGTGTAAAGTTGAATGCACTTTTTTTTTTAAACATTTTCTTGGAAAATAACTATTCAGTGAAGCATGACCTGCAGCTGTAACTATAACAGATTACTTTTCAAAATAATTTAAGAAAACCTGAAAACAACTAATGTATATTTTTTTGATCATACAATACAGGACACAGGTCTTCAAATCATAACTCCTAAATGTCACACCAGGTGACACTGAAAAAGCCACTCAAAGCTTTAACACTCTCTCAAATAACCTCTCCCACCATGCAAACCTTAATCCTACTACACACAGGCCACATCAGGAGGTTCAATTAAAACCGGCCGGCATGGAAAACCAGCAGCGATCCGCCCCCTGATCAGCGCTGACTAGAGTGTTCTGGCAGGGCAGAGCATTCCCTGTTAGAACACAATAGAACAGCAGGGGAGAGTGCAGTATTAACCACTTTACCACCAGAGGATTTTGCTGTCTTCCGTCCAGGCCACTTTTTGCGATTCGGCACTGTGTTAATTTAACGGACAATTGCACGGTCGTGCGATGCTGTACCAAAATTTAATTTATGTCCTTTTTTCCCCACAAATAGAGATTTCTTTTGGTGGTATTTGATCACCTGTGCGATTTTTACTTTTTGCGCTATAAACAAAAAAAGAGCGACAATTTTGAAAAAATAACAATATTTTTCAAATTTTTTTATATGAAATTGCCCCCAAAGAAAAGTAAAAATCAAAATTTTTTAACATTTTAGGCCAATTTGTTTTCTGCTACATATTTTTGGTAAAAAAATCGCAATAAGCGTATTTTGATTGGTTTTGTGCAAAAGTTATTGCAGCTACTAACTACGGGAAATGTATGTCATTTTTATTGTTTTCTTTTTTAACTAGTAATGGCAGCGATCTGGCGGCGATCTGCGATTTTTTTGCGGGACTGCGACATTGCGGCGGACAGATCGGACCCTTGACTGACATTTTAGACACTTTTGGGGGTACCAGTGACATTACTACAGTAATCAGTGCTATAAATATGCACTGTTACTGTAATAATGACACTGGCAGGGAAGGGGTTAACTTTTATTGGTGATCAAGGGGTTAATGTATGCCTGGTGCTTACTAATGTGTGTGGAGGGGAGGGGACTGAGTGACACAGGCACAGATCGCAGGTTCAGCTATGCTGAATCCTGTAATCTGTCCCTGCCTGTCACTTAGGAGATTCGCCCGCTTTGTTTACACAAGCGGGCGGATTTCCACACTCGATCCCTGAGGATCGGGGAAGAGAGGTGGTGATCACCGCCTCTCTTCCCCTGGCCCGACTCCCACTGTGACTGAATACAGTGGGAGCGAGCCTCTGGCGGCGCGCGCGCGCCGCCCACATGGGGGGGAGTCCAGCGAAGTAGATCTACGTCGCTGGACGATAACGAGTCACTTTGCCACAGTACGGTCAACGTGACCGGTCGGCAATCGGTTAACATTGGATTTTTAGTACAGTGGCTCTGACCGGAGCTGCCAGTTTTTTTTTTCGTTCAACCCGCTGGGTTGGGTACTAGGCTTTATTTTTTTATTAGCATTCTTAGGTGATATATGTAGCTCCGTGTAAGAGAATATCGGTAGTTAGAGAACAGTGACATTTACTATCAAGAAACCTTGTAGGCTGTGAGAGAGGGTATCAGCTGCAGGGACTGCACCTGAACCCTGCATAAGGAAAAGAGCAGGGTGGGCCTGTAAGATGGTAATCGCACTGGTCCCGATTACAGGTGACACACTGTAGTATGTAATGTAGCGTTTGCGTTGCTTCTGGGTGCTCTTAATGCCCAAGGCCATGGTCCACCTGTGAGATCCACATCTCATTGGAAGGGGGATGTACCCAACCAAAGTGGACATGGTTAAACATCACTTGTCCTGTAGATCTTGCCCAAGATGTGATAAGTTAGGTGCCGACCCCTTTAAAGTGACTTTGTGTGGCTGGGGTGCACTAAGTATTGGAGTGAGCAGATCAGAGTTGCGGGCCCTTTATCTCAATGGAACGCATACAGAGACACTTCCCATAAAAGCTGGGAGCCACCTGGCTGAGCATTCTTTCAGGACACTTCACATATTATGTGCATGCATCATGAAGCTACTGTATTGCTGTTTCTAACTCGATAAGGGTGCATGTTCCAGTACCATTTTGGTTTTCCTGCTCAACAAGGGTGCATGTGTAGGTGCCATTTTTTGTTGGAGTACTTTGCAGCAGAACATATGAAGCCGATGGTATCCTACCCTCTTCTCAACTACCCAGTGGACAAGTACAGTGCAACAGGGCAGTCAAGGGTGTGGTTGTTAGCTGAAGGGGGTCGACCTTCAGAAGAGTGGGCACTGCACAGGTAATCTCAAACACCTTGGTCTTGAGTAGGGATAGACCGATTATCGGCAAGGCCGATATATCGGCGGCCGATATGCACTTTCCCCGATATATCGGTATTGGCCATGGAACTGGCCGATATTGCCGATATTTTTGTGACATCATTCTGTCTTCTTAGGCCGCTTCCCTCACCTTGGACAGCCTCGTCTGGAGTTGGGACTAGTCTCGTGGGAGTGTATCACAGCACTACAACCCACCCACAGCAGCCTGGTGCCAGACAGCCACCCACATCCACAGGCCCTGTACCAGCCAGCCACAGCCACTGTACCAGCAAGCCAGCCAGCCACCCACAGGCCCTGTACCAGTCAGCCAACACAGGCCCTGTACCTGCAGGCCCTACACCTGCCAGCCACAGGCATTGTACCAGCCAGCAAGCCAGCCAGCCACCCACAGCCCCTGTGCCAGCCACCCACCCACCACAGGGTGCCAGACAGCCACCCACATGCAGGGTGCCAGACAGCAAGCCACCCACAGGCCCTGTACCAGCCAGCTGCCCACAGACCCTGTACCAGCCACCCACAGCCCCTGTGTCAGCCAGCCACCTACCACAGGGTGCCAACCAGCCATCCAGCCACCCACCACAGGGTGCCAACCAGCCAGCCACCCACCACGGGGTGCCAACCAGCCAGCCATCCACCACAGGGTGCCAGCCAGCCATCCACCACAGGGTGCCAGTCAGCCATCCACCACAGGGTGCCAGCAAGCCAGCCACCCACCACAGAGTGCCAGCAGGCCAGCCATCAAGCATTAAACAAAAATTACCATGTTCAGTACCAGATTTGTGTTAAAAATTGTCTTTATTTTTCAAAACTTTAAACGTACAAAATATCGGCCAATACCGATACGTTGTGACCAAAATATCGGTATCGGCCGTGAAAAAACCATATCGGTCTATCCCTATTTTTGAGTACCCCATAAGGGAACTAACATGTGCAATGGAGGACTCTAAACACAGTTAAAGGCAGACATACATTCACTTCCTGTTATCCCAGGCTTTGTAATGTTTCCAACAAGGAACCCAGGATCTGAAATTTCTCCTCTAATCTGAAATTTTCACAACCTCAAATTTCTGGAACCATCTCAGGATCTAGTATCCGCCTCTCAGTAAGGGTGTCCATGATGTCCTGAGGAAGCTGATCTGTTCAGCGAAACACGTACACGTCACGCCATCTGGCTGCTGCCGCTCGTCCGAGCTGGGGCTAAGGATCTAAGAGCCGAGCCATTCATCCGCCTAATGGTCAAAGTCTGACCCCTTTCAGTGATACCATTTGTGATCCTCAGAGCCTTTCACCTGCATATGGGCTGTGGACATGGCCATGTTCTATCCGGAGTGAGAGTCTGGTAATGGCAGCTGACCATTTGAATACATCCTGTGGTCGGGCGTGTGGCGTGTGATGTTACTAGGTATGTCTGTGCACAACCACGCTTCTGAGATTCATCGCACCGAGGACTCTATTTAAATGCCGATCTTCTGTGGGTGCTGTGTTGGGAGTAAGCCCACTGGGGAACTTATTTAATCCTTAACTTTATCATTTGATAACTACCTACCTGTCCTTCTTGCTGGATTAATTGATGGCAGCCGACCAGCACTCCTCTGCACTGAGGCTTGATGATACAAGTCAGTTGGAAACTAATCATTCCCGTTGCCTATGGCCTGCTGTGCTATGTGCCCGTGAGTAATCTTCATTGACTGCTCACTTGTGTAACATCTTTACGTATATGGGAAGATTCTTTGATACATCGTGAAGGTTGGATATGAGTTATTTTCCTTTCCATATCGATGCTACTCAGTGTAAGGCGATGGTCCCCTATGCCTTGTCTCCCCTCTATCTATTGGCCACTCTGTCTAAACCATAGTCATCATTATCTACAGCTCTGTCCGTATATATGGATTCACAGTTTGTTTTATTTTTGGGACTGAGAAGTCTAGTTTACCGTATGAAGGTTTATTAACTGTCAGCAATTTATTGGACACAGACTATCTTTACTCCATGCTAGACTTTTCAAATGTTGATTAAGTTTCCCCCTTCATTTTTGGAGGACCCTGATGGCCATCTTATGGTGTATATCAATTTACAAATATCCAGCATGGTGCTAGACACCTACCCCCTTTTTCTCTACGGAAAACGGACATGTTTGCTAATACTATTTGACCATACATTGGACGATTGGATTGGCCAGCTAAGTGATCTTTTTAATTATATTTTTTTCCTTCCTTATTTAGGATATTTTATCAGAACTGTTCACCTCATAGCCAGGGGGGTTGTCACATTATAGATCTGGGAACCAGCTGGAATCTGGGCAATTGCACATTTTGGTCCGCAACTTTTTCATTTACATCGAGCCTTGAGTTAGTGGATGCATCTCCCTTTAATTCATGCTCTAGGTTCCTTCATTACATCCCCCGGTGGAGGTGCTGTCGGGACCTTTTGCATTAGCTGTGGCCATCCCCTGGTTCATTCAACTATATGTTGAAATCGGGTGTTCATGTTTCACTTGTCTCCTGGGATCGCTCACTGATGCATGTGCTACCTTGACGTTCCCCCACTGTGCACACCTATTACTCCCATTTTTCTGTATAGAGGTGGTAGATGGAACTATTCTTAGTTCTCTTTTTTTAGGTGTTATTTTAGTTGTGCTACATTAATGAATGACGATGCCAGTGGGACTCCATGTTATGAGCCTTGAGGCTATCCATTGGTTACTTTAGTTTATGCCGTGATTTTTTGGCTCACACTTTGCTGTCTCCACTGGTATCGCACATTGGATTATGTGTGGCTCTGCTCCTCGCTCAGTCTGTTTGTTTTCTATTTGGTGATCGGCAATTTTTTGCCTGTTTAGCCATTAGATACACCCAGCGGAGCTTTTGCCCCAATCTTTGTTCCACCCTGATTTTTGTGGATCTTTATCTATTTATTCATTTGTCATTATATGTCTGTTATACTGATTTATTGCTCTTATGGAAGCTGCAGCTGATCCAGGAGTGTGTGTTTGTTTTTAATAACAATAACCACGTGGTCACTTGTAGTGGTGAGGTGGAAGGTTTATATTTATTATTATTAAACTGTATAATCCTTTGATTCAATAAAATTTGTTACATTTTTTAATAGGAACATTTTGGTTTCTGTGTTTTTTCTGTTAACCTTTATTTAACTATACCCCGGTTACTCTGATATATGGAGCTTTTGGACAATCTCTTTTTCTAGTTGTCCTATCTTTTTTGTAGGGCGTCCATGTTCCATTCCAGTCCTTATTAGTACAACATTCTCAGCCAGGAACAGGTTAAAGCATTTGGTTGATTGGCCCATGCATCTGTCAGCCAGGGCCAGAAATTTTATGACTTGGTGGATTTCCAACCTGTTGCTAAAATTGGGCAACTCCAACCTCCTGTTGAACTGGATCATTTTCTTTATGAATACTAGACTCACAGGTTGGAGAGGGGTGTTGAGGTCCATTTACCTATCCTCCTGAGATAAAAAAAACCCTTCTCTGTGGTCTCCCGGTCAGAGAACAGTCCAGCAATGCTTCAGCTGTGACCTACATCAACCACCAAGCAACACAAGAAGATACACATCTCAGAAGGAGACACGTCCTTTTCTGACTTGGACAGGGAACCAAGTTCAAGCCATGTCTGCTGTGCACATTCTGGCATGGAAAATTGGCAGGCAGACTTTCTGAGTTGGGTAAAAAAAAGTGTTGCGCTATCATATGTGAAAACATTATATAACACGTACAGTATAAAAAAGTGCTCAAACATGAATCAAGTCCAAAGATTCAGTAAGTCCCAGTGAGTCACACTCCCTCCACCGCAGGGGTGGACCACCACCAAACAGATATGCTCTTACCAGAGGGCCAGGGCCCCTTATTTTACACACTCCAACAAATGATCATTGAAACAGCGGAGGTACCATCTCCGGGTATAATCCACTGTAGAAGCCACGGATTCCCAAATGCGTGATATAAATGAATAAAACACTGTATAGTGTCAAACCTGTAAAACAAGTATTTATTAAAAAGAATAACACTCAAATAGTTAGATGAAAAATGCGTATATACGTATCAGCAAAGATCCAGGCCTCTGCAGTTCCCAAATTTTTCCATAGAGACTTCCCACATCTGTTTTTAGCCAATTACTCCCCGAAAAAACATGGGGTAATGGTGGTCATTAGGAACTCAGTAGCCTTCACCTTGCACTCCTCCTATATTGATAAAGAAGGCTGTTACATAATATTAGTGTGTAAAATAAATGATCTTCATTATACTAATGTTGCAGTATATGCTCCTAATGCTCAGTCATATAGTTTTTCTTTAAAAATTGTTTGCTAAGAAACACAAAATTAAAAGAGGTAGTCTGACTTCCGGTTCTGGCGCCGCATGGACTAGTCGCTCTCCTCACTAGCTCCCGTGCCCGGCCGAAAAATCTGCTTGTACGCCCGCTGTATTAACTCCATCGGCTCCCTGGGGATCCAGTAATCACCCACACTCGCGATGGATTGCTTTCTTGAAAAGCCCGTCCCGCGACCGACCCCGGAGCCAGCGCCCGACCCGCCCGAGTCTTCTCCACAGGCCGCAGCAGAGGCCTCACTGACTTTCATGGAGGTAGGCGCTCCCTCCTCCCCCTCCCCTCCACCGCTAGATCCCGGCCTCACAGAGCGGATCACTCAGGCGGTCGCGTCCCTGCTCTCTTCCACTATCCAAGCCACAGTGGAAAAAGCAGTACAGGCAGGGATGCTGATGATCCGGAGGGATCTGGATGAACATGCCACCAGGCTCAATGAGGCTGAGCAAAGGATCTCCAGCTTGGAGGATGACCTGTATCACCTACAGGCTCAAGAGCAGCAGCAGGATAAGATCAATTGTTTCCTGTCCCAGAAACTGGAGGACCTGGAGAATCGCGCCAGGCGCAGTAACCTGAGGTTTGTGGGGGTCCCTGAATCCCTTCCCGCTATGGAGCTCAGTGATTTTTGTGCCCGCAGAGTCCCGGAGGCCCTTGGTATAACCGGCGTACGTGTGGTTGAAAGGGCTCATCGCATAGGAGCGCCATCTACAGAAAGCACAACCCCTAGACCCATCATTGCAAAGTTTCTGAACTATGCTGACAAAAACCTTATTCTGCAAAAATACAGGCAGTCCAAATCTCTTCAGATTGACGGGGTGAAGATTCTGCTATTTGCCGACTATTCCATAGATGTCTCCAGAAAGCGTAAAGCGTTCCAGCAGATCTGCACGCAGTTATACCAGCTACAGGTTAAATTCACCTTAGCCTACCCAGCTATACTCCGCTTGAAATCCAACACGGGTGAACAGCTGTCTTTTCAGGATCCCTCTGAGGCAGAGGCCTATGTACGCTCCTTAGAACCTAACGCCCCCCCAAACCGCCTCGTCCTCCAGACCATCGACCTTCCCAAGGTCCTTCGATCAACGGAGCCCACGAAAGGAATCGCCGAAGCGCCTCTTTGGGCCTTCCCACTGCAACAAATACCGCTGAACTAACCCCCATGCCACAATGCAGCCCGCTCTGCATCTTGACTCATTTTTTCTCTCCACACCCTTTTTTTTCAAGGACGTTGGACTGTGCCCGTGTGGCTTTACCCAGGCTACAATTGATGACTGACAGCCCTCCGTGGGCCTTACCTATCAGTCATGTAAGGTACTCTCTGTTGGTTTATTTTATTATGTTATACTGCACAGTTTCATGTAAGACTCAGTCTACACCAGCCTCATAGGCTACCTATGAGCTATCTGTGGGTCATATACCACAGGTCTGCTTTTTTTTCCCTCCAGGGGTCACTTGATATGATGCTTATAGTGTTTGCCCAGGATACACAGACTCCCCTCTTGACTTGGTTATTGTCAGGGGCGATCCTGTATATGCCTATGTGGGCCGTTGAGGACGGTGAGCCTCCTCTGACAGCGACCCCTTGCGGAAAAAAGCGAAGTTGTCGGATATTTGTTGGTGTGTTTTGGTTACCCTCCCACTCCCTCCCATGTCCCCCTTTCACCGCTCCCAGTCTATCCATGCTGATTTCCCACCCCTTTTCTCAATGAGATACGTATATGCTCTGTACAACTCATCCTGTGGTGACACACACGTCCACACCGGACACTCCACTCCCCAATGCTATAATATCCCTTCTCAGTATCCCTCTCCTCATTACTCATGTCTCTACAAATAACCTCCTGGAATGTGAAGGGACTTCGGTCGCCTCTTAAACCTATTAAAGTCCTCCGTCACCTTCGTCGGCTAAAAACTGACATAGCCCTTCTTCAAGAGACACACCTCTCCTCTGCAGACTTCCACCGCCTGCGGAAGCTCTGGGTGGGAGAGGTCCTCGGTTCCTCAGCAGTGGGCCGTAAAGCGGGGGTCATAATACTCCTGCGTAAAAATCTTCCTTATCAAATCCTATCTACATCCACGGCAAGGCAGGATGTGCTCCGTGCATATCCGCCCTCACTCCAGAGAATTCTTGTTAACTAATATATACTCCCCTAACTCCCCCCCTAAATCCTTCTACAGCGCCCTCACATCACACATACTGCAACTCCCGCATCTTCCTCATCTTATAGGTGGGGATTTTAATGCCATTATGCACCCTACTGATGACCGCTCCCCCTCAACTTCACATGCTCCCTCTCAAAAGGACACGGCCCGCTCTCTACTGAATACTGCCATTGAATCCATGCATCTTATTGATATATGGAGATTACACCATCCGGTGGACAGGGAATTCACTTTTTTTTCCCCTCCACACAATGTTTTTACCAGGATTGACTACTTCTTCTGCACTGACGACATGGCCCGCACTCTCACTGACCCCCTTATACATGAGATTGCAATCTCAGATCATGCCCCCATATTCGTTTCCATAGACATGCCCGACTCGCCCACCCCCCGAACATCTGGAGGTTCCCCGCATTCTTGGCCGACAATAAAGACTTTCATTCCTATCTCACATCGGCTTGGTAAGAATATTCCGTGAATAACGCTTCCTCTGCCGACAACCCACATTTATTTTGGGAAGCCGGCAAGGCTTTCCTTCAGGGGAAAATACTCTCTTACGCGAGCTCCTTCAAGAGAGTCCCAGAGCAAATATCGGTCGGCGAGTAGGCGATTGACTGAGGCCCAGAGACAGCTTCTTGTTCAGCCCACCCATCCTCTAAACGGGAATGGGAGGAAGCCAAACGGGCTTTCGACTCCTGGGTGACCACCATAGAACTAATTAAATATAATCGCTACGCAGCCCACCTCCACAAGTTTGGAAATAAGGCCGGAAAACTCCTGTCCCGCCTCTGTAGACCCCCCTATAGCCCTACCAACATCACTGCTCTCCGTAATTCCCAAGGCCAGATGGTAAAATCTCCGGGAAAAAATTAGCGAAGTGATGTTGGATTTCTACTCCTCCCTGTATGCCAAAGACCCTATGGACCCCCATGTGGCCCACTCTTTCCTCTCCAACAATTCCTTACCCAGTTTAACTGAATCCCAACGCTTGGAGTTAAACGCTCCAATAACTTTAGATGAACTAAAATCCATCATTAGTCACTTAGCCTCCAACAAAGCCCCCGGCCCTAATGGTTTCACTGGGGAATTTTACAAGTCCTTTCAGGAGGAACTACTACCCACACTACATAAGGTATATACCCACATCTGGGAAGGGGGTGAATACCTCCCAACAGGTAATCAAGCCCTGATAAAACTTCTGGCGAAGAAGGGGAAGGATCCTTTAGATCAAGGGGCCTACCGCCCGATTTCACTCCTAAACTTGGATGTGAAGATCCTATCCAAATTGGTTGCCAACCGCTTGGCAAATATTATGCCCTCCCTCATTCACCCAGCCCAATCAGGTTTTGTTAAAGGTAGGACGGCCATGCTAAACATACGCAAAGTCCTTTTGGTTTTGGAACAGGCGCATCTCCGCCCGGGGGGGGGGATCTCGCCATCATCACATTGGACGCCGAGAAGGCCTTCGACAACGTTGGCTTTCCCTGGTTGTCAATGGTCCTGGCCAAAATGGGATTCACCGGAGCCTTTGCTCATTTCATAGATGCTATGTACAAGGCTCCCTCGGCCAGATTGGTGGTGGCGGGCCTCCTCTCGGGGGAATTCCGTCTGCATAAAGGAACCCGACAGGGGTGCCCATTATCGCCTTTGCTTTTCAATCTAGCGCTGGAACCCTTCTCTCGCTTCCTGGCCGACCACGCACCTCTACACGGAGTTAAAATTGGCACCCATGAACTTCGCACGGCGTTATTCGCCGACGATGTCCTCATTTTCACTTCTGATCCCTCCTCAGATATGCTCCTTATACAGTCCACGTTTGAGAACTTTAAGAAATGTTCAGGTCTACGAATTAACTTTCAGAAGAGTGAAATATTATCCCTCTCAGACTCCCCTTCCCGTGACTGGCTCTCCTCCTCCATCTTTCAAATAGCTAAATCCTCCATCACCTACCTAGGTATAACAATTGGTAAATCCCCCTCATCTCTTTACTCCCTCAACTATCCCCCGCTGATCTCCAAGATAGTACAGGAACTGGGCACTTGGATGAACCTGCCTATCTCTCTCCTTGGGAGGTGCCACCTTGTCAAAATGGTCAGCTTCGCTAAGTTGTTGTATCCAATGCAGACCCTCCCCCTACTGTTGAAGCATGCAGATGTGCAATTGCTGAACACCTCTATTTCCTAATTCCTCTGGAGGGGTAAACGTTTCAGAATCTCTTTGCAAAAGCTGTACCTCCCCAGGAGAGAAGGGGGCATAAGCCTTCCCAACTTTAGATTGTATAATTTAACCTGTTTACTACGCATATGTATTGATTGGATCACACAATCTCAATGCTACTCCTCTCACTTGTTGGAGACCTCTATGGTGGCACCGTTCTCGCTACCGGGCCTTCTTCACTGCCACTGGAAGTCTGTCCCACCTGCCTTTCAACATAATGTCCTACTCAGGGATACTGCAATAGCATGGAGGGAAATTCGAAAACTGCTCCGTCTCCCGTCATCCATATCTACACACCTCCCTATACGGGGCACTCCAATGTTCCAACCAGGACTGGACTCCAACCACTTTGTGCTATGGGAACAACGGGGTCTGACGAAATTTGTGGATCTATGTGATGCTAATACGGGCGCCATGCGCACGTTCTCGTATGTGTCTAACGCTTACTCTCTCCCACCAACCCATTTTTTCAGCTATGGTCAGTGTGCTTACTTTATTCGTGATTCCTGCAAAGACAAAACACGGAGGTTCACTCCCTCTATTCTGGACTCGTTCTATGCTGAAGGTATGAATACCATATCAAACATGTACAAGCCGCTCTTACTAAAGTCCACCCCCCCTTGGCTGCTTCTTCCGTTGCAAACTGGGGCAAGTTCTTCCCCCATCCAGACCTGCTGCCAAGGCTGAAGTCAGGTCTTGCCACCACCCTTCGTCTGACCACAAGTGAACTTTGGCGGGAAACTCAAATGAGGATATTTCATCAGGCATACTTCCCGTTCACCATGGACCCTGACAACCCACAAGGAGCTATTTGTCCCCACTGCATGCTTCCTCGGCCTACACTGGCCCACCGCTTCTGGGAATGTCCGGCCATATCCACCTTTTGGGACCAAACTGTGGCCTTTGTCTTTGGAATCACCCAAACGACTTTCCCTAAGGACCCTTTTCTTCTACCTTTTGGTTATTGGGACTCCCAGATCCATTCCAGACCACCGGAACCTAAAACACCTCATAAAGAATGGACTTTATTGTGCTTCTTGACGGCCAGGAGATGCATTCTGCAAAATTGGATTTCCCCACAGTGTCCTAAAATATCCCAACTTAAGCAGGCCTTATTGTTGCTTTTGTACAATGAACTACTTGGTATTGACCCTGGTAATCTCAGGGCCCGTGCTTGTTTCAATTTTTGATGGGACACTTTTGCCAAAGCTGTGATGTCACCTCAGGAACTGTTAGGGACTGCTAGACCGCCCCACCTACCATACTGGATATTTAGCTAAACTCCAAAGGTCTTCTTCACCTCAATCACCTGCCTCGAGACGGTGATCTCCCCCCCCCCCCCCACTCAGGTGGTTCATCCTGCTGCCCATTGGTGTTTGGTAGTGATAATATGTCATGTTCACCCTTCCTTTGTCCCATTCCCCCCTCCCCCCCACCCACCCCTTTTCCCTTCCCATCTTATGTTTGTTCTGCACCTATTCTATTGTACTAATGGTTATCCCTTGATCGTTGCAGACTTTGCCATGTTTCATTGTGCTGTGGTTAACCATGGTTGTTTTCGGCTTCTTGTATTGTGAAAAATTTCAATAAAATTTATTAAAAAAAAAAAAAAAAAAAGAGGTAGTCTGATAGTGTGTGGTGATCTAAACTCGGTACTTGAGCCTAGCCTGGACTCCTCTGGACTCCTCTACTGGTAGGGGTACTCACTCTTCTTCACTGTGACCTCTCCTGCTAGCGGAGGATGTTTATGATGCCTGCCGTTGCCTACACACACCTGAGAGGGACTACACATACTACTCCCACCACCACAACTCCTATTACCTCATTGATTTATTTCTGGTCGACCAATGGTTATTGCAAAAGGTACTTTCCTTTAAAATTGCAGAAATAACATGGTACGACCAAGCTGCAGTGAGTCTGATCATTTCAGAAAGTAACTCACAATCTATCACCCGCATATGGCAATGTAATAACCTGCCTCCAAAGCTGTGCTCCTTCAGCATCTCCAAGATTTCTTCCACTCAAATTACACCCCTGACGTTGATGCCTTCACCTGGTGGAATGCCCTCAAGGCATACATGCGAGGTATCCTCATAAAACCAGGGGCTTAAGATAAAAACATTTAGTTTGCTCTTAAACTATAAAGTCAACTACTCCAAATCACTGATTTTAAACTTGGGTATCGCCCGCCACAAATCTGTGCCTCTCCAGCAGCAGTTGCAATATGTCTGGAATAACACTAGCATTCCATACCTAGGCATTCTCCTAAACCCCATCTAAATCATCAATAGCCGAGGGAAATTAAAAACCCCTCATTACGAAAATAGATATAGAACTCTGCAGACTAGCAAAAACAGAATTATCCTGGGTTGGCAGGATGGCCGCCTTCAAAATGTTGGTCCTTCCCCAGATTTTGTATGTTTATTAGAACCCTCCACATCCTAAAGCCACAGTCCTATCTAATTTCCCTCTCCTTATTTCTCAAAAAAGTAATTTGGCAGGGCAAACAGCCTAAATGTCCTCATTTCATTCTGATCAAACATAAATCTGTTGGAGGAATGGGTATGGTAGACATCCAGAATTATTACACTGCATCTTATGCAAATCAACTTATATTCTGGTGTCTCTCTGGGGAAACTCCCCTGTGGGTCAATATTGAACGTTCCCTCATCAAAGTTGTGAAGTTAAGTGACCTATTACACACAGGCAGGTGGAAAGAAATGTCTCTCTCCCCACGACCCATGACTACTCAGGCATCCCTGCTGGCATGGAGAGATCTATGCCAAACCAAACCACCACGCACCCTGAACAAATAAAACTTCCTATTAGCATACTGTACCTCTACATAACTGATATTACCGCTTTCGACAGGGCAAGCTATGGCATACACTGGATGATGACCTTATATTTAACAACAAACCCTTTAGCCCCACATCACTCCAACAGCGATGTAACCTTCCGAAGTCCCTATATTTTACCTTGGCCTGCATTAATCACTTCTTGTTGACCATACCACCCCCTGTAATTTCTTTACATCCTAAAATAACAGGATTCCTGAAACCAATAACAAAACTCATTAAAGGAACCTCTATCTTTTACAATCTATTACATGACAAATGATCCTTTAAGAAAAAAGGCTCCATGATCGAATGGGAAGAGGCCACCCACTGTGTTAACCACTGGGAACTTGTGTTAAAAATCAACACTAGATGGTATCTTATGCCTTACAAACTAGCAAAAATATACCCTAACCACTCATCCCTCTGTTGGAGAGAGTGTGGCTCCATTGGTAATCTTTTCCACATTCTATAGTTGTGTCTAGATATCCGCTTCAGGAGGCAAGTCTTTAGCTTTATTTCTGGAATCTCAGGTACTCTGAAACCCCCCCCAACCCAAGTCTTGCCATTCTAAACATAGGACTTGATTTCTTCCCACCCCAATATCGAAAAGTCATAGCTAATTTACTACTTTCAGCAAGACTTATCCTAACCCACCACTGGAAAAAAGACCTGGCTCCTAATCTTACAGAAGCAGTGCATACTACACACATGCACTATTGCTACGAGAGAGCACTAGCTAGCTACTCAGGCACATTACTAGCCTTTGACAAAGCTTGGAAACCATGGTAACCGATTGGTACAAACATTGAGAATTTGTATTCAATTAATTTTTTTTGAAGCCCAATCTCTCAAACTAAAAGTATGCACATTATCCCTTCTTGACTTCTATGTATTATCTACTGTTCACTACAAACGACATTCCCTTATTAGCACCAAGTAACAAATGTATCTTCCTAAATTCTGTTTATTACTATGAACAAGTGTTTATAGCCTATGTACCTCATCTCTAGTTTTCCCTCTTTTTTGCCTTGTCAGTGGCTGCGTCCTCATGTGTGCAATGTTGTTTAATTCTGTTTACAAAAAAACTCAATAAAAATGTATTGAAACTAAAAAAAAAGTCTGCCTATTTCTCAGTTTATGAGGGTCTCATGGATCTTTTCAAATGTAAACGATAGACAACAACAGCTGAATAAAATATACAATATATTTTTAGAGTAAGGAGGCATTGGCCCAATCTATATCCGGTCGCACCAGAGCCACAGAACAAACGGATCGACCAATGTTTATACACACATTCAATTGCAAGTTTGAACAGATAAAGAAGGCCGTGACACTTAATTTGCACATACTGCAAGCTGACAGTATAACACCTAATCTTAAAAAGGCGCCTATGCTTGCGCTTAAGCGCAACAAGATGCTACGAGATTCAATAGTCCAGGCTGACCCTAGGCACAAGTACATACAGACTGCACCCAGAATCTCTTGGAAAACAGGTTGCTACAAATGTCATAACTGTAATGATTGTAACTTGCTTATTTGCTGTGAATATTTCACACACCCACACGAGGCTACTATATACGAAAAAATTTGACCTGCAACACTGAGTATTGTGTTTATATTCTCAAATGTTCCTGCGCACTCACATATGTGGGCAAAACCACTGGTCCCTTAAAAGATGATTTCAAAACCACAGGAAAGACATCAGGGTGGCACTAATAAAAGCTAAGAATAATAAACAGATTGATGTAAATACACCTGTTGCTGTGCACTTAGTGAACCACAAGTATCAGACGCATGAAATAAGGGGCATGGCTATTGAACATGTTCTATAACGAAAAGGAGGTAGAGATAGTGATTGCCTCTTCTTGCAATGGGATGCTTTCTTGATTCATACCCTTGGTATGATATACCCAGGGGGACTCAATACCAACCAATCTTTTTCATGTTTTCTTGATGAGAGGTGAACCTGCAGCTTTGGACGTTGTATATGATTGTTAGTATGATCGGTGCTCGCTTTTTTCCGATTCTTTCGCTTTTCTGTTTTATTTTTCTTTGCCTATTGTTTAACTACTAGTGGTGATTAAGAGCTATGTAACTAGCCTGGGAAATTGAGGGTGGTGATGAGCCTGGAAGAACCCTCCTTTCCCCAGAAACTTCTACCCCCCTCATCAATTCACCCCCTTCCCATCCTGGAGACCCTTTGCTGAGGGCCATTCATATGACTTTTTGACTCATTTTATTTTATGAATGCATCAGAAGCAGTTTTTTCCATATAGAGGCCTGGTCCCCCGTTACCCGATTAATTATGAATTTTTCTCTATTTACCATCCTAATCCTTGGCTCCCACTTTTTATATTACTATCTTTGCATTCCTATTTTCATCTATTTTATTTATTTCTATTTTTAGGCTTTTCTTTTTCTTTTCTTTTTTCTTTCTTTTATCTTTTTTCTTCTTCTCTTTATGATAATATATATATTGTGTATATATATATATATATATATATATATATATATATATATATATATATATATATATTATACATTTCCTTTCTTTTCTCTTCCTGAGGTATTTTCTGCTCTTGGCCTTATGATCGCACTTGCACACCTTTGAATTTCCCCTCTCTCCTCATACTGGCTTAGCGTGTGTTAATGGGCATGCTGATGTCAATGGTTTCTATGGCGTCAGGAGCCCTTGTTCCGCAGGTTACAACCGGCCACAAAGAGCCTCTCACAGAGCCAGTGGGGAGACTCCCCTTCAGCAGACACACCTGGAAACCATGACACCCTACCAAAAGAAATCATGGCCCTGCAGTTAGGCAGACAAGGCCCACTATACATTTACCTAGCACCTACCTGTAAGGTGCTACATATACAGTATCTCACAAAAGTGAGTACACCCCTCACATTTTTGTAAATATTTTATTATACCTTTTCATGTGACAATATTGAAGAAATGATACTTTGCTACAATGTAAAGTAGTGAGTGTACAGCTTGTATAACAGTGTAAATTTGCTGTCCCCTCAAAATAGCTCAACACACAGCCATTAATGTCTAAACCGCTGGCAACAAAAGTGAGTACACCCCTAAATTAAAATGTCCAAATTGGGACAAACTAGCCATTTTCCCTCCCCGGTGTCATGTGACTCATTAGTGTTACAAGGTCTCAGGTGTGAATGGGGAGCAGGTATGTTAAATTTGGTGTTATCGCTCTCACTCTCTCATACTGGTCACTGGAAGTTCAACATGGCACCTCATGGCAAAGAACTCTCTGAGGATCTGAAAAAAAGAATTGTTGCTCTACATAAAGATTGCAAAAGACCTGGGGCACTCCTAGGCATTGCAACTAGCAGCAAAATGTGATATTCATAGCATGCCATGACCAGCAAAGTGTATGACCACACATTGCAAACAGCAGGAAGGGCTTAAAGAGGTATAGTTGAAGAGGACCTGAGCTTGCATACTATATACACAGCACAAGTCAGAGGCCTTGTGCCCATACGATATGCTTCAAAGAGACCTCTGCTTTGTTGTTATCAGTGTACAACTTTGCAGAGAGTCTCCCAAGTGTAGGCAAAAAAAAAATAGCATTGGTGTATTGGTTATGTGTGTTTTAATAAAAGTATCTACATAAAATATCCTGATCTGGTGACTATGTTTCTTAATTTCTGTCCTAGTTTTACAAACATACCAAACCTCAGCACACTTATTTTTCAAAAACTGAAACTGAGCACTTCAGTCCAGGAGTATAAAATTACTATTGGCATACAGTATACTGTAAAGTGCAGGCATTAGGGGTATATACTATACAGAGTATAGTCAAATGTACAGTTCAGTGGCTATATGTATGTAATGTGTATGTACCGTACATCACAGAGTGCAAAGTATGGTGGTCAAGAGAATGTAATGTATACAGTATGCTACATACAGTAATTCTGACTGCTGTACTTCCAGCATACAAAGGCCAAAAGTTCTTAACACACAGAACAGAGTGATGGCTCTCAGAAAACTACCCTCTCACCACCTAAAATATGAACCCTCTTTAACCCAAGCACACCCTCCCAGATGAAAATGCCCCCCCCCCCTCCCTGGAAAATTCTCCCTCCAATAGGAACTTCTCCTAAAAACACAAACCACCACTAACTTTTGTTCCCCAGCATCGCCCCCATTGATTTCTTATTCACTTCTGCCCCACCTTCTCACTGTTCACCTCTGCACCTCTTCATCTACCGTTCTCCTCTCCTGCATTCTCTTGTCCACCACTCACAAGCAAAATTTTCCCTCCAAAAGCAACCCCTCTAAAGCCATCATCCACCGTTCATCTATGCACCCCTCTTCCACTTCTGCTAACCTCTGCACCACACTTCAAACCACTCTTCTCTTACTGCTCACTAGAGAGAGCTGTGTCTTCAGTCCAAACATAACGTTCACTGTTCATATGTAAGCAAAGGGGAGGGGATGGGGGTGACATCACTGCTTAAATAAGGCTATATTTGGGAACTGACATTGCCCTAATATAGTCATTTCCATGTTTGGTCAATGATGTCACCACTATCCCTGCCCCTTTTCTTTATATTGCAGATAACAGCTCAAGGAGCTCTCAATCTGTGAGTGTAATCATCGGGTTGCAGTCGTTGAATTTTTTCTTTCAACGGGCACTGGGTATTGTGATAGTTTTGGATCTACACTGTTTTCCTTTTTTAATAAAGGACAATGGAAATAGCATACAAGTGTGCATCACAATTAGAAAGCCTTTTTGAACAGGCTGCTATTTATAATAGACTGAGCAGCCATTTAGCATCATAAATAAAAAAGTGACTTTTTGGACACTGTTGATGTAAATAGCATATAGGCTTGTACAGATATAAAGCATGTTTTAACAGTGGTACAATTTCTGATAGACTGAGTGAGCATTAAGTGTCTGCTTAAAAAAATATTTGTGTCTGTGTGTGTCTTTTATTGGACACTTACAAAGGAAATAGCATACTGGTAATCACCACAGCTAAAAAGCCTGTTTTAACAGGGCATTATTACTGAGAACTGGAGCAGGTATTTAGCATCAATTAAAAAAAATTGAGTGGGCATCGATTATGGAAAAACATACAGGTCTGCACCACAGCTAGAAAGCCTGTTTGAACAGGCTACAATTTATAAAATATTAGGCAGGCCTTTAGCCCCAAAAATAAAAAGAAACTGTATGCACCACAGCTAAAAAGCTTGATTGCACAGGCCATAGTTTCTGAAAACATAAGCAGGCATTTAGCATCAGTATAAAAAAGAATAAGCGTCTTTTTTCTACACTGATGATGGAAATAGCATACATGTTTGCACCACCACTAGAACACCTTTTTGAACAGGCTGCAATTTCTTACTGAATGAGAAGGCATTTAGCATCAGAAAATAAATAAATGTGTGCTTTTTGCACACTGAGGAGGGAAGAAGCAAACAACTTAGCAACAAAACTAGCAAACTGGTGTGGATAGTTTGCAATTTGAAGGGATAGAGCAGACAGACATTTTACACCAGGAAATTGCTTCTTTTTGTATTGGGCACTAAAAATGGAAACAATACATCTTTGCAACTTAACTTTCACACTTTCATTGTCAAGGTTGCAATTGATGAGGGGGGAGAGGAAACTGATTGCAATTTGCCCAAGAAAATGGGCTTTCCTATTTCATGTACTGGGGAAGGACACATTTTACAGTTTTGAGATTTTAAACCTTCTCAGAATATCCACTGTTTGTGAGATGGAAATAGCAAGCAGATTGCTCCTTACTATAATAATTTTTTTTTTTCACACAGAAGATGGAAAAATGTAAGTACTTGCCAGCACAGCTTTTAAAACGTTTTTAGGCCACTATTTTTGAAGGACAGAGCAAGCAGACTTAATTTTAATTTTAATTACATTACGGTAATTACATTACACTGTATATTTGTGTATATTTGATATAAATACTGTACAAATTTCAGATTGTGAATCCACTCCGTAGTGATGGAAGGTCAATTTGCAGAGAACACTTAAAATGGTGCAACATGCTCCTTTCCACTAACTTCATAAAAAAATTATTTGAACATCAATTCAAATGCCCATAGTACAATCACTTTGTGGCTTCTAGTGCAAAAATCTCCAATAGTTCAAAATTGTGTGATGTGCTTAAGTGCCACACACTCCAATATGCCACCAATCCATTACAAGGTGCAATGCTTGCTCACCTCAATTTTTGGACCTATACATTTTAGATTTAATGATCCCTGCGGATTTACCTTCCCGCTGTTAATACCCACTTCTTGTACTAGGTCCCTTTAAGGAATTTTGCTGTCTCCAGCCACAGATAGGACAGTCTGCAACCTTGTATTTAAAATGATTGCACTCACAATCAGATAAATGTAATGAGCAATGTGTATCTTGGGAAAAATTACAAGTCTCTCATTATTCTTTCGGTTTACAATCCAAACTGAAAGTGACGTCACAGACTCCACCCAATGCGTAGCTTCACTGGTTACGTGACATCCTCAGGGTAGGGAGCATAGTGACACTTGCTGGATTTATCAAACTGCCTGATTGTTTACTGGTAGCCATGGTGATAAGATACTGCTAGTGCTTACTAAGCAAAATTAAAACCCTACTAAAACTGCTAGAAAAAAAAATGATTCTATGGCAGGAGATGTCTAAAACAGCAGCAAGTAAACAACTATACTATTTTAAGTAACGTAAAACTTCAGTGTTCAATATGTTTCACAATAATGGCTAATTCTTCCAACTGCTAACTAAATAAAAACTTGCTACACACCTGTACCGTGTCATTGACTCAGAAACAAGCAAAACCAGAAGATCAGCATGACAGCCAGACAACTAGCTTCAGAAGAAAGCCAGCAATAGTAGCCAATCTTTATCTCTCAGCACAAGTTTCTTAAATGAGCAAAAGTTAACATAATCAAACATTAACTTGGCTGTGAATGTTAAAGCTGAAATCCAGACATAAAAGATACAATTTAATGCATCTGTGAATTCTTGAATAGATCATTCTATGTACTTATTAATGCAAGCAGTGTAAGTACCTGGATTGGACCTGGTATTAGCCTTTAACACTCCCTCCATCATTACAGCAGAGTTCGGACTGAAAGAGGGAGAAGCAGCTTAAGTAGCCAGTCATCTATACAATGGTTCGCATATGTTTATAAGGGACATGCAAATTGGAGGAAAATGTAGAATAACAGAAAGGTGAGCTCATCAGTCTTCTGCTTCTCCGTTCACTGTCCAGTTACATGCTTGTAGAGCAGCAAGATCTCTGTGTGTTACCTAAAGTGATTTTAAAGGATCTTTTCTTTTTAAATAACAAACATGTAATGATTACCTGCTCTGTGCAAAGGTTTTGCACAGAGCAGCCCTGATCCTTCTCTTCTATGCTCCCCCGTCGGCACTCCTGACTCCTCCTGCCTTCAGAGTATTGAAGAGAGATAACACCGCTCAGGCCAGTCAAAGTCCATGATTCAAGGTTGATGCTGAACCTTGGCTCGCCACCAAGAGAAGCATAAAATCAGAAAATGGTCGCACACCATCACGGAATCCAATGAAGAAAAGTTCCTTTATTCACATAAGTGGTACAAGGTAAAGCAGGGTAGGACAGTAGACACCTTTCACACGACTGCTACGTGCTTGTTCACTTTGAACAAGCACATAGCAGTCATGTGAAACGCGTCTACTGTCCTACACTGCTGTACCTTGCACCACTTTTGTAAATAAAGGAACTTTTCTTCATTGGATTCTGTGGTGGTGTGCGACCATTTTCTTCTTTTATGCCTTCAGAGTATGCCCCCTAACAAGCCGCTTGCTAGGGGGGTACTAATGCCAGCTCAATCCCAAACTTCACTGAATGCATCTATTGACACACACAGTGCAGATCGGCCCTGCCCCATAACTGAATTTCATTGACTCTCTCTGAGTCCAGTGCCAGTGAGAAAGGAAAGAGAGAGAGAGCAGATCCATAATAAGTCAGCTCTTGTGCTTTGTGGCAAAATTCTGGAAATCCCAGGACTGGATAGATCTGGATAGATAGAAATACAAATCCCTTGGCAAATATAACAGCAACCATATATATATATATATATATATATATATATATATATATATATATATATATATATATATATATTACATATGTGTATTTAGCTGTTTGAGGTTTAATGTTAAAATGTTCTGTACAAGTTCTCAAAAGTAAGTAATTAGGCATGTAATGATTCAAATAAAACTGTTCAAATATTTATAATATCCTACTGGATTCTAAAAAAAAAAAAAAAAAAAAAAAACAAAGAAAGGCTTCTTTTCTGGACATTCCCCTTGTAACTGATTCAGCCTATGAATGAAATCCTCTGCCTAACCTCAAAAGGTGCAAAGATGATGCAGTCAGCTAACAGACATGTATTAGACATTTTTCCTTTGGGACAACTTTTTATGTTCCACTTTCTGCAAATGATTTATTATTTATGTTGCAGTTTGAACATTCTGCCTAAAATATCCTGCAAAATGTGATTTATTGTTCTCTTGGGCAGGCTACCAGGCTCCTGGCATACACACATTATTAAATGTAGCTATAAACATGAGAACTTGCATAAGGAAGGACACAATTGTATCATGTTTTGTGATATTCTTAGCCCGTTACAGTTCAATTGGGAATATTGAAAAGAGTGACAAATGCACTTTTATACATGTGAAATTAACACTGCACTAGTTTTCTAATGAGTAACATAAATACGTTAATTTTACAACCAGCAGCTGACATCAGATTAACAGTTATCAGTGTTGACACCTATTAGTATATACATAACAATAACTTTGAAATTATGTTAGGTTGATTCTTGGTTTAAAGATTGGGGAGTTTAGGCTAGAGTTCAAGGTTAGTTGTAACCATTTGTTTTACCTTCTCCTGGTCATTTCTGTCGTTTAGGTTGTAGTTAATCTTCATTTACAGAACCATCTTGTTGTACTCTTCAGTACATGTTACTTGTATGTTACTTGTTATGTGCTAAAACTTTAATAAAAACCATTTACAAAAAAAAAAAAAAAAGAGTTCAAAGTTAGGGTTCGTTTCGGGCATGAAGGTTAGAATCCGGTCTCCCGCCCGGATGGTCTTAGGATAAAGGACTTTTTTGTACTGACCATTAGAGATGGCGGTCGGTTTGTGGCGAATTTTGCTTGTTTGCTACCCGCCAAATTTTCGGACACATGGTGTCGTTTGCGGTGGCCATATTTGTTTACATTGGGGAGAACTTTGACCTGTAACACAACCGTCAGGTGGAACGGGACAGCCAATTGAAACATTCTAGCACATGGACAGTCCCCCTAGCCTATAAATAGACCCGATCTGGCGGCCATTTCACATTCCGCTTTCTGCCAGTGTAGGGAGAGGTCTGCTGTGCTCATTAGGGAGAGTTTGCTAGACACATACAGCGCTGTGAAGATCCACAAAAGCCCTTTTCAGGGCTGGTATTTCAGTATAGGCCTTCTACAGTCTCTTTTCAGGTTAGGGACAGGTATCCAGTGGTTGCTTTAAGGGGCAGTTAGAGACGGGCTGCAGTCACAAATCACTCTGTCAATGTCCACAAAAGTCCTTTTGAGGGCTGGTATTTCAGTATAGGTCTAGTATCTTTAGAGCTTAGGGGCAGGTATCCTGTGGTTGATGTAGGGGCAGTTAGAGATCGGCTGCAGTCACACACAAATCACTTTGTCAATGTCCACCAAAGTCATTTGAAATGCTCCAATGTCGTTTTAGGGTCTATTACAGTCTCTTTACTATAGGGCCAGGTACCCTGTGGTTGCTGTAGGGGCATTTAGAGATCGGCTGCAGTCACACAGAAATCGCTTTGTCAATGTCCACAAAAGTCATTTAAAATGCTCCAATGTCATTTTAGGGTCTATTACAGTCTCTTTACTATAGGGGTAGGTATCCTGTGGTTGCGGATTAGTACTATTATTGTGCACTGTGCAGCATTGTGACAGGTGTGGTGGTGAGACTGAGCATTTCTGCAGCAACACTACACACAGTGACAAAAGCACTTATAATGTATTATAACTAATGTGATAGACCAATTGCCCCCCCAATCCCCCAATGCCACATATTGAAGTGGGGTGTTATCTGAGTAAACTTTTTCAAGTGTATTTGTGTCATGCAACAATATTGCCTAGTTTGCTGACTGAAGTCTGGTACACAGCGGGGTGTTATTTAACAGTATAATTTTCTAAGAGTGTATTTTAGTCCTGCAACAATTTGGCCTCTCGCTGTGTAAACAGTGCTACACACAGTGACAACAGTTACTGGCCAATTATTTGTAGAACTGATGTAATAAACCTGTGCCCCCCCCCCCCCCCCAATGCCACATATTGAATTTAGGTGTTATTTAACAGTATACTTTTCTAAGATTGTATTTTAGTCCTGAAAACATTTGGCCTCTTTTGCTGTGTTAACTCTGCTACACACAGTGACAACAGTTACTGGTCAATTATTTGTAGAACTGGCGGACTGACGGACCGGCAGATAGGGAGGAGAGGCAGGCAGGACTTGCATTGTAGAAGAGGTAGAAAGCAGACTGCAAATGTATCAGGAGTGAGCCATCAACCATGTACAGTCACATCTGGCACTCCCAGGACGCCGGCACATGGCTCCGCAGTGTGGGCTTTTATTAATGTGTCCATTGCTGACACCAGTGTTGCCATCTGCAGCCTTTGCAGTCAACGCATAAGTCACCCAGGGACAGCCGCCTTAATAAGGCACCTGAAATCCCATCACCAAACCCAGTGGGTGCAAAACTGTCAGAACCAACAAAGCCACACTCCATGCTCTCACCGTCCAGCTTCTTCTCCTTCTCCTTCCCCTTCTCCTTCTCCTGTCTCCTCATAGTTGTCCAACGCTCCACCTTCCATGATGCACATTTTTCTGGAAAAAGGCAGGCTTCTGTGGCTCAAATTTTGGAGCGTAAAAAAGGTGTCAGTTCAACCCATGTGAGCTCATTTTTGCGGCCTATACAGCCCTTACCAACTTGTGTATACTGTGAATGCCTACTATACCTCTAGCCATCATATACTACGTTCTTTACTGTCAGTTCAACCCATGTGAGCTCATGTTTGCTGCCTAAACAGCCCGCCACCAACTTGTGTATACTGTGAACGCCTACTGTACCTCTAGCCATCATATACTATGTTCTTTACTGTCAGTTCAACCCATGTGAGCTCATGTTTGCGGCCTAAACAGCCCGCCACCAACTTGTGTATACTGTGAACTCCTACTGTACCTCTAGCCATCATATACTACGTTCTTTGCTGTCAGTTCAACCCATGTGAGCTCATTTTTCGGCCTATACAGCCCACCACCAACTTGTGTATACTGTGAACGCCTACTGTACCTCTAGCCATCATATACTACGTTCTTTGCTGTCAGTTCAACCCATGTGAGCTCATTTTTGCGGCCTATACAGCCCGCCACCAACTTGTGTATACTGTGAACGCCTACTGTACCTCTAGCCATCATATACTACGTTCTTTGCTGTCAGTTCAACCCATGTGAGCTCATGTGTGCGGCCTAAACAGCCCGCCACCAACATATGTATACTGTGAATGCCTACTGTACCTCTAGCAATCATATACTACGTTCTTTGCTGTCAGTTCAAACCATGTGAGCTAATTTTTGGAGCCTATCTGAGTATACTTTTACAAGTGTATTGGTGTCCTGCAACAATATTGCCTCTTTTGCTGAGTGAAGTTTGATACACACAGTGCCAAACTCACTGGCCAATTTTTTGAACAACTGGTGTGATAAACCAGTGGGCCCCCAATACCACATATTGAAGTGGGGTGTTATCTGAGTATATTTTTACAAGTGTATTTGTGTCCTGCAACAATATTGCCTTTTTTGCTTTGTTAACTCTGATACAAACAGTGCCAAACTCACTGGCCAATTTTTTGAACAACTGGTGTGATAGACCAGTGCCCCCCCCCCCCCCCCCAATAGCACATATTGAAGTGGGGTGTTATTTTAACAGTATACTTTTCTAAGATTGTATTTTAGTCCTGCAAAGATTTGGCCTCTTTTTCTGCGTTAACTGTGCTACACACATTGACAACAGATACTGGCCAATTATTTGTAGAACTGGTGTGATACACCTGTGGACCCCAGATTGAAGTGGGGTGTTATCTACACAGACACATGGTCTAGCAAACACGGGCAGGGAAAAGTATATCACTTTTACTGCCCACTGGATGAACCTTCTGATGCAACCCGTGGCACCCGTGTAGATTTAGTTGTACCGCCACAGATTGCAAGCAGGCCTGCCTCTTATTCTCCTCCTCCTCCATCCTCCCTCTCCTCCTCGGCTGACTCCTCCTCTTCCGCTGCTACCGTTTCTTCTCCTGCGCCGCCCAAGATCCCCAGAACCTATTCCACATGCCAGATGAGACGATTGCTGTGCTGTGTCTGTTGTGCCTGGAAGCCAAGAGCCACACTGGTCCTGCACTCCTTTCAGCTTTGCGTTCACAGGCAGATCAGTGGCTGACACCGCTGAATTTGTCAGTTGGTAAAGTGGTGTGCGACAACGGTGCCAATCTGCTGAGCGCGCTGAAACAGGGCAAAATAACACACGTGCCATGCATGGCACACGTCCTGAACTTGGTGGTGCAGCGATTCATTGCCAAATACCCTGGGGTCCAGGATGTCTTGCGGCAGGCCAGGAAAATCTCTGGCCATTTCCAAAGATCTTACACAGCCATGGCTCACCTTGCTGAGATTTAGCGGTGACACAACCTGCCCCCTCAGGCGTCTTATTTGTGACTGCCCGACGCGATGGAACTCAACGTTGCATATGCTCCATAGGCTGCTCCAGCAGAAACGTGCAGTTAATGACTACCTGTTCAAACTCGGCGGCAGGACGGGTTCTGGGGAGCTTGGGTTTTTTTCACCTCGCCAGTGGCTGCTCATGTGGGATGCGTGCCGACATATGCGGCCATTCGATGAGATCACAAAACTGGTCAGTCACGGCCAAGGTGCCATAAGTGACAT
This sequence comes from Pelophylax lessonae, assembly GCF_965119305.1. Taxonomy (NCBI): domain Eukaryota; kingdom Metazoa; phylum Chordata; class Amphibia; order Anura; family Ranidae; genus Pelophylax; species Pelophylax lessonae. The sequence continues at coordinate 343,632,321 of NC_138770.1, forward strand.
CATACCTTATGCCTTCTTTATGGAGCGTGCATTTCGTTGTGTCATTGATCAAGCCGTCGAGGAGCAGGAAGATGCGGAAGTCGCAATGTTGGATGAATTCCCAGGGGGTGCTACTCCATCTGAGACAAATCAACAGCTGGAGTCTGAAGAGGAGTCAGAGGAGGAGGATGGTGCTGGGGGGGATGAGGAGGAGCAAGAAGAGCATGCTTTAAACCTTTCTGGGGTCCCTGCTGTTATCCGTGGATGGGGGTAGGAGAACGAGGATGACATTATCCTGGATGATGAGCTGGAAGCAGGCCACTATACCGCTTCCAGTTTAGTGAGAATGGGGGCCTACATGCTGCAGTGTTTTAAGGGGGACCCCCCGTATAAAACGCATAAAGGCCAAGGACCAGTACTGGGTGGCAACGTACTTAGACCCCTGGTACAAACACAAAATGGTGGAAATGTTACCACAATCACAGAGGGCAGTCAGAATGCAGCACTTCCAGGCCTTGCTGCGGGACATGCTGCATTCTGCTTTTCCGTGCGCTGGCAGAGGAATTTCCAGTCACAGAGAGACAGTTGCGGGTAGCAATCAAACAGCGCCTGCAAGAAGAGGGCGGTTGGAAGATGTCTTGGTCACTTCAGATATGAGATCCTTCTTTCCGCTGAACCATCGACAGCTGTACTCCCGATCCAGCATGAGGGAACGCCTAGACAGACAGGTGTCCAACTACATCAGGTTAACCTGAGGAGTGATGAACCCCTGGACTACTGGGTGGGCAGGGTTGACCTCTGGCCAGAGCTTGCACAATTTGCTCATGACAGTGTAGACTACCTCACATTTATAAAAATGAATTAGGCATGGATCTCTGATGAATTCAACACATGTGACCAGTAGACCAGGTTTCATCGAAATTCCTCCACCCACAATTCCTGGTCCTTGGCTTCGCTACATACAGCGGCATAAAAGGCATTTCATGTCCATTGAATGGCAAATTTTTTGGGGCCTTTCAGGGCCGTCAAATATTTTTTCTGTGAATGCCTAATGTACCTCCAGCCACCAAATACTAAGTTTTTTCCTGTCAGTTCAAACCATGTCAGCTAATTTTGGGAGCCTATACAGGCCGACACTCACGGTTCTGTGTACTGTGAACGCCTACCATACCTCTAGCCATCAAAAACTAAGTTTTTTGCTGTCAGTTCAAACCATGTGAGCTAATTTTTGCAGCCTATAGAGGCCGACACTTACGGTTCTGTGTACTGTGAACACCTACCATACCTCTAGCCATCAAAAACTAAGTTTTTTGCTGTCAGTTCAAACCATGTGAGCTGATTTTTGCAGCCTATACAGGCCGACACTTACTTCGGTATACTGTGTAAATGCTTAATTTACCTTCAGCCACAGAATACTACATACTTAGCTGTCAGGTAAACCCACGTGGGCTAATGTTTGGGGCCTGGAATGGGTGACACTTACTTCTGTATCCTGTGAATGCCTAATGTACCTCCAGTCACAGAATACTACATTCTTAGCTGTCAGGTAAACCCATGTGGGCTATTTTTTGGTGCCTTTTATGGCCGACACTTACTTCTGTATCCTGTGAATGCCTAATGTACCTTCAGCCACAGAATACAACGTTCTTAGCTGTCAGGTAAACGCATGTGGGCTAATTTTTGGGGCCTGGAATGGCCGACACTTACTTCTTTATCCTGTGAATGCCAAATTTTTCAGACTGGAAATGAAAAACAATGGGTCTGTAAAGGTTCCGCCAAATTGTGGAATGGATGCGGACCCATTTTCCAGATGTGTGAATGGACCCACTATGTATTAGACAATGTATTTACCGGCTGCTGTCAGTACTGGCTGATTTATGAAAAAATATATATATTTTTTGCTGTAAAAAAAAAAATAAAAAAAATTTAGGGCAACTTTTTCAATTGCAATACTTCTGTTATGACATTGTCCATGTGCTGGGACTATTTGCGCACAGCTAGTACGTCTTTTGTGGCTGCATATATGACCTAAAGGTTTTTAAAGTTCGCCTCCCATTAAAGTCAATGGGGCCCGCCGCGAACTCGCGGTTCGTGGACTTTTGAGAAAATTTGCATCTGGCGTTCGCGAACTGCCCCGGCCGATGTTCGTCCATCACTACTGACCATATCCAACCGCAAGGGTGACTTTAACACAGTTCTCCTGTTAAAGGAAAAGGAGTGCATTTTTAGATTGGTAATACTTGCACCAAAGGACTCAACACTAAATTGAGTATGCATGTTGCTAGCTATGACATCTGTCATTTGATGGGTTGTTGAAAGGTTGATTGAGAATGTAGATAAACACACTGGCAACAGTTATCACTAGTGAAGAAGTTAGAGTGCACCAAAGCATCTTGGATTTAAAGGAATCATTGCATTTCTCCAACCAGACATAAAAAGGAATTAATTCTTTGTAAAAGATTGATGCGTTTCAGCCTCTTGTGGAGGCCTTAGTCATAACTAAGTCATATCACTAGAGTACGGATTTCCTAATCTGGGGCCCATGGAGCCTTAAGTCGTCAATGGATAGGTTTCAGAGTATCTGTGTTGGTCAGATAAAAAATAACATTTACTTTCACAATACAGCCCCTCCTTCGTGTCCCAATAAATGGTTTTCCATTGAAAAACATTCAAGGAAGAATAATTAAATAGTTAGTCTAGTTAAAAAAAGAAGCAAGTTCATCCAGTTAAAAGAAAAAAACACAAATCGAAAACCTCCATATACACAACCCTTTACCCATAGCTGAGCCAGAGAAAGGCAAAAAATAAAAAATAAATAAACAATAAAGTATGATCCAATTTGCTCCAGCAGAAAAAAAAGCCTTCCTTGTCCCCCAAGAGGCAATCGGATATTCCCTGGATCAACTCGACCTATAAATATTAGTATCCAGTTATATTTTGTGCATTTAGGAAATAATCCAGGCCTTTTTAAAAGCAATATACTGAGCTGGACAGAACCAGCTCTTGAGGGAGTCTATTGAACATGTTCACAGCTCTTACTGTGAAGAAGATTTTCTGTATTTGGACATTAAATCTCTTTTTCTTCAGATCTAAAGAATGCCCCCTTGTCCTCTGCGATGATCTTAAAGTGAATAACTCAATAACACTATATGGACCACTTATGTATTTATATATGGTGATCATATCCTCCCTTATTATGTTGTTCCACTCCATAGCTTGATGTCATCTGCGAAGACTGAAATGGTACTTTTAATCCTAGACCCTATATAATTTATATCAATGTATTAAAGAGTAAGAGCCCCAGCACTGAACCTCGGGGTACACCACTAACAACCTTAGACCATTCCAAGTAAGAATCATTAACCACTACTCTCTGAATTATGTCTTTAAGCCAGTTTTCTATCTATTTACAATATGCATTTCTAAGCCTATAGACTTTACCTTACACATTTAGCCGTGTGTGGGGAACTGTGTCAAACACTTTTGCAAAATCCAAATATACTACATCCACAGCCACTCCTTTGTCTAAGTTTTTCTTTACCTCCTCATAAAAAAATATCTAATTTGTTTGATGACTTCTGTCTTTCATGAATTAATGCTGGCTATTGTTTTGAAGGGTAACTCCACTTTCATGGGGATAAAAAACTGCAAATAAAGAAAAAACAATATAGCATATACACTTTGACACAAATCATATTGTAATTGAATGTGATTAAAAATTACCATTGCTTTTTAATCTGTGATTTTCTGAAAATGCAATGCAATATGGCTACCTGGAGCTGTTCTGTACACAGAATGTGTACTGACCACACCAGTGCTGTATCTTGGCCTAGGCCAACAAGGCCCAGGCCTAGGGCAGCACTTTGCAGGGGGGCAGCAAAAAAGTGGCACCCGCATAAATAACAAAAACAAAAACAGCCCCCTCCCGCCTCCCATACGGAAAAAGGGTCCTTGCCGGCTTGCGCTACACTTTTAGCATAGTGCCAGTCCTATTTGGCGAATTGTGCCGGAGGGCAGAGTCCAGGAGTCAAATCAGTCTGGCACCCCCATAAAGTGGTGATGATAATACCGGCCGGTGAGGACATTCGGACAGAACGCAGGCCGCCGACCAAAATTAATACAACTGGCCTGATGGCCCCCAATGCTAATAAGTGTGGCACTGCAGCCTAATGCTCTGCCTACCCTTCTCCGCCCCCCGGGTATGGCAGGTATCATGTCAATAATATAAGTTCATTTCTTTAAACATCCTTGTCCTTGAGCGAGCATACTGAATTGCATCATATACAATTAAGACTTTTAATTGTATATGATGGCAATAATATTTTGGACCTGCTCACCTCATATGTGCTATCACAAAATATGTCACTGGATTAGTAAGATTACTCCAATCTTATAAGATATTTGGACTTGTGTTTGCTGCCACTGATTATTTCACTTATTTGTATAATGACTGTGGACTTCCTAGTCGTTATACAAATAAGTGCAATAATCCTATGATTACAATCAGTGGCAGCAAACACAAATCCAAATATATTAAAAGAACTGAGGGGGCTGCACTAATAAGGCAGCACTGATATTCTGCACTTGTGGGTACTGATATGCTCTGATATGCTGCAATGATGGGCGCTAATAGGCTACACTGATGGGCACTAATAGGCTGCTCTGATGGCCACTAATGAGGTGCCAATGGTGGGTACTGATAAACTGCACTGATGGGCACTAAAGAGGCTGAACTAATAAGACAGCACTGATATGCTGCACTGATGGGCACTGATGAGGCTGCACTGATGGGCATGAGGCCGCATTGATAAGCTTCACTGATGGGGCTGCACTGATATGCTGCACTGAGGGGCACTGATGAGGCTGCACTGATGGGCAGGAGACGTCACTGATAAGCTTTGCTGATGGGGCTGCACTGATATGCTGCCCTGATGGGCACCGATATGTTGCACTGATGGGCACTAATAGGCTGCACTGATGGCCACTGATGAGGCTGCACTGATGGCCAATGATGAGGCGGCACTGATAAGCTGCACTGGTGGGGCACTGATAGGCTGCACTTATGGGCACTGATAGGCTGCACTTGTGGCCACTGATGGGGCTGTACTGATATGCTGCACTGATGGGCAGTAACGAGACTGCACTGATGGGACCTGATAAGGCAGCACTGATGAGGCTGAAGTTATGGGAACTTATGAGGCTACACTGATGGGTACTGATAGACCGTGGTTGTGGTCTGTGGTTTACAGATGACAGGGCGGGACATAAACAGGAAGGGGTGTGGCCTTTACCTGAAGGGGTGGGTCATATTTCAATTAGGGGTGCACAAGTTTAGTCAGGCCTAGGGCAGCACAAAACCTAAATATACCACTGGACCACACCCCAGAAACATAATTTCCTGCTTGTGTGATTGGCTCACCAATTTTCCCAGAAGTTTGCACTAAGATACAAATCAAATTTTGGCATCCCCTGTAACAAAAATGTCATTTTTGGTGAGATACTTCCAATAGGAACACGTCTAAAGGGATGCAGACCCAGCAGCTTTTCTTATTAGAGCCCTGCTCCTGCCACGGCTGGTAGATAATTATGAAACCACTTCCATTAGACCCACTCAGCACAGACGCACAAAGAAACAAGCAGGAATTTCATAACAATAACAAAAGGTAGGAATCTGCAACAAAGTTTGTTAAATTCCTTAGAATGTACATAGATCACCCAGAGGGGAAGTGAAATATCATGGGCTTGATGTTGAGTTTTTAATTTTTAACATTTTGGTTAGATTAGAAAATTGTGTACAAAATAAACACACTGTGACAAACATTAATATGTGCACCTCCAAACAATTAAAAAGAAGATGAATCAAAAGTAAAAAGTCCCAAGTATAATTCCTTATGTGCTTGAAAAGAGATCCAGGAGTAGCCAAAGTGACACACAGAAGAAAGTCCACACAGGGGGCTTACCAGAAAGCCAGTGACCCCCCCCTCCTTATACAGGGTGGTCAGTGCTCACTTGTATGACCAGAAGGAAATGAACATCAACACATGGAAGTCCCAGTGGCAATATATACGTGTTATTCTACTTTCTGGGCATAACGAAGTGAGTGATCTTCTCCCTCACCAGAATCCAGTCTCCCTACTAGAAAGAATGCTGAATAAGCTGATAACTTCACCAGTGAGAGACACAGTTGTTAGTTCAGCCATGTCAGACATACTAGGCTCCAGTTCTCCTGCTAACCCGATGGACTTTTACATTATGATGAATACCTTCACCAAAATGCTCTCTAGAGGGCTGGCCCAAACAGCGGTCCAAATTACCTCCACCATACAAGCTGAACTACAAAACCTAGGCACCAGGATTTACGCCATTGAACAAAAAGCGGAACACACAGTCTCCAGGACTAACCAAAATACAGCCCGTCTACAAGATTTACAAGATCAATTATTGATGACCTTGAAAATCGATCCAGCAACAATCCCAACAATTTGCTGATTAGGGGGCTACCTAAAACACTCACAGAAGTTCAAGGGGCAGTTTGTGCCTTTATTAAAGGAATAATTCCTGACATCCCGGACTATCCCTTGGAGTTGGACAGAGCTCATAGAGCGCTTCACCCCTCCCATTCTGATGGGTTACCCAGGGACATAGTGGTCAAACCACACTTTTATGGGGTGAAGGAGGAAGTGTTGCATTTTTCAAGAAATAACAATCAACTTTCTATACATGGTCACCAAGTCCAGGTGTTTGCGGACTTATCACCTTTCACCATACTAAAAAAGGGGGTTAACATGTACATTTACCTATTAAAATGTGATATATATTTATGTTGTTATGGATTTCATGTAGACATATGCAATACCTATGCCAGCCCATTGATACATTTATATTTAATTCCCCTGATTGCTGCCATATGTTTCATTTAAAGTCTCAACTTCCTTTTGTTTCATTTATTTCATTCACCTTTCACCATACAATGGAGGAGATCACTGAAACCCCTTCTCCAGGTGTTATCCCAAAATTCTATCAAGTATTGGTGGTCATTTCCTTTTCGTCTTTCCTTTTGTTACAAAACACAAAATGCACAGCTTCTCTACTTTCCATGATGGGGAACGTCTGCTGGTCCAGCTCAAGCTTATCTCCTTGGAATTGTCCTTGACCTCAAGCCACAAGAATGTTGGTTCTGTCAAACGACCTTCATTGCATAGCCCTATTAATCTGATCTGGCGAAAACAACAATCCAAACGGTCCAAGGACTCGCCATGACCTCCAAGACTTCCTATCTTTTGCCTATTTTTTCTCAACAATTTTCCCCTGAGTTTTGTATTTAGGGGCTCCAATGCTTTTTTGGTCTGATAGACTCTTTTTTATGGTGATATTAGATCATACATTGGTCATTATACTGCAGAGAGGCAACGGTTCACTTGTTCAATGTCAGTTTCTGTTCCATACTTTGTTATTTTTATTGGTCCTTTGAAGACCTAGTCATCTTCTTGCCTGAGAGATCCCAAGACTGGAGCGTGGGGCGAAGTCTGGGCGAAGTCTGGGCGAAGTCTGGGCGAAGTCTGGGCGAAGTCTGGCCTCCGACGTCAGTCTCCGGACCCTTCCTGATGGGGTTTTGAATTAGTTAAGATTTTACATTTGCACATGTCTATTTGGGCTCCGGCTACCCTATCGTTACAAGTTTTCCCCTTAGGCATGGAGACAATGCCTTGCCTTAGTCATCCTCTGCCCTGGGGGATGGGGTAGGGTTTCATATCCTTATTTTTTGAGTACCTCTTTCCTCTCAACTTCCCACTGGCTCTAGAAACCCTCGGAGATGTCTGGGAGGAATAGGGTCTTCACCCAGTTCTCAACTACAGGTCTCAACCACCACCAGGTCAACGTGGGAGGAGTGGATGGGTAGGTCCTCAGCATCCTAGGGGTAATGAGTATAATGGGAGGGGGAAGCCCCCATTTAAACCTAGAGAGTATCAGGGACCATCCAATCAGAGGAATGGTCCTCCTTATATGGGATCCACCCCATCAATAGGTGAAACGAGGGGGCATTATATTTCCACTAACCAATATCATAACCAACAGGATCGATAGAATTTTCCCTGTAGGGATGATTATCCCTCTGATTATGCGGTTGAAACCCATAACCAATATGCCCCCCTGGGAGAGTCTGGGAGGAGGGAACCACCTAGGGCTATTAGAGATCACCCTCTAGCCTGGACCTATCCATAACATAGGGGACAAGGATCTACCTCAAATCAACAGGGTTTTCACGTGGCCCAGAGAGGGGGATACAAAAAAATGCAGACAGAGGAGAGGACCAGAGGGGGGAGGCATATACAACTCAAAAAGAAGGAGAGTGTGATTGGTGGTGGGGTTATCAACCTGAATGGTATTGAACTTACCAAGGAGGAGATGTGTACCCTAGATAAGGGTCTCAAGTTTGCTCCACCTCGAAACTTAAGTACGTTTCAGACATTTATCTATATCCAAAAATATACATGGAAATTAATTACGAAAATACATTTCTTATCCAAGCCTGTTAGACAACAATCAGTCGAGCCTTCTGGAGTAATTCACACAGGTCTGGCTAACGCCTCACTTTTCAAACCTCTGGGTAACACCTCCCCTAACATAGCTGTCTTTCGAGATTTAGTTCTCAAAGACCTTAATAACTTGGGAGTAAAGAAGGTAAAACCCCAAAGGGATATTACAGTAGGTTTAGAGCAACTTTGCACTAGAAAGGACATAGTAGTTCGTCCTGCAGATAAAGGGGGGGGGGGCTATTGTTATTCTTAATAAGGAAGCCTACACACAGGAAATTAATAGAATGTTATCCGATACTGACACTTTTGCACTTCTAATGTCTGACCCCACTATGGTTTACAAGAGAGATCTTTGAAGCACATAGATAGAGGGCACACATTGGGGATCATAAACAGAAAAGAAAAATAATTTTTGGTACCTCTTGCCCTAAATTGCCCACTATATTTATTACCAAAGATCCATAAGTCTTTAAACCCCCCCCCCCCCCGGGGGAGACCTATTATCAGTGGGATTGATTCCATCACATTGAGGGATACAAAGCATGTCATTAACATATTAAATGAAGTACAGTGGAAATCCACATATCTGTTGGTTACGGTAGATGTGGCATCCCTCTATACTGTTATATCACATAATTTAGGCCATGAAGCAGTACAATCTTTTTTTGAGAGGGACTCTACTAACTATCTCTAATGTCCCAAACCTTTATCTTGGATTTTTTTACACTATTCTATGACTCACAACTACTTTTGGCATAATAGCTCTTACCATTTGCAAAGAAGAGGTGTGGCCATGGGCGCAAAATTTTCGCCCACTATGGCTAACCTCTTAATGGCCAAATGGGAAGAGGATGTGGTACCGCAGGAAATGCTTTTAGAGATAACTCTTTAGAAACACTTCATTGAGGATGTTTTTTTTTTCATATTGGAGGGTGATCAGGACTCAGTTAAGTTAATTCTTTCCTAAATGTTTTAGTTTAAATATTTTTATTGAAAATTTTGCAGAAAAAACATACAGAAGATAGACAGAGGTTATCAAACATGAGTACAAACAATGGCAGGTTACAAAACAGGAAAAACACTATTGAAGGAGGTCATTGATTAGATATTAACAATGACATTAATATTTAGGCCTGGGGAAGGAGCACCATCTTGAACTCAAAGGAAGGCAGAGGGACCAGTCAGAACCCCCCCCCCCCGACACCCCTTTGGGGAACAAACTGTGTCAGAGAAGGTGACGGCCCACTCACCTTCCTATTGCCTCTTTCAGAGGTTACAGGCCATCAGGAAACTAATTTGTGTGTATGCATATAACATTAATAGACTGTATAGAAAAACAAAGAGCATCAAGAATAAAACAAGGAGACCAAAGTATACATGCTAAAGATTTATTAAAACATACTAAAGTACATTAAAATACATTAAAATAGGTGCACCAGGGTTGCCACGCCAATTTCCATTTTTTGAACAAACCATCCTTTGAGGCCATCAATAGTTCAAAAACATAAATTTCCTGGATTTGGTTAATTGCCTCTTTGGAGTCAGGGGATTCATCAGTCTTCCGTTTTCTCATGATAATCGCTCTAGCTGCAAAAATGATCTGCATACAAATAGGTCTGACAGAGGGGTGAATGATTTTGGTTCCAATACTGAGGATAGCCAAGGCTGGGTTGGGCTTTATATATAGACCTGTTATTTTTGTGATTAAATCGAATATTGTGGACCAAAAACCTCGTATGCGCTGACATGTCCAAGTCATGTGTAAAAGGGTGCCTTTCTGGCCACAGTATTGCCAACTTTTGGACAAAAGATGTATGTAGGTGTTTCTGCCAGACTGTAAGAAATGTTTAATTCTCAAATATTTGAATATACTTTTCCCAGACAGAGAAAAGCATTGGGAAAGGTCTGCAAAATGAATGACTCCGGCTTCATTAGTTAAATCTGCTATATTAATGATACCCTTTTGTTTCCAATCATCAAGGGGTAAGTCCTCTAGTAATGTGGTGTGGGCGTCTATGGGCAACTGTATTTTTACTAAGTCAGTACGGTCAATAGTGTGACTGGTCATGTTTTGCCAAGTAGAGTGGGGCTAATAGTTGGGTGGGTTTGAAGCTTCCTGACTGATATAGAGAGGCTGATCTGAAGGAGACTGCTCAGTGAGTGAGGGGCGACCAGATCGGCTTCCAAGAACTGCCAGGGATTAGAATGTAAGGGTAAAAACCAACCCCTGGCTTGGTCTAAGAGTGAGGCCAAGTAGTATTCTTTTATTATTGGTAGGCCCATACCTCCCAGCAATCTTCCCTTCATTAGGATAGTTTTATTGATTCTAGGCTTCTTGTCAGCCCATATAAATTTTGAGATGATGATTTGCATGTCTCTCAGAAAGTCATGTACAAGAATCGGGAGCGTACGAAAATGGTAAAGTACACGCCCTGTCCAGGAGAGAAAAAATCTCTTCAATCTCGACACCTCACTCTTGAGTGCCTCTAGGAGAGGGATAAAATGACATTTTTAAATGTTAGAGATACTGGGGGTTAGTTTAATACCTTTTCCTAAATTTTTAAATACCAATGATAGAGGGATAGTGTTCAGACATGATGCCAGTCCTAACGAGATTGATTTTTTGGACCTAAGAATCTCGGTAATTAATGGCATGTTAGTTAAGTCTGCTTTTTCTAAGAAAACAGACAGAAATGGATCTGGGCTTTATGTTCCACACTGACTGCTGGGGAGATATGCGGGGTGGGTGGAGTCCGGCACCTGCCGGATGCCGGGTTCGTCTGATACCGCCTCTTCCTTTAGCATCTGCATGGCGCTGGTGGGGACCCGCCTAGGTCTGGGAAGGTATAAATTTGATGGACTAGTAGGTTACAATCCCTTTGTGCCCTGCCTGCACCTTGGGTTTTCTGTAAGTGTTTATCAATTTCTCGACACTATGCACCTTCACTTTTTCATAAATATCTGTCCTTTCCTCCCCTCCCCCCCCCCCTCCTCTTTTCATTTCCTGGAACACAGTCCTTCTGCCGTTCCCTTTTTTGCTTTTTTATTGATGGACTTTTTTGCCCTACACGGTTCTTTGGGCACCTATGGTGTTTATCCTTACTATTATGGTATATATTTCTTTTAATCGGTCTTTCCCACATATATCACCAATTTCTGATAAAGTTTTTGTCATATTATGTAAATATATGATATGGACACTATTTAATTTATTGTTTCTAAACAGAATATCTGGTCCCATATGTGTTGAAACCACTGGTTTTCATTCTTTTGTGGGGTTCATCTGTTTCCCCTCCCCTGTTCCAACTTGGACCTCTTGGCGTTTACCCGCTTCAGCACCGGATCAGGCGTTTATCCATTCTGGTGCATTCAACAACAAGGAATGATTTTCCCTATATCTTTGAATCCCAGATTATTCCTAGAGATTTTCTGGTTGATTCTTTGTATAATATAATCCTGCTTTTGTAAGTATTAGTTTTTCAGATATTTGATGCTCTAGAGTTGAATTTACTGGTGTATTCCCTTTACCATAATGACATCCTGTGCTAATTAATTTATATCTGCAGGTATTTTTACAAAGCTCCTGAAGAGTGGATGTAAATTCCACGAAACGCGTAGAGCTATAAAATGATAGCTAATAACATGGATTCATGGAGTATTCTTGAGACAAAATATTGAGTCTTCGGATATGTAGATTCTTTTACGTATTTCTTCATATTTATTCCTGATATAAAGCAACCATGTATTGTGTATTTTATATGTACATGTGTCGTTTTTGATATTATATTATATATATTTTCCTTTACTGATGTTATATGCAATATACACATGCATGTTGTGAGATGTTTTCCCTCCATGGTATCTATGTTTGTGCTATTCCTGTCTTATTTATCTATGTATTGACTAATATGTCTTTATACTGATATGTGCTGCGTGTTCATCATGTAGCCATTAATAAACCAGTATTTGGTCACCAATTATTCAATCAGATTATTTTGAGACAGCATTTACCTCATTTAAAGTCCCACTGCCCTCCCCCCCCCCCCTTCTTTTTTGTCTAATGGACAGTTCACACGGCTTAGACGGAATTGTACTCGCCTGAGAGATTATTGCACAGAACAATCTATTTTAAAGGCTAGATTCTTGCATAAAGGGTATAAGGAGATTGATTTAGATAATACAATACATGAAGTGGGGCATCTCAGGCATGAGGATTTGCTTGCGGATAGGAGATGTCTGGCTGTGAATCCTGACATCTTTGGTGTTGCTTTCCTTACCACTTTTTCGTGCCAACATTTTTCTGTTAAGAAAATAATCTGAAAACACTGGTCGGTTCTTAAGAATGACCAGATTTTAGGCCCTAACTTACCCTCTAATCCACAGGTTATTTTTAGGAGAGCGCATAACTTGAGGAATCAGATTGCACCTAATGTATTAGATCCCCCTTCTAGTCCAACCTTTTTTGGTAATCTGGATGGGTTTTATTTATGTGGGAAATGTCAGGCCTGAAGAGTAAATTAATTTAGAGGCAGGAGAATGATGGAGTTCGCCGCAGTGGGTACTGGAAAAACATATAAAATGAATTCTTTAATTTCTTGCACAACTAAAAATGTAGTGTACCTTTTAAGGCGCCCTTGTGGGTTGGAATACGTAGGACAAACAACACGTATGCTACATGTCAGGTTGGGTGAACATGTGGCAAAGATGCAAATATAAAAAAAAGGCCTTAGTACACATAGTGCGTCTAAATAGTATGACCTTAAGCATGGAAGGGACCCTAAGGGTACTACTTTCATAGCTTTGGAAAAACAGATTTCCCACTGGAGGGGCAGTAACGCAAAAAAGAGTATTTCCAGAGCAGAGACCGGTTGGATTTATCCCCTCAGGTCGTACACCTGAATGTAGAGTGGGATATCAACTATTATATTAATAGCAGTTGAAGTTTCTGTCTTTTTCCTATTTCTTTTTCCTTCATTTCAGTTGATTAGACTGGCAGTGATACATCTTGAATGCTAAAGTCTTTCTTTATATTTTATAAAAATGTAGGTTTATTATTATTTTTTTAATATTAATTTTTTTTTAATTGTTAATTTGTATTCATTTTGTATGTGTTTGACTATAAATAAGAGTTGTTTTAGGAGATCTGAAAGGTGATGATCCACCTGTATAATTTTTTTATATTTTAAATATATTTACATTTTTTATTACTAGATTATTCTCTTGTGGCTATTTGAATCTGACCATAAGATGGTGCAGTCTTGTGTTGGAATGGATTATATACCCTTTTTGAGGAATTACTAGAGGGCACCACATGCTTATTGTAATAATCATCCTTATTAACACCTATGATAAGTCAGGTGTATTTTTGTTTTAATCCACAAGATGGCCACGGCTAAGTGATGCCGTTCAGTAGCAAGAGGTCTTTGGGCTGATTAGCCTCCAGCCTGTTTTTGAAAGGTATTTATACAATCACAAGTTGATCGTCTCCGTTCGGTTTACTATATAGAGGCATGGTTGCGGTGTGTGTACATGCCCCTGATGACATCAAGTACGACGAAACGCGTAGAAAGGAACACAAACACAAGCTACTGCGCATGTGTGGCCGGACATCTTTGTTACTGGAGGAAGGGATAATCTTGTTCTTCTGGCATTCTACATGCTGTTTGCAAGTTCCTACCATGTACGTGCAATACTTTTAAAATAAATAATTGTTTTTTACGGTATCACACTATGTTGAGCCCTTTTCATACACCCTGATCTGCTGAGAGCAAACGAGAGATTACCTGAATATCAAATAACACGTATATTGCCACTGGGACTTCCATGTGTTGATGTTCGTTTCCTTCTGGGCATACAAGCGGGCATTGACCACCCTGTATAAAGGGGGGGGGGTCACTGGCTTTCTGGTAATCCTTCTGAGTGTCGTTTTGGCTACTCCTGGATCTCTTTTCAAGCAAAAAATGAATTATACTTGGGATTTTTTACTTTTGATTCACTTTCTTTTTTCACGGTGTGTTTATTTTGTACACAAATTTATTCACACTGTTTATTTATGCATTGCACTGTTTATTTATGAGATTTTTTATGTATCTGGTATCAGAGATATTAGTGTTCAGCTGCATTATTAAGAATCACCAGCGCAGATTCAAGTTTCTTTTATAGATTAGGAAATTGTTAAAGCCCCGTCAGAGTTTTTTTTTTTTTTTCCTGTGTTCCATTGGGGAAATTTTCTTTCACTTTACAGAAAGTGCATGGAAATCACTTCATAGTACAGGAAAATCCCCTCTTAGACACTTGTCAGTGGAACAACTGACCCTTTTTGAAGATGTGGCCTTAATTACCACTGTAGTTAGAATTTTCTATCATTTCCTTTTCTGGGAACCGCTGTCAATAGTGGGGCCAAATCTACCCAGCAAGGACAAAGACAAAAATAAAAATCCTGAGAGGTGTTCTAAGCTTCCCCCGGATCAATAAAAAAAAGTTTTGGAAGGACATATACTTTTAGGAACAACAGTGAAAAGTCAAGTAAAACTATGTGTTGTAATTTATATGTCAAGTGTAATATTCGAAAATAAAACACTTTTCAGTGCAATATGAATAAATAAATTCCACCCTATGTATTTCATGTGAATGACTAGGAAAAGCCCTAAAGAAGTTTAGAAGATGAATTGGTTGCACAACTAATGAAATAAGCTTCTGCTGATTTTAGAATACATAAAACATAAATGCTATTACATGCACATTAAAAATCAATAAAACTCTCTGAAAACAATGAAAGGGAAAACAATGCGAGTTTTAGTGGGATGGGGGCTTGGAGTTAATGAATTTTAATAAGTAATTGTAAAAGCAAAGCTAAGATTGAAAATGCTAAAGCTAAATTATTTGTACTATGTGGAATAGTGCATGCAGCAAACCTCTTGCCAATTAACTGTGTCACTTTCATTTCCTAAATGGAGTGTGCCCTTTGTTTTTAACCCTGCCACAATAAATTAATATTTCCTGACTGAATGATACATATTTGTTTTCAATTTTCAAGGCCTATTTCCTTTACCCGAGTTCCCCACTAAAATCTGTCACATTCGAGAAACATGGAAAAATGTTTCACTGAGAAAGGCAAGAAGTTAAAGCCTACCTGAATCTTTCTTGAAAATGTGGCATTTTAAGACAATATGTAGAAATAATGAGTTTTGTAAAAGCAGTGTAATTTCAGTCTTTTTTTTTTTTGCATATGCCTGTAAAGGCCTTCATGTATACATTGTTCCAAGTAAGAAATACAAAATATTGTTTCTTGGTGTGGAACAACAGTTCCATCAGAGCTGGTTCACACTACTCCGACTTGGGACACGACTTGTGTGCCCTCAAGTCGCCCCAAGTCTCTTGTCATCACAAAGGCAATGTAAATGAATGAGAGCCGTCTTAATATGCACTACTGAAGTCGCTCCGACTTCAGAAAAGGTTCCTGTACTACTTCAAAGCGACCTCTATCCGACTTGTGCACATAGACTTCAATGGGAGTCGCCTCTAAGTCGGATCCTTATCTATTTTCAAGCGACTTGTTATTAGACTTTCCAGGAAGAAGAAAAAGATTATCCAGGCATCCCCCACAGACAAAGTCCCCTATCATTTAAGTCTCTTCCAAGTCTCTAAACAAGTCTCTTCCAAGTCTCTTAACAAGTCTCTTCAAAGTCACGCTAAAAAGTTGCTCCTTCATGGGGCGACTTTCTGGTCGCGGTAGGGGGAACCGGCTCTCATTGTCCACAGACTATAAGCAAGTTTGTAATGTTTCGATTAGAGCAAGGAATTTAAAGTGGGACTACTGAATATATGATTTATTAAAAAAAAAAAAAAGGGGGGGTATACTTACCCTCTCCACACTGGAGTGTTGTCTGCACCTCTTGCACTCTTCAAGCATAACAGTGATCACATAATTCTGTCAGTTTCCTGTGAGCCCTGAAACAAAAGCCCATATTTTTTTTTTTTTAAAGTAGCTTTACAGAAAAAAAAGCAGTTTAACCTAAACAAAAAGGTGTGATCAACATACAATAAAAACCAATATATTACCAAAAAAAACACCCCCTAATACAAATCCCTTCTTGTTTTTAAAGGTAAAAGCTGGTACACACTGGCCGGGTATCGACATTCGCCCAGTGTGTACAGCTGCCTTCTGTCAAACAGGCTTCTGTGGAACAGTAGGGAAATACATCAGTCGATCAGCCTCCAATCAGTGCTTGCAGCCTGAGTGCTGACCAGTGTGTTCTCAGCAGGGAGATCTGTGTACTAAGATGACATAATAAGTACAGCAAGCTCCATTGTTTTGTTTTTTTTTCATTCAGCCCACAGAGTGTGTACTAGGCATAAGCCTTGTAGCATAAAAGCAAAAACAAAAGTTACAAAAAGTCCCCAATAATAAAAACAAAAATAAAGACAGCATAGATCTTGATTGCCCAGAGAGCTAGCAGTCAAAAGTAAAATACAATTTCCTAAGTGACCCCTCGGCCAATGCAGTTTGTCAACTTTCTCTATCTTTTTCTATGAAATGAAAATTCACTTGGGGAAGAATACCTATCCTATACAAACCTATATAAAAACATTATTTTTGCTTGCACACAGTTAGATTATGAAGTCAGCAGAGCTTCACAACATTCCAGAAGGGTCCTTTCACACGGGCTTTCCACCCGGCGGACTCTGTTTTTCTCAGCGGGGGATCAATCCGCCGATCCCTGCTGAGCAGGCGGATGACAGGTCCCTCTCCACTTATTTTGCAGAGACAGACCTGTTAGATCCCCGCTCTCCTCTATTGGAGATCGGATGAAAATGGACCGCTTGTCAGACGGATGAAAAATAGTATTTCCATCCGTCTGGATTTCACAGACAGGATCAGATCGGATAGCAGCCCGTGTCAGATGACATGTCACTGCTGACATCCGCTGCTCCATAGGGGTGCATGAAGCATCTGATCAGGTTCGCCTGAAAAACTGACAGGGACCGGATCGGATCCCCCATGTGAAAGGGCCCTAAGGGAAAATTCTCTTGCAAAGTGATTGGCCTATTTGCCCTTAGTGAATCAACCCCAATGGCTGCTCTGTGTGCCCCCTTTCATACTAAATGGGCTTGCCTATTCCCAAGCCTGGTTATTGGTCTTAAAAGCCTGCTGGCCATAGTTGAACGGTCATACAGTGCATAATAGTTACATAAAAATTCTCAAAATGAATTTGCACATAATTTTGCCAGGATTATGAATCTTAACTTGCAGGATTTGCCTCAATCCCATGGAGGGGAACCTGAAACCTATCTCTAGTCCCAAAAAAACTTCTGGACAAATTTGCATCATTTGTTGCTCTGTAATAAAGCCCTTTTGGAGTCCCATTTATTTCTATGGGACTTCTAATTCTGCAATACTAATCTTTGAAGGTGAAAAAAAAGTTTAGCCACAATATAACGTAATAAACTTTTGGGATGTCCTGGGATGACAGAGCTAACCTGAAGAAGACTGGAGGGGGAGTGACAGAGCCTGTGACTGGCAGAAATCCACCAACACCATGTTATTGACAAAAAATAATAAAGATATTATTTCAAATATATATTTGTATGACAATTTAACCACTTCAATACCGGGCACTTTTCCCCCTTCCCGCCCAGGCCAATTTATAGCTTTTAGCGCTGTTGCATTTTGAATGACAATTGCGCGGTCATGCAACACTGTACCTAAACCAAATTTATGTCATTTTTTTTACCCACAAATAGGGCTTTCTTTTGGTGGTATTTGATCACTGCAAGGTTTTTTCTTTTTTGCTAAACAGATAAAAATAGACCCAAAAGTTTGAAAAAAAAAAAGTTTTTTGTTTGTTATACAATTTTGTAAATAGATACGTTTTTTCCTGCACTGATGAGCACTGATGGGGCCACACTGACAGGCACTGATGAGGAGACACTGATGGGGTGGCACTGATGGGGTTGCACTAATATGCGGCACTGATAGGCAGCACTGATATGCAGCACTGATATGTGGCACTGATAGGTAGCACTGATATGCAGCATTGGTGGGCACTGATAGGCGGCACTGCTGGGCACTGATAGGCAGCATTGATGGGCACTGATGGGCACTGATAGGCAGGATTGATGGGCACTGATAGGCGGCATTAATCGAGCACTGATGGGCGGCACTGGTGGGCAGCACTGAGAGGTGGCAATGATGGGCACTGGTGGGCAGCACTGATGGGGAGGGCACTGGTGGGCAGCACTGATGGGGAGGGCACTGGCGGGCTCCCTGAGCCCTAATTGCCATCCCTGGTGGTCATGGTGGGCCTCCCTGGGGTCATGGGTGGGCATCCCTGGTGGTTCTAGTGGCACCCCTCCCCCCCCAGGGTCTGCACTGGTAATCAATGCTCTGATTACCAGTGCAGACCCCCTCCCCTGTCAGAAGACCCGCAGATTGGCTCTCCTCTACTCGTGCCTGCCAGGCACTTACTGAGGAAAGCCGATCAAGTGCACCTCCTATTTACTATGTGACCAGCTGTGATTGGACACAGCTGGTCACATGGAAACGAGCCTACGTAAGTAGGCTCTTTACCGAAATCGGAGATGCAGTGTGTCAGAGTGACACGCTGCATCACCGAGCGCCACTCTGGGGGGCGCACAGAGCGCATTATCCTGCCGCCATCATATGGCGGTGTGTCAGGATAATACAACCACCTTCCCGCCGTCATTTGCCTATAGGGCTGGCAGGAAGTGGTTAAAACAGTTTATAAATATTAATTATTGATTTAATTCTGTATTCCAAAGGTTGTATTTTTATTTTGAACATTTGACCAGCAACAGAGGAATTCTCCTTATTCCTGTTCTCCTGCTTATGTTTCACTGGAGACAGGCAGACATAAACTCTAAAGCTGGCTATAGACGAATAGAATTTTTAATGAAAATTGTTTGGAAAAGTCTTAGGAAAATTTGTAAGAAATTTTTAGGAAAGTCCTGCATAATGATGGTTTCTGTGCACAGGACATTTTTTTCCTCTGCACTAAGCAAGATTTTATACCAATTGACAGGGTCCGTTGTTACCTTGTGAAAGACCTTTATCATTTACAGCAGGGATCACTAAATGGTGGACCATGGTCTGGACCTGAGAGACAGTCCAATCTAAACCGCAGCCACGCTATATGTCCTCTCTGTGGTCCCCCACCTGGCTGCCGCTGTCATCCTCACAGAAGGGAAGGGGGTGGGAGGTGCTGTAGATCTGTTCAAAAAGTGGGAGTCTTTTCTGATTAATTAGTAGGTAATCAAGCACTTGTTAACAAAATAAGTTGATAGCTTCCACTTTCTGTCCAGACCTGCCCCTCCTTCCCCTTGCCCTGCTGTGACCATGACAGCGGCTGCAGGGTAGGAGATCCAGGAGAGGACACTCAGGCTGATAAAAGCCTCTGCCCTGCTGTGTTTAAGTAGAACTTTGCAGGGGAGGCTGTGATTGAAAGGGAGACAGTGATGTAAGGGAGGAAATGGGGGGCTTTGACTGTCAAGGGGATCGTGAAGGGGGAAGGCTATGATTGCTGGGTCACTGTGATTTAGGGGGGTTGTGATTGCAATTGTGATGTAAAGGGTGAAGTGAAGACACTGTGGAACTACTGTAAAGGTGGGGACTGTGATGTAAAGGGGGTGAGACTGTGATGTGAAGAGGGTAAGGGCTTATTCACATCAAAACATGGTGCTGGAAAACCACGTTCTGTGCTCCTTTTCTGCACCGTGTTCAAAATGCACTGGATGTTAAATCTGCTGTGGGTGTCAATATATTTTTAACAACACCCAAAACACAGATCACAAACGCAGTGCATTTTCCTGCACTGGCTTATATGGTGCCGCAGTATCATGCAATTTGGTGCAGTGCATTTTTTAAAAGTAGTGTATGCACTACATTTTGTGCAATCCAGCAGGATTTCAACCAAATCAAATGAATGGGCTAAAAATCACACCATACTAGTCCACAGGAATTACACAGAAATGTAGATTGCGTTCCTTTTCTCTCCAGCGTTGTCCAACCCTCAAAGTGGACTTTGGACACTGATAGAAAGGGGGGTACTGTGATGTTTAGGGGGGGTTCTGATGTGAAGGGGTGAAGGGGGGCTTAGAACACTGTTTTAAATAGGGGGCAGAGATCTGAAGAGGGGGCTATGGACACTGATGTAAAGGAGGGATGTGATTTGAAAGGGGGGCTGAGGACACTGATGTAAAGGGGGGAACTGTGATGTAAAGGTGACTTATGATGTGAGGGGGGGGACTGATGAACACTGATGTAAAGAGAGGGTTATGATGTGAAAGGGGAGCGCTGAGGACACTAATAAAAAGATCTATGATTTAAAGGGGGCTATGATGTCAAAGGTAGGCTGAAGACACTGATGTGTGGCCGGGGAGCTTGGATTCTAAGCGCAGGAGAAAGGTGGCATCACCATATTGTTTTGAAGACACTGATGTACAGGGGGGACTATAAATCCTACCAAAATGTGATGCGCCAGAAATATAATAAAAAAGTGATGACTTTAAATACAATAAATCATATCCAGTTCATAAGGCACATAGCAATGTGTGTGCTTCCAATAAAGTGATATGAAGAGTGTCCCCGTATCCAATTGAAGAAAATCCAGTGATGAAAACAAGTTGTAAACACCAATTAGTGAATCCCTCCACCAGGTGAATTAGCCTCTCACCTTCCTAAAGGACCCAAACGGGCCAGCAATCACATGTATCATGGATCAGACTTCCAGGAAAGAGCCACACTGTATTGCACCTCGAGGGATCCCGGGACATATAAAAAACAGATGAAGAAATCTAGTGCTCTCTGCTTACTAATAAGGGTGTGCTTTATTAGAGAAAGGCAGATCAACTCACATTTGTTGGGCACTCAGCCGTGCCTGCTGTATAAGCGATGTCAGCGATCTGTTACCAGAGAGAGACTCTGCGTCGGCCACGCACGCTCCGTCCCCCTATATGCGTTACGTCGAGCGTAATGCTCCTTTGACTTCCTCGGTAGGGGAAGTGATACATGATACATGTGATTGCTGGCCCGTTTGGGTCCTTTAGGAAGGTGAGAGGCTAATTCACCTGGTGGAGGGATTCACTAATTGGTGTTTACAACTTGTTTTCATCACTGGATTTTCTTCAATTGGATACGGGGACACTCTTCATATCACTTTATTGGAAGCACACACATTGCTATGTGCCTTATGAACTGGATATGATTTATTGTATTTAAAGTCATCACTTTTTTATTATATTTCTGGCGCATCACATTTTGGTAGGATTTATAGTTTATTGTGACTTGTGAAACACGATTGGTGTATGCTGCCGGATACCACTTATATACTTTCACACACCTGATTTATGCACAGTGAATTGAGGTTGAGTTATTTTATCACATATATTGGGTTTGCGCTGATAGTTTTTTTGTATTACAGGGGGGACTGTGATGTAAAGAGGGGCTGTTATGTGTTATAGCGCAAAAAAGAGATTTGGACCTCTGCCAGAAGAACATTTTACTGACTGGACCTCTATGAATTTTAATTCAAGACCCCTGATGAAGGCTTCATACACACTAGCTTACAAAAAAAAATAAAAAAAAAAAAAACAACAAACGCTCCTAGCAGCAGCTTATGAGCATCTTTTTTTCTGTTTCTAGAAGCAACTGTGTTATCCTATGTGTCCATGCACATTATTTTAGTCTAGAAGCGTTTTTGAAAGTTTCAACTCCTAGGAGCAGACAAAAACTGTTTTTTGGGTGTTCTCAATGGGTTTTTTTTTAGCACAAAGATTCCGTTTAAAATGGGCAGTGGGAAAAAAGGGCTTCAGCCACAGCAGGTAGTGTAAGACCACATTAATTTAGACCAAAGCCGTGACTGCCAAATAAATCAAACCAGTCCATATTTACAGTATTTATGTGAACAAAGCTTGCTAAGCCCAATTTAAAAATAATGTTAAAGCCCAGATTCAGCTTAAAAAAAAAAAATTATATATATATATATATATATATATATATATATATATATATATATATGGTGGAGGAGGGTTGGAGCCTTAGTGAGGTTTTCATTGCCATCTTTGTCCCTGCTGATAAGGTTTTCATTATTTTTATCTAAGGACATAAAGTGATGGGAAATCTCTTTCAAGGGGACACAGACAAAAAACACATTATTACAATATTTGTGTTCTTGTTAATGAGACCCTTTTCTTACTTTTTCTGTCCCTAGATAAAACACAATTGCATTCAAACAAACTTCTGGCTGCTTCCTATGCCTGAAGTTGAACCCTAGGGACCTTGTTTTTGAGAAGTGGGAAAGCACAAAGTTAAGCCATGCTAGAGTATGCAAGTCATGAAGCATCCATATGGTGAAGAGGGATTGTACCCAATGCTAAGAAAAACCTGGTCTAGCTAGTGGCCAGTGGTAGATAGGCAGGGAAATGTATCATCCTGTAACCACTGAAAATCTGAAGGCCTAAATGAGAGGTGATCCCAGCTAAGAGGACATGCTAATGTCAAGGGGGTCCTGGTGTGTGGTGAGTGAGCACAACAGGAGAGCTCCTTGTCTGAGACACACCATGCGTGCATGTGGTGGACAGATGCGGAATTCTGCGAGGGCTATGGCCTGTAACTGTGGCTGGTGACTAGGCTTTAGATCTGAGTTTGAACTAGGTCAGTGTCAGGGTTAAAGTTAAGGTCAATGGTAAAGCAAAGGTCAGGTTGGGGTCAAAGGTCAGGGTCAGTGCAGTTTAGGTAGTTTCTGGGCCCTACCATGACTACAACTTACAAACACTATACACATGTAGTATTCGTAGTATTCGTATCATCATTAGGAGCAGTAGAATTTACACGTATTTTGGGTTGTTCTTTAGTGATAGGTTAAATGGTTTATTAATGTATTTTCATTTTTTTTACTATTTCTGGCTAGTTTTTCTTTGATAAGAAAATAATCAGTAGCTATCCATTACTATTTACCTTCTAAAGAAAGCCAAATTTGCCCTAAAAAGTATCGTATAATTCACCTGGATACACTGAGTAGTTGCAAGATATGTAAAGGTTTACTATACACATGTCAAATTTGCAAAATTGTGTTCAGGTGTTAACATTTGTTTTACCCTTTATCATGAAGAAGTTAATATAGAAGAGTGAACCAGATAAAATGTTTGTATTTTACAGTCAGCTGACACTGACTAGGTCCAAAACAATACGGAGATAACACCCTTCTCCTGCGCTTAGAATCCAAGCTCCCTGGCCACATGTGCCACGGGGCTCACATAAGGCATCTCGGATGGCTAGAGTCTTGCTGCTCACAAAAGGACTGGGGTAGTCCAATGGTACTATAGGCAAAAAGAAACAAAAAAAGGGCGCACCGACCTAGCGAATTATCCTCAATAAGGCTTTATTTGTACAACATATAAAAAATGGTTACTCACAAACAAAGGTAGAAAATAGTCATATCAAGCTCAGTCGCTCCAGTGTCAGGAGTAGTTCATGTGTTAGTCCATATTCCTGTTAAGATGACGGCTGACGCATTTCGAGGCTCAGCCTCATCCTCAGAGCCACCCTCTGTGACTCTGAGGAAGAGGCTGAGCCTCCAAACATGTCAGCCGTCATCTTAACAGGAATATGGACTAACACATGAACTACTCCTAACACTGGAGCGACTGAGCTTGATATGACTATTTTCTACCTTTGTTTGTGAGTAGCCATTTTTTATATGTTGTACAAATAAAGCCTTATTGAGGATAATGCGCTAGGTCAGTGCGCCCTTTTTTTGTTTCTTTTTGCCTATGACACTGACTAGGTATTATGAGCTAACGTCACCCACAAATACCCTCAAACTAAACTTTCTGGCTGCCCTCATTGCTAGATGGCTTGTTCAAATTTGCCACTGACGATTGCAATTCTTCCAGTAGTAATATTTCACCACTCAGGTAGACCCATATAAGAAGAATAAAAGCAAGTTTGTTCATTCTAAGTAGTAATACTACATACTTCTGCTTCTTCATGGTTATACAGTGATCACAATGCAGAAGCTGTTATCTGGTGTATCCCATCATGTAAAGGACAGCTGTGTATAAGTAAACATGCAGTGTATCAATAGCTGGAGTGCTGACAACTATCAATGGTTGTACCAGTCTATCGCACATTCCCTACTATGGCACATTAAAAACACATGCAGTTAACTCATGCAAAGACGTAAGCTCTTTTGGGGGAAGAAATGAATAAGCAGTCTGTCATGGCTCATGATTTCACATTCACAATCTTGTTTTTGGTTGCAAATCCACTTTAAAGATCATAAACGCCCACAGTAAAAAACCCACAAGCATGCAGTAAATATATATATATATTTGGAAGAGAATCCCAAATGAATTCATAGCAAGTAGGTTTTCTAGTAACAAATGGTCCGTGTTAATTTTGTGTCTGGGTTCATCTAGCAAATAACACGTTTCCAGTTGTCATATTGTTTTCAGCATGGTGGTGGAAAGGAAAGAAAACATGTACTTCTTATTTATTAATGCCTGCAAATCAGCATTTTTTTAGCAGCCAGTTGTTTCAGTTTAATCAGCCCTTCATATTCTGTGAGGACAAGAGCAAATGCCTTTGGTTGTATTACAGAATATAAAAGCATTTAGGGATTCTCAGGAGAACATTGCCATCTGGTGGATTTACTAGCTCATTTGGTAACTTGTGAATTTTATGCGCTGTTTTGAAATTCAACCTTATCTTGAGTTTAATTGTAAAATCGCTTGCAAAGACTAAAGAAAATATTAGGGGACATTTGACAGTTTATTTTATATTTTTTTCTAATAATTCTTCCAATGTGGCAGCAGCATGAATTAAAGGGGTTAATGCACTCACAGGCATTACATGTCTATTGATCATAATCATTTGCAGAGCATAGGAGTCATGGACTTACTTACAGTGTGTTCACTGTGTTGGTCAGTAGCAAGTCGGTCATGTATCAGACAGCCAACTAGGAATTCTCGTCTAGACATTCTGTCTGAAGTTCTTTCTGTACTTGCTCTGTGATGCTTTCCTCTGGTATACTCCCTGTTTTCTTCTATGTTTTTACTGTTCCTTAGCTACCCTTGTCAGGGTCTCCTGCAGTCCATTTTCTACTACTCTGTCACACAGTCACCAGTACTCCCTTTACTTTACCATGTTTTCCATGGAGGGCATAAGTAAGCGTGCCCACACCATTGTGAGTAACGTTTGGGTTGGGTTACCTTTGTGAGGCAAATCATCATTGAGATGGCTGCCACGTGAGTGTGATACTTTTCAGACTGAGTTTTGCAGATCTTGTTTGTCCTGACCTTGGACTCAAATCTAACCGCCCTAACTTTGTTGTGGATCTAGACAATGTGGCTGTTTCCAGTTATGGCTTTGACATTCAGTGCTAGTTACCTGTTCACATCAACTCCTGTTTCATCCTGTGGCACTGCCTATGCCCTGCTGCTTTTGACCCACTGACTCTGCATTGCTGCAAAGCCTTTGCAAAATCTGCTAACCTGATAGCTTTAACAGAAAGAAATCAACTTCCACTACAACACATATAAACGAAGCAGGTAACTGTGGGTACAGGCACCACCCACATACAGAGATCATACAGTAGATGATATGCAAAAACATACAGTCAGTAATGGTAACCACACTGAACAATGTCCCACCCAAGAGGCCAGTCTTTCCACTCCAACACTATGCACAATGTGCCGAAACAATACAGTGCCACACCATGAGGAAAACAGAGGGTAAGTACAACCAATGGTTTTCTAAGTAGTCAGCATGCGATTCAGAACCAATTCAGTGGGTGACAGGCCACAGGTATCTAACCAAGGATGCCACAGTTTCTCAAATTTAGCCGAACAACCCCGGTGCTGCCAAATATATTTTTCCAGCCTAAGGGTGCTACCCATCTGTCTAAGCCATTCCACCGCCGTTGGAGGGTCTGGGGCGATCCAATGCCTCAGAATCAATTTATGAGCCTGAAACAATGCTCTCCCCACCGCCTGCAACTTAATATCCTCCACTGAGAGATCACCAAGAATCCCCAAAATACACTGTTTAGGGTCCTCCCGTAGCGAGACCTGGAAGACCATGTTAAGGGTGTCTACAACTGTCCTCACCTAATAGCTTTAATATTGTCTTGTGTGGATATAGCCACACTTCACAGGCTGTGTTCTGTACAAGTTTGTAGATTCACCATAATACAGTAAAAATGTACCATCTTTTCAGGATGACTGCCTAAGGAGGCACTGCAGTACCTAAGCTAGTGCCATACACCTTGCAATAGGATGAAATGCTGTTTGTGGGCACCCTGACTCAATTAGTTCTGTAAAGAAAACAGCCGAACTTGTGCTGAGTGCAGTAACCTGCAGCCTTGTAACATATAAGCTCACACATACCATCACTTTAATTTAAAAGTTTGGAATTACTAAGATCTTCCAGTTAACTATATTGTCGAAGGTTGGCTTCAGATTTTCACATAAACATCAGTGTTTACTTCTGAAAGGTCCATGTTTATTTTCATAACTGTCATTTTAGATTTAATGTGGGATTCCTGGAAAACTGTTAAATAAACAGTTTAAAAACATGCTTGTTTACCGTTTTACCTATCAAAGGAATTGTAATTCTGTACAGTGACACTGATCTGTGTGTTAGAATTCTGCTGCACTGTACAACTAGGCAGATGACACGCTTATTTTATGGCTCAGTAATGCAGCTTCCTTTGTCTCTTCTATGTCTCCAGTCTGCTCATTGGGCAAAGATATAGAGTCATCACCTTGATCTATTGGGCAGGGAGGTGACCCAGAAGGAAGTAAAGAAGACCAAAAAAATTGTAAATTGATCTTCTAGCTAAGAAGTATAGCAAAGGTGTCCTTGAATGTGTTGGACCTAAAAACATTGCTTTGATAATAATCAGCTCCATTGAACTTATAGAATTTTTGGAATTTTTTTGGTAGAGAAGATCGCTACTGTTTACAAAACATTTTTATCCACAAAGTCTGGAAAGCACTGTCTGCTGATAACTTTAAGGAACTATTTCAGTTTAGAATTACATTTTCCTGTCCCTCCTAATCTATTCCAAATTAACCTCCTTCCAACCCAGCTGTGGTGGTAGTCTCCTGGTGTTTGCATTTGGTGTGGGTGTCTTCTTGGGGATGCCCACCACTATGCAGTAACTTCACATAGGTCTAAATAGGCTGTACCCAACCATTGGAAAAAAGCCTATTCATGCTGATGGAAAATTACTACGCAGGTGCAAGAGATTTCTGAACTAAAGATGTAAACATCACAGTGGGGTCTGTCATTAGAAAGAGATACCTAGACATCTTGATAGGGGTTTAGAATAGGTTAGATGAGCCGAAGAATGTTAAGGCCCGTACACACGATAAAAAAATCTGTAGGGAAAATTCATCTGACGACCGATCTGTCGATTTTCGGATTGTTAGTATGGTGCTTTCGACAGCCAACTCCGACTTTTCAGCTGACAAAATCCTGATGTGCAGGCTATATAATTTTTGTCGTCCATCAAAACAACGTCCGATTTTCATCTCATTAGTACAGATTTCAACGGAAAAAAAAATCTTAAGAGCAAGACTAGGCATGCTCAGAGACGAAAGAACACATACAAAACAATCCAACACATGACATCACTTCTGAAGTAGAATTCTGTCATACGGGAAAATTTGTATGAAAATAACCTCTTCACTTTCCACATTAGACTAGCATGCCACAAAAAACAGACGACAGATCGTTCGATTATCTGATCGTGTGTACAGGGCTTTATCCTAGTTTGTTATATGCATGCTTCCAAGATCTCTGATAAAGAATAAAGAATTTTTACATCAGTAAGTGAACCTGTCTTTTAATCAAGTATTCTAGTCTGATCTTGCTGAGTACCACATCCCATATATAGAATAGCGTACAATTGGCTGAGATAAGGGACTTTTTAGGCACACACAAATTATTATAAAAGTACAAATTTATTAATACAATTTTTTTAAAACCATCATATAAAATCAGCAGTTGATTAAATCACAAGAGTATATATACAGAGACCATTCCCATATCTACAGGTAACAAAATGTAAGTAAATGAAGCCCCAACTCACTTCAAATGTTCAAAAAAATCGGCGGACATGATATATGACTATTACTGCTCTTTCACGGTTTGTATAAAGATGTTATTATATCTCTGTATTCATACTTTAGTTCTACCATCATTTCCACCGATGAAGATTTTCTAAAAAACTGAAAAGTGTTGGGGTTTCATCTATCTACCGTACATGTGGGTTTTACCCGTAGATGTAAGGATGGTCTCTGTATATATACCCTTGTGGTTGATCAGCTGCTGATTTTATATGATGGTTTAAATGATATTATATTATTACATTTGTAATTTTATAATATTTTCTATGTAGATGCCTAAAAATTCCCTAATCTCAGCCAATTGTATACCTGTCTTTAAATCAAGGTGTGTGAGATAAACACAGGACAACAGGGCTTAAAGAACATGCTATAAACACCCCACTTATATGCAAATGTACCTGCAAGAGGTCCCAGTGGTTCTCCACATTTTTGGGCTCTTTCACATGGCCGCTCCATGTGTCCGCAAATCATCCTATTTTTTTGCGGATGATTTGCGGACATAATGTAAGTCTATGGCATTGCGGATGTCAGCGGAATACCATCCGCTGACATCCGATTTTCCTCGTTTCAGTTCTGTTCCATTTTTTGGAACGGAACAGAACCTTATTTTTCCTCCGTTCAAAAAACGGAAAGGAAGGAAAATCGGATGTCAGCGGTGTCATCCGCTGACATCCGCAATCCCCATAGACTTACATTATGTCCGCATATCATCCGCAAACGGATGGGATGATATGCGGACATACGGAGCGGATGACACAAATGTCATCCGCTCCGTGAAAAAAAAAAAAAGTCCCGCAGCGGAGCTTTCACATGGAGCGGCCATGTGAAAGAGCCCTTTGTTTATTAAATACAGCTGTATTTATCGGTTTTCCTGTCATAATCTTGTTAGGAAATCTGCTACATAGTTTATTTAGACATATAAATATCCATGTATTTTTAAGACAAATGAACACATGTATTTTGTCACATTACATGAAAATATTTAAAATGTAAAATATTTTTTTATTGCCATTTTGGTAAATGCACCATGTGTTTTACTTATTATTATTTTTGTTGTTATTGTTTTTTTCCTATTTGCCTTTCTTTCTTGGCATATTGTGTTGACAAGGTGAGTGTATAGTTTAATCAACGTTTCTTTTAGATAAATATGTGAAGGAGATCAGTGAATTTTTGTTTTAAAAGGCTTTTTTACATGTATAATTTGTAATGATCTATGGACATTGAGGGAAACCTTATTCTACAGTATCTCACAAAAGTGAGTACACCCCTCACATTTTTGTAAATATTTTATTATATCTTTTCATGTGACAACACTGAAGAAATGACACTTTGCTACAATGTAAAGTGGTGAGTGTACAGCTTGTATAACAGTGTAAATTTGCTGTCCTCTCAAAATAACTCAACACACAGCCATCAATGTTTAAACCACTGGCAACAAAAGTGAGTACACTCCTAAGCGGAAATGTCCAAATTGGGTCCAAAATGTCAATATTTTGTGTGGCCACCATTATTTTCCAGCGCTGCCTTAACCCTCTTGGGCATGGAGTTCACCGGAGCTTCACAAGTTGCCACTAGAGTCCTCTTCCACTCCTCCATGAAGAAATCACGGAGCTGGTGGATCTTAGAGACCTTGTGCTCCTCCACCTTCCGTTTGAGGATGCCCCACAGATGTTCAGTAGGGTTTTGGTCTGGAGACATGCTTGGCCAGTCCATCACCTTTAACCTCAGCTTCTTTAGCAAGGCAGTGCTCGTCTTGGAGGTGTATTTGGGGTCGGTATCATGTTGGAATACTGCCCTGCAGCCCAGTTTCCGAAGGGAGGGGATCATGCTCTGCTTCAGTATGTCACAGTATATGTTGGCATTCGTGGTTCCCTCAATGAACTGTAGCTCCCTAGAGCTGGCAGCACTCATGCAGCCCCAGACCATGACACTCCCACCACCATGCTTGACTGTAGGCAAGACACACTTGTCTTTGTACTCCTCACTTGGTTGCCACCACACGCACTTGACACCATCTAAACCAAATAAGTTTATCTTGGTCTCATCATACCACAGGACATGGTTCTAGTAATCCATGTCTTTAGTCTGCTTGTCTTCAGTAAACTGTTTGTGGGCTTTCTTTCCTTTTCTTTAGAAGAGGCTTCCTTCTGGAATGACAGCCAAACAGACCAATTTGATGCAGTGTGCGGTGTATGGTCTGAGAACTGACAGGCTAACCCCCCACCCCTTCAACCTCTGCAGCAATGCTGGCAGCACTCATACATCTATTTTCCAAAGACAACCTCTGGATGTGACACTGAGCATGTGCATTCAACCTCTTTGGTCGACCATGGCGAGGCCTGTTCTGAGTGAAACATGTCCTGTTAAACTGCTGTATGGTCTTGGCCACCGTGCGGCAGTTCAGTTTCAGGGTCTTGGCAATCTTCTTATAGCCTAAGCCATCTTTATGTAGAGCAACAATTCTTTTTTTCAGATCCTCAGAGAGTTCTTTGCTATGAGGTGCCATGTTGAACTTCCAGTGACCAGTATGAGAGAGTGAGAGCAATAACACCAAATTGAACACATCTGCTCCCCACTCACACCTGAGACCTTGTAACACTAACGAGTCACATGACACCGGGGAGGGAAATGGCTAATTGGGCCCAATTTGGACATTGTCACTTAGGGGTGTACTCACTTTGGTTGCCAGCGGTTTAGACATTAATGGCTGTATGTTGAGTTATTTTGAGAGGACAGAAAATGTATACTGTTATACAAGCTGTACACTCACTACTTTACATTGTAGCAAAGTGTAATTTCTTCAGTGTTGTCACATGAAAAGATATAAGAAAATATTTACAAAAATGTGAGGGGTGTACTCACTTTTGTGAGATACTGCATATAGTATGTAGGCTCTGCTTCCTGCTTTACTCCTTCTTACAACAAAAGTGTATGAACCTGGCTTACTAAAGCATATTCATGTTTACAGGTGCATCAGTCATGTGTTGATAACCAAATTATATCTTCACAGTATTTTCTATGGGTGTGTTTGTTAGGTAAACAAGAGCATGTCTAACATATGCATTTTTAACGGTAAAATGTTGAAACAACAAGGCACAACAAGGCACAAAACCAGCATGTATAATATTTAGGACCACACCCAACGCATTGAACATCCCTGTAAAATTAGCTTGAAATTACATTCAGGGAAGAAATTGCATTCTCTATATGAACAAACATCTGCATACTCTTGCAACCTATGATGTAGGCGCATTATAGTGATTTATCCCTTCTGCTGGTAATATCCTTTAGTAAATCAGGCCCTATATGTTGACTGACTCATTATACCAATATTGTATATTAATAGTTGTTAAGCATGCCAGTGTGACTGCACTGAAGCAATAAGTGGTTAATCTACAAATCTCTATTTTTCTCATAAAGAAAAATGATAAAAGCAATGCAAAAAATACTATAAGGTAAGCTTGGCAATAGTTACATTAAATATGCAGGGGCTGAGAAATACTCCATGCTTCCATTTAATCTTTTTATATCTAAATAGTACACCTATAATTCCACAAACAATCCATGAATTCAGTACGTTACATGCCTTTAATTTTTTAAACAGTTTTCTATATAAAAATACTCCAGAATTCAAATCCTTTATGAACATCTCAAATTTCAAAATCAATTTCTCAAAATCTCATGCCCTAAACATATCCCTTCCTCCTCGTGTGACACAGCAATGTATAACGAACTTTCCCTTTCTCTGGAAACAAGACGCCATTAAATACCTAGGCATAAATCTTACCACCGACCTTTCAGATCTTTTTCGCTGCAATTTCATCCCAGTCCTTAAAACCATCAAAGAAGACATCAATAGATGGAACAAACCACACTTTTCCTGGTTCGGACGTGCTGCTATCTTAAAAATGAATGTCCTTCCCCGTCTTCTCTACCTTCTCCAAACACTCTCAATTAGAATTCCGAACTCTTTCTTTATATCCTTTAGAAGTATGTGTAGTAACTTCCTCTGGAACAAAATGAGACCCAGAATCGCCTTCTCACTTCTAACTAAACCTAAATCGCAAGGGGGCATAGCGCTACCCGATTTGAAAAAATATTTCTGGGCTTGTCATCTTACACGTATACTAGACTGGTTCTTACACGGTAATAACAAAGACTGGGTTCCCCTGGAGAACGCATTTAGTCCCCTTCCACTTCAAGTACTACCCTGGTTGGCCTCTGACAAAATTCCTCAGGCTACCAAAAAGCATCCCCTGATCAGCTGCACTCTTGATACCCTCAAGAACACTTCTAACTCCTTGGCAATTTCATCCAATCCGGGCCCTATGACCCCCATAAAACCCAACCCAGATTTCATACCAGGTATGGACTCATCATTCCTGTCCAATACCTGGAAAGCCGACATTATCAGAGCTCATAGCTTCTTTAAGGATAACACCCTTCTTGATCGATCATAATTAACGCCTCAATCATCCCCCTCTCCCTTTCCTGTGTGGTCATATTTCCAAATCCGTCACTTTTTGAATTCTCTGAACAAAAACTCATCACTATCCAGAGACCTCACGACCTTTGAAAAATTATGCAACAGCTCTACCCCAAAACTTCACCTCATCTCCACTGTTTACACTCTCCTTGTGTCAGACCAAACAGCTCACACCAATAAAGCCAAGAAGGCCTGGGAATCAGACCTAAATACCCCCCTCACAGAAAAAGAATGGGAAAACATTTGCTATATATCTCACAAAAGTTCGCTTAACGTAACAGTACAAGAAAACTGTTTTAAAATACTGTCAAGATGGTACAAAACCCCTTCGCTTATGCACAAATACTACCCTGAAATCCCTGAAAACTGCTGGAGATGCCATGAGCAGCCAGGCACCCTATTTCACATCTTCTGGCAATGCCCACGGATCCAACCTTTCTGGAGAGATATTCACAGGTTTATCCCCTCCAACCTAAACATTTTCTTGCCCTTCTCCCCAGCACAATACTTGCTACACAGCACCTCAACCCCTCCACACAAATACTGTAAATCTCTAACTCCCCACCTGATAAACGCAGCCAAAATGTGCATCCCCACACACTGGAAATCAGATACCATTCCTACATCCCAAGAATGGGTCAGGAGAATAGAAAAGATAGCCAAATTGGAAGAACTCATTGCCATCGCCAAAGACAAAACCGCCACTCATGCCCGCATCTGGCACCCCTGGACCTCCTTCTAAAGTTCATCATCCTCTTCTCGCTCCGCTCCCTCTTCAAGCCAAAACTTAGGGACACCGTACTAGGTGCATATAATCAATTCCTAAAATCCCACTTGACACACCAACTCCTTCTTTACTCCTACTTCATACCCCTTGCCTTTCCTGGGAACATTAAACTCACTTTCTAAAATGAGAACTCGTCGGATCTCTCCCACCCCTAAAAATGGGAAGTAGGTGGGAGTTTTCCTCTACGTAACCCTGTTCCCACTGTTATCTCCTCTATGGCCCCCTCCCCCATCATCTATTTGTTCACTACCTCTAAACACCCCATAGAGGAATACCCATCCTAGAAGATTCCCCTAGGGACGGAGACCCGCCCCTGCCTGCCCTCCCCCCTCCCCAATCCTCCCACCCTCACCCCCCCCCACCTTCCCACCCTCAATCCCATCATCCTCCCCTACCCACCCACCCTCCCTCCTCCCTCTCCTTCTCCACTTCCTCACCTCCTCCTCCACTCTTTATACGCTCCTCTTCACTCAATCTTCCACTTCTTTTTACAATATCTTTCAAGTACTTTCAAAAGTAATAACTCCTACTTGGTAATGAGCCATTCAGACCCCCCCTTATTGACGAAAGGCCTGTTTACACGCCCTGTTACTACTCGCACCCACCGTTGATTTTACACCATATTACTCTTCCTCATTTCCTTCCTATGGCCTATATGTCTAATCCTCAGGTTATCATACTCATGTTAAATTTTTCTGTTTATACCACACTAATGTTTCCAATGTTTATTTCCCGTCATAAACGGGCTTAGTTTGTAATATTGCTTGCATTAAGGCTCATTGTAGGAACCCATTCGGGCTGTACACCACCTCGAGCCATTCCTTTGTAGGTTCCTTATCTCAGTTCTCACGATATCCTCTAGCATTTACCTTCGAGTTTTTTTTTCTCTTGATTGTATTGCCCACTGTTTGTCAAATTCTTCATGCTCCAGACTGTTTGAACTAAATGCTGTTAATATTTCTATTGTTAAAATTTCAATAAAAACCTTTTTTGGAAAAAAAAAAAAAAATACTCCAAGTATGATATATTCTGAAAAGGATACAGATGGTAAGCTTTATAGAATTAACATTAAGATATGCACACATAGATATGTACATTATTTTTCAGTTAATTTGCTATATATAGAGTATAGTAAGATCTATAAGTTGACATAATCAAAATAAAAAAAATATGTTGAAAGCAAAAAGAAAAAAAAAAATATGGAAAATTATAACTATGTGAAACATAGATCGTCTGTTCTTTTAAACATTTGAAACTGAAAACCATCCAAAAAATATGAAATCCACAGGTGAAGCTAAAATGAAATAAATAGAAATAGAAAAGACAGAGCGCACCGGCTCCTAGTGCAACACCGTTTATTGTTTAGAATTAAAAGATAACAAAGTAACACTCACATTGAGTTCAAAGAACAAGCATGTCTATTGGCACTTTTCCACTGCAAGTACCAGCTCGGCTCCACTCGGCCCTGCTTGGCCCTACTTGGCTCTGTTTGGTTTTCCACTGCATGGTACCGTTCGGTTCCATGTAGTGGAAAAGCGCCGCCGTACCGTACCGAACCGTTCCAACACCATACCATGTGGTACCATGCGGTGGAAAAGCACAAAAGCGAGCTGAATCGTTCGGTTCCATGCAGTGGAAAAGCGCCATATGTGAAACTGCAGTGGCTCTCCCATATGTGGGGCTCCAGGCTGGATCCAGGGTAAGCTGACAGCCAAAGTTCTCAGTGTAAGCTGCCCGCACACAATGAAGATCCTCCAATCACCAGGAGACTCGATCCAGATACACATCCAAGTGATCCTCGTGGACGGAGCAGCACGGCACATCATACACCACTCTGAGTTAACCCCTTCCTTGGTGAATGTTTTAAGACTTGGTTAAGCACAATTTTGATAGTTTAGGATCAACTCATTTTGTTGGGGTTTTACTTTGCTCTTACAGACTCATTGGACTGTAGCGCTATGTTGGAATTTTTTGTTTAAAATTAAATAAATGCAGGCAGTACAATGCAATTTAGTTACGTGAGACATAATTTGGAACTTGGATCTCAATAGAATTCATTTAATTTCTTCCAATTTTTGCAAGAATTCACAAGTCTCAAGCGCCTGTGCAAGCAGGGTTTTTCTAGCTTTGAAGTTTATTAAATCTTAGTGCCAGGGGGATAATCAAATAAAATATAGTCAAGGCTCCAAGATATAAAATATCCTATAAAATGCTACACTTAAAGCAGTTTTCAAAATCAGGAATTTTTGGGTGAGTGAATAACAGATGCTGCAAAATTAATCTTAAGCCTCGTACACATGCCTTCGAAAATCAGCAGGGAATTTTCGTCCGACGACCGATCTGCCGATTTTCGGCTTGTTAGTATGATGCTTCCGACAACCGACTCCGACTTTTCGGCCGAAAAAAATTTGGTGTGCAGGCTATAAAATTTTTGTCCGCCGTCAAAACACGGACGATTTTCCGTCAGTCAGTACAGATTTCGACAGAGAAAAATCTAATGAGCAAGTCTGGGCATGCTCAGTGAAGAAAGAACACAAAGAAAGCAAACCAACACATGACATCACTTCTGAAGTAGAATTTTGTCGGGCGAGAAAATTCATGTGCAGTCTAGGCACATTCCAACCAACAAATCACCACCCTGGACAAAAGACGGACGATCGGTCGGCCGATAATCGTTGCGTGTGTACTAGGCTTTACTGTTGCAGACTTCGCACATGAAGTTCTTTTAGTACTTAGTTCACCACTCTAATCACACTTCTACTGTGTATCAGGATATGGTGCTTGCCTCCTTTACCTCAGCGAGATAGCCTCTGACACTAACAGCAGTCTCTAATAAACATTTGCAAACCAGGGTCAGAAGACTACTGGCAGGAACTGTGGTGAACAAAGGTTGTATCAATGTGCATGTTTATCAAAAATTGACAACTTTAGGCCTCTTTCACACTTGTGCAACCTGTCCTGTGACTTAGGACTGCAAAGCAGCATGACAAGTTGTACCCCATGATTTCCAATGAGTACCGTTTATATCTGTACAATTTCAAGTCGCAGCGACTTCAAAGTAGTCCCTTGCACTACTTTAGTCAGACTTTGATGTGACTTGAAGTCCATAGACTGCAAGATTACACAGGCATTGTTTCAGGTTCAGTCAAAGTCGCTGAAAAATTGCAGAATAGTCACACGACTTTCAGGTCGCACAAGTGTGAAAAGGGCCTAAAGGGGAACTTTTACAAATAAAAATGATGCAAATTACCCAAAATGTATACCGTTACCTTTGCTATGCAGAGAACCCTTTTCTGTTTGTTTTCCTATACTGATTCCCCTTTGTTGAAGGGGCCTGACTTTAATTATTGTGGGGTTTACTGGTCTCAGGGAGTAACACCTTGTACTTCACCCACTAGGGGCACCAGGCGCCTTTACATAAACTAAAAGTGGCTCTCATCTTCACATAGCAAACATGTGCAATCCCACCCTACCGTTACCTGAACTGAGGCCAATGAACTCTACTCACTACACATGTATTGAGCACATTATTTGGTGAAGCTGGAGGCCAGTTGACAGTAGCACCCACTTGATTAGATAGAAGGTGCAATTCAGCCTACAAAATGACCAGCGTCTTGGTCCACTTCACTTCACCCAAAAAATTGACTCGTATTTTGAGAAAAGAGCGCACAATGGTTACTTTGCTCCACCAGTCCTCATGTCATGCCTTCACTATGTGACATATGTACACATGCCACAAGACTGGCTGCATTCCCTCTGTATTTAAATAGTACATCTCCCAGCCATAAAAGCTGTACTATAACTACCCTTGACACTTTCATAACCTCTCAGGTTATTCTGGACACACTTTTCCTTGCATGAGAATTCTCTCCTTCAACTCAGAAGGTTACCTAACCCCTCACTTCCATTTCTTATGAATACACCCCTTTGTATAAACTCAGTCCTTTCAGTAACTTCAGACCAGACAAAAAGATGGTTTTCAATAAGGATTTACATAAGGCACTTCTTTGCAGCTTTAGATTACATAAACTTCAATATTAAAGTCCATCATGTACAGAACTCATATAATTATGCTGGCTGCGCAAATATTTTTTCAACCTTGGTTGTGCCCCTGATGCCCTGCCCCAAAGTTCAGTCCATAGATTAGTAAGTATAGCAAAGTCCATTTAGCAATCCACACCCTGGAACCCTCAGCCTGGGTTCCTGCTCGAGGGTATTACAGAGCAAAATCAATTACATGTCTCAGATCATCTCCTCTCGCTTCTCATACATGCACTGACCACCAGGCAAATTGATCATATGTATTTATATGCTTCCACCAGGGGGCAGGCACCTAAACACTGAGTAGGCAGCCCAAACATAGTTAACTCCCTCATTGAATACAGTACATAATATTGCAGCCAGAACACAACTGAATAGCACCTGCGTACACAGTCATAATAATAATAAAAAAAACATATCCTGTAACATTCTGTAGGCACCTGTTTACAAGTGTCTTATCCTTAGTCACCTTCTTCTAGCATATGGCTCTAAACTGGTTTCAGTCTGAGATAATGATAGTGTGTAAGGAAACATCTGTTGAACTGTGCCTTTTGAAAAACCATCATACTCTAGGAATCCTTTCTCAAGTTCCCAATGTTTGGGAATAAAGCAAAATCGGTATATGGTTTGCTCTTATTGGTGTCAGAATTTACAATAATTACCTTCTTATTAAGAAGCGTTGAGCTGCAAATTATATAGTACCAAAGGGGTGTTTAGACCCAAACTATAAAAATGTATGTGGATTATAATGTGGAGAACACTTCCACAGTGGTGACAAAACACATGCATAATCTGGTTAAGGAGCAAGTCCATGTAGTAAACCGACCAGTTCATCACATGTCCAACACAAGATGACCTCCTTAGTAAGAAAGAATCATATTTTTGGAACAGTTCAGTAAGGTAAGACTGTATCCTTCTTCCCCTAAAAGCAGTATTTGGTTGATTACCTTTTCAATAATTATAATGTGTATAGTATCAAGAAATATTATTTGATGATTCTGTTACTGCTGCATATCTTTTTGTACCTAAAACTGTTTTAACTCTTTGAAACATGGCTTTGAATAACTTTGCAAGGCTGGCAACAGCCAATATCCTGATAGAAGGACTACTCAGTGTATTCAGTGGAAATTCACTTCGCTAAGTACAGCTCTACATATCCACTGCCCCTTTCTTTCTTAAAGTGCTGTTTGTGTCCCTGACTCCCTGTTAGGGAGATTTACCTCTCTATCAGTCTTGTTTATCATTACCGGTAAAAATGAAAGTAATAGGAAATCCAAAATTTTAGGAGGACACCAGCACAGTAATAGAGGGGAAATCTTCCAGTGGGGATATTGGTTGAACCTGATGACACCTTGGGATTCCCTCACTTTGAAGGGATTTACTCTCACTTCCTGTTTCCTTTGGGACAGGAAGTGAAGGGAATCTCCCCTATGGGACGCACATGGCAAAAAATTCTGACAGCGGATACAACCCTACCTTAGTCAACCAAAATATAAAAAAAAACAGTTTTGCCTTTAGTTCTACTTTAACTTAAAAGAACATGCAAGCATTGCCTTAGCAGTAGCTTACTTCCCAAGTAATATTCCTTGCTTAATAATGTTCATTTCTTTTCGCTCTATGGTATTTCTTCAGGTTCACACAGATAAAAATAGGTTGTGTGTAACTTGTAGAAATAATTTAACACGCTCAGAATGGCAGGAGGTTGAAACACCATGCATTACGGCCAAACATAAATGTATTGTATGCAAATGCTTGTCTTATTATGTTACTGTTTTGCACAAATATTCAACTTTGGTTTTTATGTTAACACTTGCAAATCTTTCTCTCCTTAGGCTCTTTATTAAACACTGTTATTTGCGGTTTTAACTTGACAACCGTTAGTTACCATTTTAGATTTATAATGATAACATCCGAGTCATCTGTCACTTACAATGTGCATTTAGGACATGGGTTGGCTAACCCTTTTTATTTTACTAAATGGTGGTTAGTGGCTTCTGCAACCTAATTCATATCGTCCATTTATCGTATTTATAGTGACCCACTGAGAGCTAAGCTTAACAACATTTGCAGGCTGTGTCCGATGAATAACAGATAAGAATAGGCTTGTACCGAAGAC
Organism: Pelophylax lessonae; assembly: GCF_965119305.1. NCBI lineage: Eukaryota > Metazoa > Chordata > Amphibia > Anura > Ranidae > Pelophylax > Pelophylax lessonae. The sequence goes on from NC_138770.1 coordinate 343,672,418, forward strand.
TTTACCTTTCTCTGGATAAAAACAGGCCTCTTGACATACCAGAGGAACTAAGAGCTACATGTCAAAAAGATCTCTTCTGATTTGCTTTCATCGCATCTGGTGATCGAAACATTTTATTCCTCCCACACACTGCAGCACTTCTGACAGCTCCCTCATTAGTTTGTGATGCCATTGTTGGATCGAGTCATTGAGAGCCGAGCCTGTCCATGCTGCCTCTAGGTTTAGATTAGCCAAGTGTGACAAATTTTTAAATTATAACTGTACCTATAGCACAGGATGAGGTGATTACCCTTAGAATTATCAAATAAAACAGAGATAAATAGATTCCAGTATTTTTTGCTCATCATTCTTTTCACAATGGGGACAGTGTATGATTCAGTTATCCTTAGATGCTGATTCTACATAATTCAATGGAAAAGAATTTGACATTTATTTCATTTATATGCTACCCCTCAAATAAAAGATTTGCAAGTTTACAGAATGCTAACTACAATATGTCAAATAAATAGTTTGTGTTTCTTTCTGTAACCTCTCCTAGACAAAATTTGAAAGGATAGCTGCTGGAATAGAAGATTAAAATGCTTTTTGAATGGCAGTGGCATACAGTTTGTTTATGCAGATAATACACTTTAAAAGAAAAAAAAAAAAGAAAAGTTGTGTTAGCAGATATTTTACAGATGGGGCCTGTAAACAACTTATAAGTGCTGGAGAATTGTGTTTGGGGTCTAAGTTGGCAAGGTGTCACTAAAAAGCATGAGATTATATAGTCATTGGTGTTAATGTTGGAAAGTGCAGAAACTTCACAATAAAGTTATAATTGTCAGAAAGAACAAAAATGATTTATAAAAGACTGACATACCTATGGTTACAAATCCTACACACTGGGAGATGACATATCTAAATTGTAAGCTTAAAAAAATCAAAAAGGCACTTTTTCCAAGGAAAAGCTTATGTTTCCCATCATCAATAGAAATATGGTCATCTCTAATAAGCTTAAGCACCCCATCTCTTATAAGCTTAAACACCACATTAGAGAAATTACATTACAGGTTAGTATCAGACCATGAAAGCAAAAGGTTCCTGTAAAGCATAAACATCTAATCCCCCCCCCCCCCCAACACTTTACATCTAGACACACTTTACCAAAAAATGTTCAGCCTCTTGACAAAGTTACCCTACTATATAAGTTTACCAGGATTTATTTTAAAGAGATTTCTAAATCTAGACTTCCTCAGAAGACAACCTTTACTACTATATCTTCAATGCATTTGGTCCTACTATACTGTTTATATGGTGCATGCATGTAAGTAGATGGGTCTGCAAATCACAACAGCACCTAATTGAGTGGCTAAGAAGCAGAGGAGGGGGACTTGAGTCACATGACTTGACTTAAGTCAGACTTAAGTCACCAGTTGAGGACTTGAGACTTGCTTGACTAAATTTAATAAAAGACTCGACTTGACTTTGACTTGGTATTCATTACTTGAGACTTGACTTTGACTTGAGACATATGACTCGGCATGACTTTTTTAAGTTATTAAATATTTGCATTTTCAAGATGTGTTAAAGCAAAATGAATGTGCCTGTTATGTTTCTGACACAACAGTCACTTAAAACACCTCAGTGTGTTCTGATTTTTAGGACACTGGCTGTTTAACAATGGAAATACTTAACATGTTTTTAGTGACTGTGGTGTTGAAACATGACCGGACGAAGGATTTTGAGCTGTTTGGGCATTCAAAGTTTTTCTTTAATATGCCAAGAAAAAAGCACTAAGCAGTTTTGTTAATGTTAAAAATAAAACAAAACCTTTCCTGACCACTGACTTTTAACTGATTTAAAGGTAAAAATTGGGGAAGATCAGTATTTTGACTTGATTTGTGACTTGACCAATATAAATGACTTGACTTGACTTGCTTGACTTCTAGCAGGGACTCGACTTGACTTGCTTGCTTTTCGCTACAGTAACTTGGGACTTGCTTGAGACTTGAAGGTTAAGACTTGAGACTCGCTTGTGACTTGCACATGTGTGACTTACTCCCATGTCTGCTTAGAAGTGGTATGCAGTTCTTTAGAAAACTAAATGGCATTCCATTAGGGTTTAGATCTACTTTAAACTTACAGGCCAAATCTTACCAATGGTCCACATAACATCTCTGAAAAACACGGGGTGATCATGGGTGTCTTTGACATTGAACCAACTCTATAAGCTATACAGTGTTTTCTCACTTTGTTGTTTCATTCCAATGTAGGCAACCCCCTCCCTAATATCTCAGAATAAAAATATAAAATATAAAAAATATGCCAGAATAAAATTAGAATGTGTGTATATATATATATATATATATATATATATATATATATATATATACTAAAGTTGTGAAATTTGCCAAACATAAACAACAAATCCAGATTGTTAAAAAAAGGAAATGATGTGTTGAGCCAGCTTTCAAATCTCTAAAGACCTATTTCATAACTATATTGAATCACTTACCTCCAAATTGGTTTTGGCTGTTTCACGTAGGTAAATCGAATGGAGGAAATTGAATAGCCTGACGATAGCCGAGAAGACTTGAAAGGCTGTCAAAACAATTGTCAGTCATTATAAACAAAAGTGATTGAGCAAGAATTAGGGTAAACACCTGGGACTGCTATAATTTCTCACATAGTGAGTTTAAACACATGTTAGTGGAACTAATTATATGTGATGCAGATTAACCAGATGTTGCAAGAGACTATATAAATTATTTGTGAATCCCATAATGTTTAAAGCAAAATGAAGCAATGTTTTAACCAAGCTTGCAATTCTAGCTTTTCTTAGTCATTTATCACTATTTAAATTGTGCCAGTTCAGTAAAAATCGAAATTTCCACGTGTAGTATCCGAGATTTAATGGTTACAAATATAGTGAGCTTCATATGAAACACCTGATACAAATATATATATATAAAAAAAAAAAAAAAAAAGAAAAAGTATTCACCTATTAGAGAGAGAAGAGACAGCAGAGAGTACAGAGAGAAAGAGAGATAAGACTACAGAGAGGGAAACAGCAGAGAGTGAGAGGGGAGAGAGACAGCGGTGAAACAGAAGAGACAGCAGAGAGTGAGAGGGGAGAGAGACAGCGGAGAGACAGAAGAGACAGCAGAGAGACAGAAGAGACAGCAGAGAGACAGAAAAGACAGAAGAGAGACAGAAGAGACAGCAGAGAGTGAGAGGGGAGAGAGACAGCGGAGAGACAGAAGAGACAGCAGAGAGACAGAAGAGACAGCAGAGAGACAGAAGAGACAGAAGTGACAGCAGAGAGACAGAAGAGACAGCAGAGAGACAGAAGAGACAGCAGAGACAGCAGAGAGATAGAAGGGACAGAAGAGACAGCAGAGACATCAGAGAGATAGAAGGGACAGAAGAGACAGCAGAGACAGCAGAGAGACAGAAGAGACAGCAGAGACAGCAGAGAGATAGAAGGGACAGAAGAGACAGCAGAGAGAAAGAGAGAGAGAGAGAAAGAGGAGAGCCTGTAGAGAATACAGAGAGAAAGAAATTGTGTATAGGTGGGAGGGGGGTAGTATGTTGTTAGGCCTGAGCCCCCCAAGCTTCGGTGCTATCCCACTCGCCCAGAGCAGCAGATTTATGAGGGCCCCAACCAAATGAGACTTGAGAGGTACACACAGTGTGATTTAGGTTTTCACAACATGACGGGTACAGCACAACATTTTCAATACGCTGCAAAATCTTTTAATAATTTTTGGATACAATAAGAAAATATGGACTTTTCTTCACTTTTATTCACTATAGATTGCTGTACATTTTTTGATGTACTTATTTATTTGGTTTATTATTGAGCATCATTTTATGATTATGAGTTATTATCATTGAGATTTTACTTTGCCACATTGATTGTATTATTTATGTTTTACACTTCATTGGCACATTGCACTTTGGCACTATTAACCAGTTGCCGACCGCCCACCGCCTTTTTACTGCGGCAGTGCGGCTCTCCTGTGTGAAACAATGTAGGTCTACGTCGGTCACACGCCGGGAGCTAGGGGGCAAGCTTGCGCCGTCGGTGGCACGCTCCCGCCCCCACCCGGCAGCGGGGACTCCGATGCATGGGGCAGGCTTGCCACCTGACACCCGTGATCGCTACCCAGTGAGACAGAAGAACGGTCAGCTGTTGTAAACACAGCTGACCGTTCTTCTCCCTGCAATGATCACAGAGTGCCTGTGATCCTTCTATATAGGATCACAGGTCTCTATGATCATTTCACAAGCCACGCCCCCCGCTGTTAGAATCACTCCCCTAGGTTCACAATTAACCCCTTGATCACCCACAATGTTAACTCCTTCCCTGCCAATGGCATTATTACAGTAACAGTGCATATTTATAGCACTGATTACTGTAGTAATGTCACTGGTCCCCCCAAAAGTGTCAAAAATGTCAGTTAGGGGTCTGATCTGTCTGCCGCAATGTCAAAGTCCCTGGGTCCCACTAAAAATTGCAGATTGCCGCCATTACTAGTAAAAAAAAAAAAAAACAATAAAAATGACATAAATCTTTCCTGTAGTTAGTAGACGCAATAACTTTTGTGCAAACCAAACAAAATACGCTTATTGTGATTTTTTTTACCAAAAATATGTAGCAGAAAACAAATTGGCCTAAAATGTTAAAAAATTTTGATTTTTTAATTTTTTTTTTTGAGAATGTTGTATAGCAGAAAGTGAAAATATTGTTGTTGTTTTTTTTCAGAATTGTCGCTGTTTTTTTGTTTATAGCGCAAAAAATAAAAACCACACAGGTGATCAAATACCACCAAAAGAAAGCTCTATTTGTGGGAAAAGAAGGACATCAATTTTATTTTGGGTACAGTGTCGCAGGACCGCGCAATTGTCCATTAAAATAACACAGTGCCGAATCGCAAAATATGGCCTGGTCATTAAGGGGGCAAATCCTTCTGGTCCAGAAGTGGTTAAGAGTAGCGCAGCACTTTATACGTCAAGTCACCTATTTTAACATTGTGGGAACACAAATCAATGCTAGCAGCACGCTCCAATTATTTGCACTAGATACACATCATACAAATACTGTATATTTTGGAACCAGTAGTGCAGGAGTATACATATCAATAACTGCTCTCTCTCTCTCTTGTTTTTTGCTGTCAAACAAATCTTGTGAGGAGGGAGAGGGGACGAGATCAAGCACCAATGTGTGTGTCAATAGACACACACAGCCCAGCTTAGAATCAAACCCATACATGTGCTACCGTAGGAAGTGACTTCCTGTCTCCTGTGGTGTCACAGAAAAGAGGCGGAGCTAAAATTGATCTAAAACTGAGCGTTAAAGTGATACTAAACAGAGAAGTCATTATTGCCATAATTCATTCACAAAAATCATATGTATCATGCCACTGTTTTGTGCTTTAAAAAAAAAAAAAATCCTCTACGTACCTTATTCCTGCAACACTGTTGCGTGGTCACATAATCTTTCCCTGTTCTTCGACATCTGAAAATCTTTGGGAGGGGCTTCTATTACTCTACTGATGTATGCTCTCTACATTGTGAGTCTTTGTATGGTCAGTCCTGATTGGTGCTGTGTCGGCCACATGACTGAAAAAAAAAAAAACAGTTTCAGAAGAGCAATTCAACTTAGTTTATAAATATCAAATAACTGTTTTAAACTCCCAATAAATCTTAACTGAACATCAAATGTGTATTTGCGTGCATTAATATGGTGTAGGTGGGGTCAAAGAGGATTGACACTAGGTTCATTTTTTGCCATTTGTTTGATGTGGAATAAATACACTCACGTTTTTTAACTTTATCGGAAGTGCGGTCATTCCTTCTTACTTCATGTGATTCTGGATTACGGATCCGACCGGCACCTGATTCCTGCCTCACCTGGAGCGGTCTCCCCAGCTTGGACTCTACTAGGTTCGTTTTGTTAAGAAGGCATCTGCAATGAAGGTTCTTTTTTATACTTTTTACAGGTATTGACAATTATATTATATATATTTATTACTGATTTATGTTAAAAACTATGCATTTTTTTTCTTAATGAATGTAATCAGCATACTTTATCTTGCCCTCTTAGTGTTTAGCAATAGGAGGACATAGGGGAGGAGGGAAGGAGGGAAGAAAGTGTAATTTGCCACTGTGTATACGCCCACATGTGTGACTCTATAGTCATGTGTCAGATAAGAAAAAGGGGGAAATTAAGTGCTTAGAAGGGAACTTAAATTAAGCATGCTCAGTAGAAGACACCAGCTACACAATCTCAACATGTAGTGGGGACACAGATATTATGGAAGGGACAGCTGAAGGCAGAATCAGCCAAGTCTATTTCAATCTACACAAAACTAATGCTTTAGTGGCTTTGTGAGTATGAACATTCAATTAGATTGCATGTAATGAGAGTTTTTCATTGTCTGGATTTAATGACAGTGTAAAGGGTAACTCCACTTTTGTGGGGAAAAATATCAAATAAAGTCATTTTGTAATTGAATGTTATTACCAATTACCTTTCCTTTTTAATCTGCAGCCGCTGTAATTTCCTGAAAATGCACTGCAATATGGGTACCTGGAGGTGTTCTGTATACAGAATGTGTACAGAATGATATCCCCCCCATATGAAATTTCCTGATTGTGTGATTGGCTCACTGATTTTCCCAGAAGTCTGAACAAACATACAAGTCAGATTTCAGGCATTCCCTACAACAAAAATGTCATTTTTGGTGAGATACTCCCAGAAACTTGTCTAAAAGGATGAAGACCCTGCCACTTTCCTCATTATTGCCCTGAAGCTGCTGCCGCTGACTAATAATTATGAAACCACTGCCATTAGACTCACTTTCCCACATGGACACAAACACATAGGGATTTCTTCAGAATGACAAAAGGTAGGAATCTGAAACAAAGTTTGATAAAATCCTTGCAATGTACATAGATTACCCAGAGGGAATGTTTTTTTCTCAACAAAAATTGAGCTATTCTTTAAGCTTCTAATCAGCATTTGCCCATCCCTCACTTTTTCCTCTGCTCTAATTTCCTCTGATGTGCTCTCCGGATCATGTGACTGTGCGATTCACCCTGTTAGGTCCTCCTACATTCCATTATCCTCATGAGTGCACCGTCTCATGCATAAACTAAACATGTCTAGTGTGCCCGCACATTGGCAGACATGCACATTCTGATTTTTTGGGCTATTTTTGTTTCTGCTCTCAAATTGCACATCATAGTGTTAGCCTGGGGTGTTCTGTGTTTTAGATTGACCTTTGTTACTGACTAGAGATGACTTTTGGAAATGATTTAAGCATGGGTTCACAGCAAAACCCAACCCATTTGCTGTTTGAACAAACTGCAAACTAATGTACTTCCCTACTTTTGAACTTAGGTTAACTGTTTTAAATGGATAATAAAGAGGACTTTGTTATGAGATGGTTTTTCACAGGTTATATTGGCTGGCCTAGTAGCAGGCGAGCAGGAAGAGAACCAAGTTGTAGGCTAGATCTTATAGCATATGGCAGGGTGGTTTGCAGGCAGGAACCTTTTGGAGACAGGGGAAGAATGTTGTGACCCCAAAGGAGTACCTAGAGGAAGACCTTTTACATTAGTATCACCAGCTGACTGTTAAAACCTCTATGACAATTTGGTGGTTATAAATCAGTAGGTGGTAACACTGCACACCGGAGTCCAGCCACTGTACTGCCACTGTCTATAACTAGGCCCCATGGGTGAGGCAAAACATATCAGAGCAGTGTAGTTAGGAGGAGCTTGGGCGAAAGCTGTATCTTCACCTGTCTAAATCGTGGCTCTGCACCGGTGTGTGGTGTTTCCCTTCTCTGTCTTCTGATTTGTTTCTGCTTGCCTGGATGAGCTTGTTTGAAAACCACCAACCGTTTTGAGCTTTGGACTACAGGAGGAGGTTTTTAGTGCATCAAGCAGCACTTCAAGTTCTTTGCATATGAGTCACAATTTATTGGTTGTGCTTACATCTACTTAATCAAAGTAAGCTTGAGTCCCTTGAAATTCACTGCTGTAGTAAATTTTCTAATGTGCCCTGTCTGTGTGCACAGATCTGTACACCCAGAAATCCTTTTAAGGACCAGTATCTGTCAGGAACTCCTCCTGAATGGCTCTTCAATTGTTAAAATCTTACATTTTTTTCTATTGTAGCATCACCCCTGAAGGAGCCTATTGATGGGTCCCCTGTTCTTGACTTCAATCTTCTCAAAGAACCTAACCTTTCTGACACACCTGGCTGAGTGTTCAAACCCACAATGTTGCAAGAAATCACCAATATCAGTATTAGATGTTCAACAAAAATACAATTTCAAGAATACACTTGTACTTATTGGTTATAGGAGGGGAAAAGTACTGGTTGTATTATAAGTAGCAGGAATACAGGGATAAAGGGATCAAGGTAATAATAACAGTGGGGATACACCTTGATTTGCAAAAATAATTAGCACAAATAAATCAATCCACATGTAGAAAGACACCTGATATCCAGATCAGCATAAACCTTAACAACACTACCTGTAGTGCAGCAATGCTCACTATAAATAACGCGTAACAAATGTTGGAAGACTATACTGTCAATGTGCACTAATAGAGGCTATGTAAAGCCTAGGGCATTCTGGTAAGTTCTATAACTGCTTAACAGAAGAGAAATAAATAATTTGTGGTCACACTGGGTAAATGGGCATGGTATACGATGGGGCAATTTAAAACTGTCCTATCACAACAGCATACAGTAGATGTAAGCTGTAGCAGTGAATTAGTCTTTTAAACAGCTGAAAAATAGGTGCTGTTCAACAGGGATAATTCAGTAGAATCACAGTTCAGAACTAGTATGAAGGAAATGTCAGTCTGATAGAGATTATGGGTCAGGCTAGGGTGATGCAAAACGTGAAAAAGCGTAGTTCGGGTCCTGCATTCAGTAACACTGTCTCTGCCATCAGTAATAATCTTGGGCCAATAGCCCTCTCAACAGTCCCAGGATACAGTCAAGGATACGTTTGGCAAAGGGGTTCCCCTAGTTAATTCCTCCCCAAGACTTCAAGTGAACAGCAGTGGTAACCAGTGGCAGTAGCACCTCGACTTTCCAGTGTCAATGGTCCAGTGGTGTAGGATGTGTCAACAGCTGTACTGCACTAGTCATTCTCAACTCACATGTCCAAGACCTGACAGGCCAAACTCCCTGCGAGCCAGAGCCAATATAGAGAGGTTTTCTCTTTCCCTCTCTTGGAGCTAAGAAAAAACCTTTACCGGGCAGAACGATTAGAAACCCATATTTGTCATCCTTTGATTCCCATAGTACAACTTACAACCACAGACTACATCTTCCAGGGTGCAGATCAGCTGCTATGCCTTCCTCTTCAAACTCATTGGAAAGGAAATGATGCTAGAGAGCTGGAGAGTTGAGGAGGAAAAGGGCTTTCATACACACAGACCACCTGCTGCTACTGTACTCTATCTCTTAATGCAGCGGTATTATTCAGGATAAATATCCATAACCAGTGGCACCCAGCTACACACTAGTCCCACTAAAACTCTTTTGGTCCCCAAAGATGGGACAAAGTCCTTCAAACATAAAGCGTTTGTAGTGATGGTTTAATTTAAGTAAGCAATTAAACATAACCACAACTACCATGTACATAGGCCTAGATAGTTTTCAGCATCCACCAGCGGGTGTCTCCCAGCAGCCAGAAGCTAATATCATCAGTCACCACCTTATGCGCTTTGCAGGAAGTATATTTAGGTCCTGTCTGTCCTTCTCTGGTTGCCTTGGTGTTCTGTTTCCATGTTCTGTCTCCCCTGACCTGCCTCACAGTGATCCTGTATCCTGCATCCTATTTCCTGTTCCTGGACCCTGACCCTGTTCTTGCAGCCTTATCCCTTCTCACCTGCTTTCTCCGCCTCCTGTTATCCTTTCCCTGTCCTGTCTTGCTCCCAGCTCCCTCTTCTTGATCTTCCTTGTATGACCCTGGCTCTGTTACGACCACGCTTTGTATTCGCTGCTTGCTGTATATACATACAGTAGTTTGGGCAGTTGTTCATTGCGTGTCACTATTTGTTTGGTTATGGAGGTGCATTTGCATTAATGTTTTCACTAATCTTTTTAAATAAATTATATTCTTTCACACAATATTTGTGCCTGATATTCTCTGTGGCAGTCCACACATTTCTGTTCCTGACATAACACCAAGGCCAGTCCTGACCAGAAGTGGCTGCACAGGGAAGCCATCTTGGCTCTGCTGTTGTTTGTGGCAAGAGGCATCCAGAGGAGGTTATCTACTTTCTTTGCTAGTAACCAACTGTTAAAATGTATTTGTCTTGCTCATTCCCTAGTTGATCAGGGTAGGAGATGATCAGCCACTATTTCAAATCCGTGCAGAGTTGGCTTTGTCCAGTACTTCTAAAGACAGTGATGACTTTTCTCCCCCCTTTAGTATGGCTCAGGTAGAATCACTGGTATGGTTATTGGAGGTTGACTTGGCTTATTTCTTTGAGCAATATTTAGCATGTTCCCAACAAGTGCTAGTGGAGTGTATTAACACAGTGCAGTATCTTGTCAGACATGCAGCGTGTACACTGAATTTTGTTCAACTGTTTCTACAACCATGGTCACATATATTGCACTAGCCTCAGTCAGCTTGCACCAACCTATTACTGCTGCCAGACACCTGCCTGCTTAAGTGTCTCTCTCTCCATCACCCACAGCAACCACAGTTGCAGCCCAGTATACCCTACTACCAAATTATATGTCAGTACCCTGTTTCCACTTGCTGCACCTACCCTGCCTTTAACCCATTGAAGATTACCTCTTCTCTGCTGCCTGCGGCAATCCCACAGAAATCCTCCTGAGCAACTGCTCCCTCTTTTTCACCATCCCTCAGCTCTTCTCTTCCATCAGCTGCACCCCCTGATCACAGCCCTGCGTTCACATACAGAATCTCATTGGCTCAACCCAAAAAGAAATTGAAGTTTTTCCCAACTCACACAATCTTGCCACTATCCAATTTAGCCTCCATGCCAGCCGATCTGGTCCAGTCTGCCTCCATGCCAGCCAATCTGGTCCAGTCTGCCTCCATGTCAGCCGATCTGCTTCAATATGCTTCCACGCAAGCCGATCTGCTCCAGTCTGCTTCGAACATCAGCCGATCTGCTCCAGTCTGCTTCCATGCCAGCCGGTCTGCTCCAGTCTGATTCTACGCCAGCCGATCTGCTCAAGACTGCCTCTATGATCGCCAATGGGGTTAGGCCAGCCTCTTACAGTCCCGAACTTGATGACCCAACTCTTGATGGTCCTCTTCCCGCTGCCCAGCCTGATATGCCTCTGCCTGATGCCCAGACTGATGTGCCTCTGCTCGCTGCCCAGCGTGATGTGCCTCTACCTGATGTGCCTATGCCCGATGCCCAAACTGATGTGCCTCTGCCCAGCTTGTAGTGCCTCTGCCTGCTGCCCAGCCTAATGATCCGGTACCCACTGTCCAGCCTGATGATCCGGTGCCCACCACCGAGCCTGATGATCCGGTGCCCGCCACCGAGCCTAATGATCCGGTGCCCACCGCCCAGCCCAAAAAATCCGGTGCCTGCCACCCAGCCTGATGATCCGGTCCCTGGTGCCCAGCCTGATGATCCGGCCCCTGGTTCCCAGCCTGATGACCTGGTCCCTGATGCCCAGCCAAAGTGGGTGGTGCCGATTCCTAGCCTGCCTCTGGATGTCCTGTGCCCAACCACCCTGCCTGCCTCTGATGGTCTGCTGCCCAATGACCCTAAAGTTTACATTTGATGATCATAATTATCTTCTCCCTACCAACCAGCCGGGTTCTACTGACTCTATGCCAGCTACTCAATTGGATTGTCGTGCAAAGGATAAATGTCCACCTACTAATGGGTCTGAAGGTCTAAGTCCTCAAGTGCCTTATATGGGTTACCTGCTTGGCCTGCGATTCGTTTGATGGTTGCCTCAGTGTAGTCCCTGTGTGTCAGGGACATTTCACTAGTAGACAAATGCGCATGATTGGGTGTGCGGGTACCCAGCACAGGCAAATTAATGCATGCATGCGCACAAATATCCCCCAAATATGAACGCCTATGTGCATGCGCGTGCATTAGCTGCTATTACACTGGCGCCAAATAGCCTATATGAGGGCAGCAGCTGCACTATTGCATGCTGTCTGATCTGCAGCTTTACCTGAGTTCTGTTCCTGTGACTGTATTGATTCCTGTATTGACCTGGCTTTCCTGACCATGCTTGCTTATCTCCAGTCCAGACCCCGCTTGCCTAGACTTTGTTACATCTGCTTATCTGCCTGATATCCTGTTGCCAACCTCTGCCTGCATACTGACCGTTCTCTGCGGCCATATCTGATTATTAGCGACCGATCCGGCTTGTCTGACCCTGCTCCGGTCTTTTGCCTAAACAGAAAGAAAGCAGCGCCAGCTTAGTGAATCATAAGGTTTATTGATACAAAAAACACGTAGTGACTTACTCTTAGGTAAGTAAAGGCCGGTACTGTAGGTGAATGGGATCATCCATCTTCTTGTCCTGGATACCGTTGCTCATCTTTCCCTCCACCTCACAGGAAGTGATGTCGGCCTGACCGGAAGTAGGAAGTGGAGCCCCACTGAGAGCCCTGCACCACCACAGCACCATCAGACAGGCTGCCAGACAACAACCTCCACGCACCATCGGCACCCTACACCCCTCCTTTCTGCAACGGTATCCAGGACAAGAAGATGGATAATCCCATTCGCCTACATTACCGGCCTTTACTTACCTAAGAGTAAGTCACTACGTGTTTTTTGTATCAATAAACCTTATGCTTCACTAAGCTGGCTCTGCTTTCTTTCTGTTTATTCTCCTCAGAGCCTCTCCTTGCTCCAGCTGGCAACCGCTGTTCGTGGGCCCCCTCCCCCCTTCCACCTCATCCTTTTTTATATTTCTCTACCCATTTTTTACTTTCTATATATTTTTACCTCTTTACCTCATGGTATGCCACCCACCCACATCAGAGAGCGTCATGTAATTATTGAGTTTATGCCAGTCTTTTGCCTATCCTGCTCTGTTCAGTGCCTGGTGACGTTGTCCGGCATCCGCTGTGCGTCCCCACCGCTGTTCCTGCTGCTACCTGCTGCTCAGTGATCTAGTCCAGTTTGGTGACTCATCGGCCACATATCTCTGCTGCCAAATGGAAGACCTCACAGGCACTCTTACCCAACTGTGATCTCGCATCCACTGTTGCAACTCCATTGGTTCCTGAGCCAGGGCTCTATACGAGGAGTCTCCCTCTGCATGTCAGGCTCAGCCACAAGGTATGTGACACTCTGGCAGTGTGTTGCTCATATGGCGCTAAAGCCTGTGATCTGGACATACCCTTGGTAACTGTTGGTGCATTTGCCTTCGTGGCCCTGGTTGTGGTAAGCTCTTGGGGAATGGCAGAGTATGATCCATGCCTTGCCATGATCTGGATGCGATTGCCACAGCTTCGGGTGTACTAGGGGACCCAGGTCGGGTAACCAGTGCCTTGGAGAGATCTAGGTGGCTATTGATGTGCAGAGCAAGTCCTGGAAACCAGGCAAACTACATGGTTATGACGAAACACTTCGGTGTCTGGGTTCCGGTATTGTCACATGACCCCAGGGCTATGTTTGCAGATAACCCATGTGACCCAAGCATTGGGGTACCTGCTGTTTTGAGGAACTTGGAGTGTCAAATGCTGTTTATCTCAGAGAATATGGCCAGTAGGACACCCAGCCAGTTGCTTGACTCCAGCAGTTGGGTACCCAGCCAGTCACCTGACCCAGGAGGTTGGACACTTTTTCCTATTAATGGATCATGGCAGTAGGGCATCTCACTTTGAACCTGACACTTCTTCAGCCTACAAGAAACTTTTGCTCTGGACTTGTATAACAGAAGACTGTCTTTTATGGATTGGTTCAGCTATGGCCGCTTGGAGCATCCTGAGGCCGCTCCTAAGAGGGGGGAGGGGGTACTGTCAGGAAAGGGCTCAGCCAGAAGCTCATATCATCAGTCACAATCTGATGCTCATGGCAGGAAGTATATTTAAGTCCTGTCTTTCCTTCTCTTTTTGCCTTGGTGTTCTGTCTCCATGTGCCCCTGAACTGCGTCCCAGAGATCCTGTATCCTGCATCCTGTTTCCTGTTCCTGGAACCTGACCACGATCTTACAGCCTGATCCCTTCCCACCTGCTCTCTCCATCTCATGTTACCCTTTCCTTGTCCTGTCTTGCTCCCAGCTCCCTCTTCTTGATCTTCTATGACCCTGGCTCTGTTATGACCATGCTTTGTATTTCCTGCTTGCTGTATATACTTATTTTGGGCAGTTGTTCATTGTGTGTTACTATTTGTTTGGTTATCTGGTTTGTTTTACACAGTTTGGTATTTTGGAGGTGCATTCACATTTATGTTATTTACTTATCTTTTTAAATAAAATATGTTCTTTTACACTGTATTTGTGCCTGATATTCTCTGTGGCAGTCCACACATTTCTGGTCAAACATGTTCCTGACAGGCCATCAATTTAGGCATGGCCCACCTGGGTCGCCCCCTACCAAATTGGCAGTGAAAAGGATCAGCTTATCGGTACTTAGTTGTGTAGTTTCTATAACTTCTTCTGAACTTTCCCCTAATGTATCATATGTCAGTCTCTTTTGGGGCCGAATGGCTTGCCTAGTTTGAGTCTAAGTTCGAGCATCCCTATGGCCTTGGTCAGGCTTTACCTCAACAGTAACTGGTAACAGCATGAGGTCCTCTAAGGCCTCTGGCAGCTGACTGTGCGGTATGAACTCTGGCCTCTCAGGGTTAAGAGCTCTTGGATCTGTTTCTCGGTTCAGAGCAGAGGTAGTGGTTTCTTCCGAAGAAAAGGGCTTTAGCTAGTCTACACCATTCTCTACAGCCTCCCTATCTTCTTCATCTGAGTTCATGACAGTTTCTTGAGACTGAGTTAGTGGACGGTGGTCTGTGAAAAACTATTCCAGTAGAGCTAGTGACAGTTTGTGAGGGCATTTGAACTGCATCCGCTTCCATTACCATATTCTTAATGGGCCCGTCTTTCCTTCTGGGATCTGATATGTAATTAGTCCAAGCAACTGCTTGCAGACTATAAAGGGCTGAGACCACCAGTGATCAGCTAGTTTGTGTTTCCCTGGGACACCTAAATTTCTTAATAATACTCGGTCCCCTGGTTGCAGGCCTTGTACTTTGAGGTCAAAATTATTTTTGTTTTACTCACCTTAGGCATCTGAAGCCTCCAGAGCTTCATATGCTGCTTTCAGATTGGGAGATGTCTTGTTTGAGTATGTGCCAAAGGTTAAATTGACAGGTAAGTAGGCTTCCCTCCCAAACATTAGCAGATATGGTGAAAAGGTTGTAGAGTCATTTTCAGTGCTGTTATAGGCATGTACTATGGCTGCAATGGATATATTCCAATGCTGCTTCTTTTTTTTTCCGAAAGAGTCTCAAGGGTATCTAAAAGAGTGTTGTCTAATCATTCTGGCTGGGAGTCTCCCTGAGGGTTTTAGGGAGCATGTCCTTTTGGATCCCTAGCCAATCAAACAGTCTTTTAAAAGGCTTGCTATTAAAATCTCTTTCCTAATCAAAGCAGAACGCTGAAGCAGTCCATAGTGAATGAAGAACTTTGCCACAGACTTGGCCACTACCAGGACATTTCCCTGCCCACTGAAATCCAGCTCCAGGCATAGGAAATCAGTGCCTACCAACTCCATTGGTCCCTGAGTTTCACCCAAATGCATCTTAGGCAAGTGCGCCAGTAGCTCTCGACTTCAGTTCCAATGAAGGGCCAAAAAAGACGGTCTCTAACCAGCTTGAAAGTCCTTTCTGGGCCTAGAAGGCTGTGTTTGTCATGTAGGGCTGCTAATATTGTCCCCCTATGCTCTTCTGGTAAGAATAGCTGACATCAGTTGTTGGGACTGACTGAGGGGCTCTTCAGTAGACCACCTCATCCTTCATCTACAACCAGTTCCACTCCTGGTAGACTAATCAGGCTCCTTCTGAAGTATCTAATAAGAGGAATTCAGGTGTTGACAGCTTTGGCACCTGTTGCCCCCCAGGTAGGGTGCTCTGCTCCCTGGCACAGGGCTGGTACTCCCTTTGGGTCAGTTGCATCCAGATGTCTACACTGATGTCTGGACCATAGGGTGTTCTGGAGAGAGCATCTGTATCCCTGTTTCCAATGCCAGGATAATACTTTAGGCTGAACCAAAATCCAGACAGAGCAGCCAACATAGCTCACATTGGCGACTGGTTGCAGGTGCCAATCATGCCCTTGGCATAACTTCCCACCCAATCCCTCCTGACTTGCATCAACATAGGGGTTGGAGGGAATCGGTTTATGCCAGTACCAAGCCAATGGTTAGACTCTTCTTCAGCTGGATACATGCCTGCTCACATTGCTCTGTCCACTTGTGACAGATAGGCTCTTTGGGCTTCATGGGCCCTTTCTTTACTTGATATAGTTACATCTGGATATTCCTTTTCGTTGTTCTTTAATAATTTAGTGATGATTTGGGCTATTTTCACAAACCCCTCAAATAATCTTTGGTAATAGGAACAGAATCCCAAGAGTGGCCTTAGTTCCGTGACATTATTGGTCCGGGCCAAGAAGTGACAACTTCTAATTTCTGGGGGTCAGTGGCTTCTCCCGCAGAAATGACACGCCCAGATAAGTAACAGAGGGTTGATAGAATTGGCACTTCTCCAGTGATAGTATTAACCTCTTTCATAAAGCTGCTGCAGAACCTTTTCAAGTCATTCTTCATGCTCTTCAAGGTTTCTCCCAAAGACAATGATATCATTGAGATATTCCAGCACCTCAATCAAGTTCATGTTTCCTACAGTGTGTTCCATTAGTTAGCAGGAGCTCCCAAGAATCCTTGAGGAAATCTGTTGAATTCAAAAAAACCCCAGTGCGGTGATGAAGGCTGTCTTCACCCTGTCCTGTAATGTATTGGTCAGTAATAGTTCTTCAATTGAGCATCCAATAATCAATAGAAAGCCTCAAGGACCCATTCTTCTTTTGCAATACCACAACAAGGGAAGCAAAAGGGCTTTTAGACTCTCAAATGATGTCTGCTTCCTTCAGCTCTGCCTGTTTCTCTCGGAGATCGTTCAGATCACTTACCGAAATTCACTTAGCTCTCTGCCTGAAAGTTTTTTTTCTTCCTGGGGATGAGTCCTGTGTTGAGCACTCTTGCCACCAAAGGAACCATCTTTTGACCCTTTCTTTCCATTTAGGGGATAGTGGAGAGCCCTGAGGGTAGATCTTGTCTTTTGGGCCTTTACCAGTGCTTAGTCAATACCAACTCAGTAATCAGCTCCACCCCATTGTCCTCTATGTCTTAAAGGACAACAAAGAGCCCAGGCTGGTCCCAGGTTAGCATGACAGTGGCCCAAATTCAAGCAATCTTCCCAAGCTGCAGCATATTCTCTTGAGAGGCACGTCTCTAGAGCTTCTTCGTGTGGATCCTTCTGCTCCTGCCAAACATGTTGGTAGGCCTGATGTAGCTGAAAGTGAACATTCTTAACTAATGAATGACTGTTCATAGCTATGGGAGTAAGTAATTTTCTCCCCAAGTCAGTGTTTATCCCAATCAGTAAAGAACCCCAGGAGGGTGAGGGCACACAACTGCTAAGGTATCAAAAGTTTATGGGAGGGCCAAACATGATTGGCAAATATACATAATATGGAAACTTCTGTGTCTCTATACCCCAAATTGGCAAGTCTTCTAATTTCTGTAGGGGTATGTGTTTCAGATACTCGTCAGAAAAATCCCAGTACAGTAGAATCACTTGTGCCCATGTATCCAGCCAAGCCTTGGTATAAATCCCCTTCACTGGAATCGGAACTTTGGGTGAGGGTCCTACCAACTGATTAGGAAACTTGTTTGAAGCGGGCTTTGTCGTCTGTACCTTTACTTTCTTCTTATTCTGTTTCTGCGGATGTAACTGTCTAATGGAGGTTCTAGAAGATTGATGTGCAATGCTTTCATGCCTTCTGATGCCTGAGGCCAAAAATGGTGAGTTGGCTTTTCACTTAAAAACATAAGAGGAGACCCTCTGCAAGACTTGGGATCCCCGCTGTTGCTCCTTCATGTATTGTCTTTCGTTTGGAGCTTGTGGTCTCAGATAGGCACCCAGTTTGCTCCCTCACTGGGGCACCCTAAAGGCTTTCTGGGCTGCAGCTTCTGTAATGCCTCCAAGATCTCTGTGGCAAGGTCTGAAGGGTTCTCTTTCTTTCGGCACTGTTCCCTGAAATGTCCACCTTTCCCACAGCTGGAGCATTTCTTCCCTAAGGAGGGTGGGATAGTGCTTGTTTTAGTGTCCTCTGACCCTTTCTTTCCGGACATTAGAGCTACAATTGCCTGTCTCAAGTCGGTAAGGGATTTCTGCAGGTGTGCCCGAGTTTCCACTATTCGAGTAACTGTCCTATGCATTTCTAGCTGGGCCTGCACTGCCTGAGCCAGAATATCTGGCGGAGTGGATGAGGTGTGGGGTATTTTCTTCCGTTGCTGTCATTCTCTTCTTCTAAGAGTTATTCTCCCATTTGAGTGGGGTATGACAAAACTCTCTCTCTTTCCTAATGGCTTGTTCGATCTTAGAATAGCACCCCTGACTTTTCTCTTCTAACAAAGCTTCCTCTTCCCACACAGTTTTGATGAATTTAGGGTAGGTTAGGGATTTCAAATAGCGTAAAGATATAGAAAAGTCAGCGCTCAGGGGAGAACAAAAAAGGCAACATGTATTGAGGTCAATATGCAAAAACCCTCTGATTAAAACAATAAATATAATATGCAGCGCCACAGAAAAATGTGAACAACAACCAGTGTGAAATTCAAATCAATGCTGCAGAAAATAAAAAACAAATCAAAATAAAGTGCTATACATCAAATAAATGTGCAATATATTATTCCATAATAGATAAAATGTGACCATCAATTCAAAAAAGTGAAGGGGGGTTGGCTTTCACACACACAGCCTGCCAATTGCTACTGTGCTCTGTTGGGAAGGAATAACAATCCATAGCATGTGATACCTGGCTACACTATTAAATGGGGTATTTTTCCGTATTTTTAAAGAATATAACTTTAAGCTAGGGTGATTAGAGCACAACAGGAAGTTGTTTCTGTCAGTCTGTTCAAGAGTTTTTTTGTTTTTGCACATTTTAAAGAAAAACAAAGTAGGCGCCAGAACAGTATGTACCTAAACTACCTAAGATTACCACCCCTGTATATCAATATGTAAAATAACATTTTAAAATACAATTGTTAGGCTCATTATCCTTGGTTGAAACAATCTTCCTGCTGGCCAATTTTACACTGCTGTGTTCTCTGAGGTATCCCTGTTGGTTTTTTTTTTTGGGGGGGGGGGGGGGGGGTTGTGCTTTTTGTTTTTTTTTTGCTTTTTTATTATGAAACTAAATATGCCATTACTGACAGGTAAATGAGTTAACAGAACAAGATGTACATTTTTATAACCCTTTTTTACACAACAGGAATGTATTCAATGGCTACCTAAACACACTGTGGCTTTATACAGTGAGCCGCATTAAAAGATACAATTTTGTTTTTTCTTTTACACAACAAAATGCATTGTATTGTTTAGGTAAAGTCTGCTGGTGCATTCTCATCAAATTCTTCATCTTTGTCAGGCATGGGTGTAATGCCTGCTTTGGCAACCAGATGATATGCATGAGCTTTGATCCACTTGGCCTCCATATCGCCAACACAAACTAAGCAAGAAAACCTTTTACTTCATCATCCACAGCAATCATCTTTAGATGAGGAGCCATAGCAAGATCCATCTATAGGTGTACATGTGTGTGGCTGCAAAGGCAAATGATTGCTTATAAGAGGTTTTGTTACAGCTTTGCCTTTCCTGTCTGCCATTTATTCCACCAGGGCAGGAATGATACAGTTTTCTGCTCTATCCACCTTGTTTAAAAGACCCTTGGCATCTCACTCCTTGATTAGGGCCTATTCTGTTGGTTCCAGAAATGGCAGCTATAAGCATCACATGCACTCATTGGCTGGTTAATATAGCACCTAATAAAGGAAAAAGGACCGCGCTCGGTCACACTCTGGACAAATAAAAGATAAAAGGCAGCCAGTACAAAAAATATGCTTAACAGAAAAATAAAGTACAAAGTACAGCGCCAATATAGCACCTACATGATGAGTCCCTATCCAGTCTGTTAATTAAATTATAAGTTCACCTTTTGGAGTATGTTACACATTACACCCATATTTAGGCTCCAGCACATGTCCCCCTCAACCCCCCCCCAACCCCCCAACCCTTTCCCTGAAAACAGCCTGGCTTGTGGGGTCCAATCACACAGCTGCATCATTCATTCAAAGGAATCTGTGAATGAGAAAACTATAGGTCCCAGAGCAGAGGGGTTGTAGTTTTCAATGAACTTGCTTGCATTCCTTTGTTAATGATGATCCTCTGTTCTTGGAGCTGTCTGTTGTTCACAGTCTAATGATGCATAATTTCTTTCATGTCTTAGCTAGTAGGCTTAAGTAGGTAGGGACCCTTTTTATTATTGCATAGAAACACAGTAGTGTGGATACCTCTGACCTCCTTTTTGCCTAAAAAAATAAAAAAAAAGATAACTATATGCAAAAAGAAATCTGTATATACTGCTAAAAAAAAAAACAAAAAAAAAACCTACTACCTTCAAATGTACAACCTCTGTCTCTAACTTTAAGTCAGGCCTTTTTTTAATCAAGGTTGATGGCACAGTGGCTTAGTGGTTAGCACTTGTGCCTTGCAGCACTGGGATCCTTAGTTTAAACCAGTTTTCATCTGGGTAATCTAACTTTATCCCACAATCCAAAGACATGTTAGTAAGTTAAATGCCCATTGTCTAAATTGACCCTTGCATGTGTATACAAATTTGCTATGCACACATGTTGCCACATTTTGTGTGCTAGTGCCAAGCTTAGCAATTTGGGAGGGTTGAGAAAAGACCTGGCAACTAATCTTGTAAATAATTCACCAATAACAATCTACAGTGGTGCCCACTGAGTTAGCCCAAATATTCATCTAGAGTCAACTACAACTGAACAGATTCTGTATATAGCACTGGAATCAACGATATGCAATTGTGTGAACTTGAGAAAGGGCAGTGATGCTGAAAACGGTTGCTCCAAATGTTAATGGTGTATAGCTTAGATTTTTCATGTGGATTGAAAAAAAAATGTATATAGTTGATCTGTTTTTTATATATAATTTTTTGGATGTCTATACTGGCATTTTTTTGGAGGCCATCTGACATGTTGACACAGAACGGTTGTAGGGCAATGTGCATCTCCCCGAAAAGGGACAGGAACTTTCCACTAGGATATATAGGAGGGGTTGCAGTGCAAAGAAATCATCTAAAATTACTGTAAAATGTCTGCTTTGCACCCTTGAGGAGGATGAAAAGAGTGCATTTAACAGGTCTTAAATGGCTTCAATTAACCCTTGAGGACGAGAAAAAGGTTGCACGAGTGACAGTATAAAAAAAATAAATTGGCTGCTTTGCGCCCATTAGGAGGAGGCAGAGCCTCTCCAAACTGCCTCTCTGCCATGTGTGGGGGAAGAACAGGCAGCCTATGGCAATAGGATTTACCTCTTAAATCTTTGCTTCTGCCTGGCCTTCCTTCTGCGGTATATGGAAGTAAGCAGTCTTTTTTATTATTTTCTAGATGGGGAAAAGGTGCATTTCAGGTCTAGGACTTCCTTTATTTTAAAGTTAGTACCCAGTTTGTATTGCCATTGCTGACTTTGCTTTTTTCATCAAGGAAGTGATGGCATTACAAGGAAAAACAATTAGAAATGTAATTAGAAATTGATTAAATAATATGTATATGTAAAAAAAATAAAATGTGTAAAATGTATATAAGGTAAATGTCAGTAAATTGAACATAACCCTGCTATTTAGAGTTGTCCCGGCTAGTTTTACAATGCTTTGTCATCTACAGACTATTTATTCCTAAATAAAACATCTGCCTGTAACTTTTCTCTTGAGTAGATTTTGGACCATTCTTTTACTGTATAAAGAAGCTCACAAGCTACACTATCAAATAGTTTTGCCACTGGCCAATTATTTTAAAGTTGAGGGCTTTAACCTTATTTTGTAAGAGAAAGCATTTCTATAGCTTTTAAATTTGTTGTGGCTTCTACTTCCACTATTCAGTTCAGACCGATTACTGCCAAATAAAAAATGAGGTATCACAGCCAAGAATCTAAATAAAAGCCATTTTTGAAGTTTAAAAAAAATAGGCTTGGGTTACTGTTGTTGTATTTAGGCAAGAATGGAAACATTCAAAACAATCAATTAGGCACCCAGAATATTTCATGTCAGAATATGGTGTTGTTGAAGATATCTGTGAGAATTGTACTATTCCATAACACCACTTTCAGCTTAAAGGTATCTTCCCAAGCATCCCCCTAAAATTATTGGTTTCTAATGTCACCCTTAAAATCGCAATAAAAAGTGGATCCTCTCTCCACTTTTTATTCTCTACATTGGTACATGTGCCCCATAGCAGTGCCCAGATCCCTATGCCATTTTTTTAATCCTTTGCATATTAGCCTTGAAAATTACTGGAATTGGTTGTTAGGTCCCCCCCCCCCCCCCCCCTCTCCTTATCCTTTTGATTTCAGTAAAGATTGCTTTTGGATTTTTACATTTTAGAAACGTTATCCTGAATCCCAACCCCCCCGCATACCAATCCCAAATTCACCCATACCTATTACTGACCCTGCTTATTATAATGTTACTTGTGCTCTGCCAGCCCTGGCCCTTGCTATGTGTTTAACAATTTGCTCCCTGCCCTTGTTTGGCTCTTGTTACCCTGGTAAAGACCTTTGACTGCTCTTTCTGACTATACTTTGTCTCATCCCATGTCAGCATCTCTACCTAGCTGAATACAGCCACTCATTTTTTTCTAAACTACCATAATGCCTTCTGACTGGTTCTCTGATTTACCCTCTCTATCTGCTGTTTTGTGCAAACCACACAAATCCAATGCACCATCACAACTCCAAGAGCTTGTAAGAGCATTTTTCAATTCTGCTTCTGGCTTTGCGCATCTTCCCCCATCCTAGCTTAGTCTGCACAGATCCTTAAGCCTGGTACACACGGACAAAATATCTGCTAGTATCGGCCAGATCAACAGAAAGTGGCCGACATTCCACCATCTGTACACCAGTCTGTCTGTCTTTTGTAGAATCGGCATGCTGGAAAAACAGCAATTGACCAGCATTTGATCAGGGCTGGTGGCCAATGGCTCAGCAGGGCCATCACAATACACAATAGCTCAGCAGGGAGATTGCTGTACTAACGTCACATAGTTAGTACAGAATGCTCCTCTCAAACACTTCAGTTTGTAGGGTGTGTACCAGGGATTACTCTCATCCTTATACAGGTTACCTCTGTGATGCTCACTTGCAAAATATGCTGGGCATTCCAATTTAGAAAGCCTAGCACTGCCTACTTGCTTAGAGACACCTTGATTCAAAAAAATGCCTTTTTCATCCGCCAAAGCCGTCAACTTAATTTCTAGGATGACAATATTGATCTCTTAGCCTTTAGTGAATACAATATTAGAAACTATTAGTTGTAAGAAAGTCATCTAGTCCTAAATTACATTCCAGAATAGTTTTTACTGCTAGCAGTGACGGGATGCGAATAGTGAATCCACAGAGAGGGATAAGCGGGCAGGCTGTTTGATTAACCTGCTTAATATAGAGAAGCAATAGGGAAATCACTGTTCTTAAGTACCCGATCAGAGATGGTGCATTGTTACATTGATGCGCACTTTGAGTAATATTCAAATGTGCTGTAGCAATCCAATATTAATCCCTATAAATAACAACTCTGAAAGATAACAGAAAATAGAGGTGCTTAATTGAAAGAATATGTTTGATTTACAGGAAGATACCTATAACTATATCATTCTCTGAGATGAGTGGCTTTGACTCATCTATGCCCGCCCAAGGCATATATAACATATATATGTCCGTGACACATCTGTATACCATTAGACTGTGATACACAACTTGTTGGCCTTGAGAAAGCACACAGCAAAATGCGTTGTCCAACGATCATGATTATCACCACATTCTAGTGTTCTCTTGTACAGACGTACACAGTGTTTTTGTCATTATCAGGTCTTATCCTATTTTAATATTGCCCCGTTGCTATTTGGGCTCTTTTTGTGATTTTAATATATGATCAAATAAAGAGATTTTTATATACATGGTTATGGCTCATGTAGTGCCATTAATGTCCACCATAGCAGGACAAGGTCTTGCAATCTTTCTAGTATACTAATAATCAGGATGTGGCACTGGTAAAGGTCCCTTTACCCCATTTGGTTATTAAATGTTCCCACTAGCCATGCCAAGCTTATTATCCCTATTTGCCTTTAAAAAAAATGCAAAATGTAATTGTTATTAAGTCATTTTAATTCATTTGAATTTGTTAGAATGCCAAAGGGTTCAGGGAAAGCTCACAAATTTCAAACTCTTCTTTTACTGCTCAGAGAATGCCCCTCAAACTGTACCTAGGTGCATTTATCTCATCACTAGTTGCTTAAGGTATGTGCAATCTTTTATACAACTCATTAAGTAGAATATACTCATTGTACCAAAAATAGTCTGCAGTTTAATCGGTAAAACAGCTGACAGCTATACACTTTGCAATAAAGTTATTCCAGACCAGACAGTTAAACCTCATATTATATTAGAGCACCAATAACAGAAACAACGGTCTGTTACTCTGCTGTGCACCATGCTGTGTTCATTTTAATGATCCACAAATCAGCCTGAAAGATCTTCAATCATCCAGAATGCTGACATCAGCTTATAACACAACTGTTTTCTCTGCAGCGGCTTATGAATACTAATCTACAATTTTCAAACTAAGATACTTCTCTAGTCTACAAATATTTCAAATAAATTCTAAAGATCACTTTCTGGCCAGACGTTCATGTTTATGTAACAAACTTAGCAGAGGCAGATTTACTAGAGCCAGTTATATATGTGCATTCTTACTTAATAGAGCAAACAGCAAAGTGAAGTAACAAGTGATGGGAAATTCAGCTCACCGGCTAAGCAATTTGGGATTTAAAACTCCTAAATATATGCATGCAAATTTTTCTGGTGAGCAGAGAGTCATATAATTAATTCAATTTATGAATGCTTTGATTCTGAAATTTTGTGATTTTTTCCCCAATTACACAGGTCCACCAGCAAATTTTCAGAGGAATCAAAAACAGACAAATCATCAATATTTGGTAAGCCATCAGCATTAGCAGTAGTTCCTTACAACCAACCAGCTGAGAGGGGAAATACAATTTGTTGCTGTAGAAGAATGTCCTGTACACCTTGCTGTTTTTTTTTTAAACCATATTAAATAATTATATTGTTATAAGTACTCTCATGACAATTATAACTGTACAGATTTGTCCAGTCTCCATTTAGCTCTTAGATTGTAGGAAGAAGATTGAGTCAGTTTAATGAGTTCAAAATTCTTAACACTACATTGATTCAATAGAGGGTGGTAAACTAAGCAGTATTCTTGTTCCTCAACATTGGACAAGATCAGCTAAAAAAAATGTTACGCTTTACAATTACAAAATGGTATTAATAATACAGATTACTGTTCACTTTATATAAATTCCAGGTTTAAAATAATCAAAAACATACATATGTAACAAGCTGTCTAGTGCCTTTACTGCGCCCATATAGCTAGCTATAAAAATGAACATTGGCCCAGCATATAGAAGCTAGTGCCCTCAAGAGGTAGGACAAGAAAGCATACTGCCACCATGCTCTATCATTTGCAGCAATGCTATATATAGACTGCAAGCATAC
Organism: Pelophylax lessonae; assembly: GCF_965119305.1. Lineage (NCBI taxonomy): Eukaryota > Metazoa > Chordata > Amphibia > Anura > Ranidae > Pelophylax > Pelophylax lessonae. The sequence goes on from NC_138770.1 coordinate 343,698,326, forward strand.
TGATATGGTCTAAAACAAAAAATATATCCTTGGGCTGTTTCCTACTTCACAGATCCAAGGTAGCCATTGGAATTGTGGTTTTAGCTATAACCTTGAAGAGGTAGGTTACCAATACTCTTCCCAAATAGCTATTCTTACCAATTTACACAAAGTGAAAAAATAAAAAAGACATTGGTGTTACAGTCATATTTAAAGGGTTAAGCTTTTCAGGTCCAGCTACCTGTTTTGCTGACTTTCTAAGTGAAAAGAATTCACAACATGGAGTTGCTGCTGATACTTTAATAAAGTCAAATAATAATGTAGTACCCTACAAAGTAGGTGCTAGGTAAAGTATAGTGGGCCTTGTCTGCTTAACAGCAGGGCTATGATTTTCAGATGGGCTGTCATGGCTCCCAGATGTGGCTGTTGAGACTGGGGAGTCTCTCCACTGTACTCAGTGAGAGGGTTCTCATTGGGCAGTGGAGGAAACCCAGCCAATGGCTCACCCAGGCCTGTATCTACCTCAGAAAGGCAGATTCTGCTGCACAGCATTTTTGGAGTGGGTATAAGTCTGAGGGGAGCACATGACGCAGCGTCTTTGGCAGGAAGCAGAGTCCCAGGAGGGAGAGTGTGGCTGTCTCTCCTCCTGTCAGAAGAATCGAGTGTCCCAGGTGGATTGCCTGAGGGGACAGAGGGCTGAGCTGAGCTGCAGAGAGGATCCGGTGTGACCAGCGGAGAGAGAAAGGTCCAGTTTCAGGAAAGCATTCTGGGGGGTCTGCCTAGAGAGAGGGGACCACTCCGGTGAAGGTCAGAGGGATCCAGGAGCTAGCTAGCCGGTGCAGGTGCAAGTCTAAAGGGGGTGCCAGTGTTGACCCTGAAGAGCAAAGGGGGTGCCAGTGTGTAGACCCTGAAGCGTAGAGGAGGTGCCTGATGAGAGGACCCAAAGTGTAGAGGGGGTGCCTAGTGAGAGGACCCTGAAGTGTATAGGGGGTGCCTAGTGAGAGGACCCTGAAGTACAGAGGGGGTGCCAGCGGTTGGGCCCTGAAGTGTTAAAAGTGTACAGCGTGCAGTGCGCAGTGTACAGTGTTGAGAGTTGCAGCAGCAGAAGCAGTATACAGAAGCTAGCTCAGTCAGCAAGGACTGGAGGGAACAGTGTTCGGGACTTTTGAGCTAACCAGAGTGTCAGAAGTCAAGTTCAAGTACAGTACAGCAAGTCAGTGTTTTTCAAGTGCCAGCAAGCGTTGGTCAGCATCCAGCCGGCGTCAAGACAGCGCTGAAAGGCATTTTTTTCTCCAAAGTGTCCCATTTATTCCTAGTTGAGCCAGAGGAGTATCCCACTCATTCCCTTCTCCCATCCCCAGATTGGCTCCTAAGTTTTTTTCCCCACCCATTCCTCTCTCACCTCCCATGCCTCCTGGGGATGGTACGCCTGGCTGTGAACCCGTGCAGCTGGGGTTCACTCGCCTTTCCGAGGCTGAGCGGGCCTTTAGAAGGAGGGAGGGCTAGTGCCTGTATTGCGGCCTTGGTGGAAATTTCCTGAAATCTTGTCCTACCCATCCAGGAAATGCTCGCACCTAATGTCCTTTTAGGGGCAGATTTTAGGTGGAATTTCCTTGTCTCTGGTTTCCCGTAAAAATAAACTGCCAATCACAGTTCTCTCCTGGTCAGCAGGTTCGGTGGTTACTCAGCCTTTGGTAGACTCCGGTGCTGGCAGTTACTTTTTTCCATACCCTTGCAGCCCCGTGTTTCTCCACTAGTCATTGAGGGGATTGATGGCAGACCCCTGCAATCGGCACAGGTTACCCAGGAGACTGTTTCGTTTGACATGGCGATAGGGGCTGTTCAACCTGTTTCCAAGCTATATCATCCTCACTCTACTCTGTTGTTATGGGGTACCATTGGTTTCAGAAACACAATCCCACCTTTGATTGGAACTCAGTCGAGATCCTCTCTTGGTCTCCACAGTGCGGCACTGTTTGTATCAATGGGCCTGTTAACCAGTTGCCGACCACACATCGCCTATTTGCTGCGACAGTGTGGCTCTCCCAGGCAAACGGACAAAGGGCTATGTCGGTCATGCTCCTGCAGCTAGGGGGTGAGCGCTCGTCAGCGGGGAAGTTGATGCATGGGTCAGGCGGCTTTGATTGCCAGCTGACACCCGCGATCGTTCCCCGCGGAGAGAGAAGGATGGGCAGCTGTTGTAAACACAGCTGACTGTTCTTCTCCCTGGAATGATCACAGAGCCCCTGTGATGCTTCTATATAGGATCACAGGTCTCTATGGTTATTCCACAAGCCACGCCCCCCACAGTTAGAAACACGCCCCTAGGTACGCATTTAACCCCTTGATCACCCACACTGTTAACCCCTTCCCTGCCAGTGTCATTATTACAGTAACAGTGCATATTTTTAGCACTGATTACTTTAGTAATGTCACTGGTCCCCCCCAAAAGTGTCAAAAATGCCAGTCAGGGGTCCGATCTGTCTGCCGCATTGTCGCAGTCCCGCAAAAAATCGCAGATTGCCGCCACTAGTAAAAAAAAAAAAAAAAACAATAAAAATGACATAAATCTTTCCCGTAGTTACTAAACGCAATAACTTTTGCACAAACCAATCAAAATATGCTTATTGCTGGGTTTTTATGTAGCAGAAAGTATGTAGCAGAAAACAAATTTGCCTAAAATGTTAAAAAAAATTTATTTTTTATTTTTTTTTTGGGAATGTTATATAGCAGAATATGAAAATATTGTTTTTTTTCCGATTTGTCACTCTTTTTTGTTTAAAGCGCAAAAAAAAAAAAAAAAAATTGCAGAGGTGATCAAATATCACCAAAAGAAAGCTCTATTTGTGGGAAAAAGAGGACATCAATGTTATTTAGGTACAGCATTGCACGATCGCGCAATTGTCTGTTAAAGTAATGCAGTGCCGAATCGCAAAATATGGCCTGGTCATTAGGGGGGAAATCTTCCGGTCCAGAAGTCGTTAAGGTACTTTGTACTAGAGATCGACCGATTATTGGCAACACCGATATATCGGGGGCCGATATGCACTTTCCCCGATATATCGGAATCGCCCTCTGAAGTTACGTCATTGCGTATGTTGCGCTGCCCACGTTCTGCCTTCTAAGACCGCCTCCCACGCCTGCGTGGCCCATACGTGACATAATTTCACCGTGCGCTGCACACGGCCTTTGCCTTCTAAGACCGCCTCCCATGCCTTGGACAGCCTCGTGTGCACTGTGCAGCCAGCTGATGTCCAGGCCCGATGATCATGGTGCCAGCCATCAACCCAGAGGCCCTGGCCTCAGCCACCCACCAGAGGGTGCCAGCCGCCAGCCATCCAACAACAGAACAAGGTGCCAGGCCAGCATCCAGCCACCTACCCCACAACAGGGTGCTAGCGGCCAGACAGCCACCCCACAACAGGGTTCCAGAGAGCAAACCAACCACCCAGATTACACTGAGCCAGCCACCTGCCACCACACAGTGTTTCAGCCAGCCAGCCAGCCACCCACCACAGGCCAGGGTGAGTGACACCAAGCCATCCACCCAACAACAGGGTGACCCCAAGCCAGCCACCCACACAACAGGGGAACCCCAAGCCAGCCACACACCACAGGGTTCCAGCAAGCCAGCCACCCAACACAGTATTCCAGCAGCCAGCCACCCACAACAGGGTGACCCCAAGCCAGCCACCCACCACAGTGTTCCAGCAATCCAGCCACCCACAACAGGGTGACACCAAGCCAGCCACCCAACACAGTGTTCCAGCAAGCCAGCCACCCACAACAGGGTGACATCAAGCCAGCCACCCACCACAGTGTAACAGCAAGCCAGCCACCCACAACAGGGTGACACCAAGCCATCCACCCACCACAGTGTTCCAGCAAGCCAGCCACCCACAACAAAGTGACACCAAGCCAGCCACCCACCACAGTGTTCCAGCAAGCCAGCCATCCACCACAGTGTTCCAGCAAGCCAGCCACCCACTACAGTGTTCCAGCAAGCCAGCTAACCACAACAGGGTGACACCAAACCAGCCACCCAGCACAGTGTTCCAGCAAGCCAGCCACCGACAACAGGGTGAAATCAAGCTAGCCAACCACCACAGTGTTCCAGCAAGCCAGCCACCCACAACAGGGTGACACCAAGCCAGCCACACTGCCAGGCATCCACCACCAACCCACAAAAGGGTGCAAGCCAGCCACCCAAACTGCCAGGCCTCAGTCACTGACCCACAACAGGGTGACAGCAGCCAGCCACCCCACAACAGGGTGCAGCAAGCAAGCCACCCACACTGCCAGGTGTCAGCCACCAAGCCACAACAGAGTGACAGCAGCCAGCCACCCCACAACAGGGTGCAGCAAGCAAGCCACCCACACTGCCAGGCATCAGCCACCGACCCACAACAGAGTGACAGCAGCCAGCCAACCCACAACAGGGTGCCAGCAAGCAAGCCACCCACACTGCCAGGCGTCAGTCACCAATCCACAACAGGGTGCCAGCAAGTCATCTATACTGCCAGGCATCAGCCACCCACTCACAACAGGGTGCCAGCAAGCCACCCACAGTGCCAGGCATCAGCCACCAACCCACAACAGGGTGCCAGCAAGCCACCCACACCGCCAGGCGTCAGCCACCAACCCACAAGGGTGCCAGCAAGCCACCCACACTGCCAGGAGTCAGCCACCGACCGACCCACAACAGGGTGCCAGCAAGCCATTTTTTTTTACTTTTTTGTGTCTTTCAAATTGCAATGGAGATGGATGAGGAGAGAAAAAGTAAAAGTGTGGTCTTGGACTATTTCTCGTCTCTATTTCTTCAGGAAAAGCAGCAGTGTGCAACACATGCACAAACAATATAAGCATGGGATTAGTAACTGCAAAAAACAAAAACACGTCAAATCTTTGGGCCCATCTAAGAGTTCATCATATTGTATTATATTATGCAGCACAGAAAAAACAAAATGAATATCAATGTGATTTTGAAATACCTCCTCCACTATCCCAGGCAACAATAACAGATATGTTTCTGCAAAAAAAAAACAGGTGTCACTGTCTAGATTCAGATGGAAGATCTTGACTGCTGCACAGAGTAATCACAGAGATGAATGTCATTGATAACCAGCCATTTACAATGGTGTCTGACTCAGGATTTAAGCGGTTGATGTCCATACTTGAGCCAAGCTACACACTGAAGAGTGAGAAGTATTATCGAACAGAAATGCTGGGAAGGATTGACCGAAAGGTTGTTGACAAAGTAAAGGCTATGCTGCAACCAAAGAATGCTGGCAACTCACTCTGATTCACGACTGACTGCTGGTCAGGAAAAACAGAGTCAGAGTAACTAACGATTCTTACATGCCACTTCATTGACAGCGGATGGACAAAAAGGCAATTGGTGTTGTATACAAAAGTGATGCAAAGATCCCACACTGAGTACAGTAGAGAAATGTTTCTAGGCACGCTTGAAGACTGGGGAATCAACAAAGACTGAGTGATGCTTGTGCTACTTCGAGACAGGGGAGAAAACCTGCGGAAAGGAATAAGGCTTGATGATATGTCATACCTCAGTGTCATGGCACACAACACCCTCAAACTTTCAAATGATGGTCTGTCAAGCCAAAGAGCTTTGATTGATATATGTTTTGAGAAGCATGAACAGATTAAAAATGTTGTGCTTGCAAGTGTTTTGAATCCTCAATACGAGAACAATGCTTTCTCTTCTGATGATGTATTGGCAAAGGCAAAACAATGGCTGACAGAAGACATGCAACAGGAGGTGCAGGAGGTTCCTGCCAAAAAGACAAGTCCAGATCACTATTTTTATAATATGAAAGAGCAGCATGCTGCAAAAACAGAAAAATGTCCAAAAATACGTCAAAGAACAGAAGAGAATCTTCTTCATCGTGGTCGAATTGATCAGGACATTTTCAGTGTTTTATTGGGGCCTCATGCGGAGGATTCAATTTCTTCAGAATCTGCAATAATAAGCCTGGATGATGAACTTCATCTCTATTTGAAGAAACCATTAATTGACAGAAGAAGTGATCTTCTTCAGTGGTGGAAAGAAAATGAGGCACGCTACAAAAGACTTGCTTCCCATGCTAGAAGATACCTCTCTCTCTCTCTGATCCTCTGTCCTCCTCTCCTTCTGAGCATGTTTATGAAGTGGCAGCATTATATGAACAAAACAGAAGCCCTTTAACAGGTGACCATGGACATGCTGAAATGTTCTGCTTTCTGCAATATAATATTGTTCTACTTAACTGGGACTATTGAAAAGAGTAGTGTCTGCTCAAATCCGCTGTCTAGCTGTTACCTAGCTTTTTTTTTAGCAGTTTTGCACTGACTGCACTGCAGTAGTTGCATTGAGTACCCTACTGCAGAGGTAGTCCACTGACTCCAATCCAATTCACTGTCTTACTGTTGTCTAGCTTTTTTCTAGCAGTTTTGCACTGACTGCAGTAAACCATTGCAGTGATTGTTCTACTGCAGCAGTAGTCCACTGACTCCAGTCCAACTCCACTGTCTTGCTTTTCTTTAGCTTTTTTACTAGCAGTTTTGCACTGACTGCAGTAGTTGCAGTGAGTGCCCTACCGCGGAGGTAGTCCACTGACTCCAATCCAATCCACTTGTAGCTGTTGCTTAGCTTTTTTTCTAGCAATTTTGCACTGACTGCACTGCAGTAGTTGCAGTAAGTGCCCTACTGCAGAGGTAGTCCACTGACTCCAATCCAATCCACTGTCTAGCTGTTGTCTAGCTTTTTTTCTAGCAGTTTAGCACTGACTGCAGTAGTTGCAGTGAGTGCCCTACTGCAGAGGTAGTCCACTGACCTCAATCCAATCCACTGTCTAGCTGTTGCCCTGCTTTTTTTCTAACACTTTTGGACTGACTTCAGTAGTTGCAGTGAGTGCCCTACTGCAGCGGTAGTCCGCTGACTCCAATCCAATCCACTGTCTAGCTGTTGCCTAGCTTTTTTTATAGCAGTTTTGCACTGACTGCAGTAGTTGCAGTGAGTGCCCTACTACAGTTGTAGTCCACTGACTCCAATCCAATCCACTGTCTAGCTGTTGTCTAGCTTTTTTTATAGCAGTTGTGCACTGACTGCAGTAATTGCAGTGAGTGCCCTACTGCAGCGGTAGTCCACTGACTCCAATCCAATCCACTGTCTAGCTGTTGTCTAGCTTTTTTTCCTAGCAGTTTTGCACTGACTGCACTGCAGTAGTGATTTAAAATTATTGCAGTGAATGAATGCAATACTGCAGCAGTTTATTATGCATTGATGCACAATCAGAATGATTTGAAACAAAATGTCCCTGCAATTGAAGTGTTCCTATCAGTTCTCATGCAGTTAAGGTGTGAAGAACGAGCCCTTAAAGTTAAAAATGTTAATAAATGTACCTCCTCGGATTCAGTGTTGCCTACTGAATATCATGAGTATCTAAATGTATTTGACAAGGTGCGCGCTGGTACTTTTCCTCCTCATCGTCCGTATGATTGTGCCATTGACTTGCAACCTGGTGCCATCCCCCCTCGTGGCAGGGTTTATCCTCTCTCGGTTACGGAGAATAAGGCCCTGGAGGAGTACGTGGCGGATGCGCTTGCCCGGGGGCACATTCACAAGTTCACTTCTCCAGCAGGTGCCGGTTTTTTCTTCATAAAGAAGAAGGGGGTTGAGACCTTGCATTGATTATAGGGGCCTCAATCACATCACGGTCAAGAATGCATACCTGATTCCGTTGATTACTGAATTGTTTGATCACATCAATGCAGCAACGGTCTTTACCAAGCTTGACCTAAGGACCACGTATAACCTCATAAGGATCAAGGAGGGTGATAAGTGGAAGATCGCGTTTAATACCAGAACTGGTCATTATGAATATCTAGCGATGCCCTTTGACTTGTGCAATGCGCTTTTGTCTTCCGGGAGTTCATCCATGATGTCTTTCATGATATGCTGTAGCAATGCGTGGCAGTCTATTTGAACGACATCTTGATTTACTTGAACTCCATTGAATCACACTACCTGGGATGTCAGACGAGTTATGTAACGGTTGCGTGAAAATGGGCTTTTTGTGAGCATGAGAAATGTAAATTCCACCTGTCTTAGGTTGCCTTCCTGGGCTACGTAAGGTTTCGGCTGTTCTACAATGGCCTCGCCCTAATGGCCTCTGTTCCATTCAGCGTTTCCTTGGGTTTGCCAACTATCGGAAATTTATCAGGAACTTTTCCTTTGGCCAAACCTATCTCAGATCTTACTAAGAAGGGCAGCGATCCCCAAAACTGGATGCCAGCTGCCATCCAAGCTTTCGTTTTGGCTCCCATTCTGTCTCATCCCAAACCTGGTTTGCCCTTTGTCCTAGAGGTGGATGCATCTGAGATGGGAGTAGGCACCCTCCTGTCTCAGCGTTGGACACCTGATGGACCCTTGCTTCCTTGTGGGTTCTACTCCAAGAAGCTGTCTCCAGCTGAAAGCAATTACGAGATTGGAGACAGAGAGCTCTTGGCCATTATCCTGGCTTTCAAGGTGTCAGGGAAGGAGTCCGAGAAGAATTGGCAAATATGCCAATGCCCAATAGGGCTGTGCTAATTCATGCATGTGCATTAGCGAAAGGCACGCAATCGTCATAAGCAACAGTGCATTGGCGTACGCAGAATGTGCTAAATGCCAGTGTTCACTGGCCTATAGAAAAGACATAAGTAGCTATCATAAATTGCTGGATTATCTTCATGTTGTATCCTGTGTTCCTGTGCCTTGTGTTTCTGCTTGATTACCAGTTACCGACCTGGCTTCTCTCCTGGCTCTGAACCCGGCTTGCTTCACGGACCTGCTCCTGTCTATTCCAGATTGCCTTCCTGTGTTTGACCCTGGCTTGACCTCGACTACTCTACCTGCCTTTGTTCCAGATTGACATCCTGTGTTTGACCCTCAGCCTGGCTTCTGACCTTGCTCTTGCTTATCCTACTGTCAAGACCTGCCAGCACCTCCAGAGAATTATTGGCTGTGACCACCTTCTCTACCGTGGGTGTCCTCTGGCTTCATCAGGCAGCTTCACCTTTGGACATAGCACCCTCTGTTGCCACCTTAAGGGCTACTCTGCACTCAGCCAAAAGGGGAGCCCTCTGGTCACCTCAGTCTCCAGCCAGGTACATGACACAAGGAGTGGAGACACTTGCTTAAAGTTTCTGTGGTTCCTGCTCTCATTCTCCCCGATCATAAGAATCTGATGTATCTCTTGGAGGCCAAGAGGCTCACACAACGTCAGGCCAAATGGGCCTTATTCTTGTCTCGTTTTAACTATGTGGTCTCCTATTTGCCTAGCTCCAAGAATTTTAAAGCTGATGCCTTGCCTCACCAGCATTCTGAGTTGTCAAGCGAGGACTCCATGCCAACTTCAGTCATACCTTCAGATAATATCCTGGCTGCCATCCACACCAACTTAACCTCTCCTCTTGGGGAACAGATCTTGGCTGCCCAACCTGATGCTCCCACAGTGAGACCTGCTGGCAAATGTTTTGTACCTGAGAGGTTACGCATTAGACTGTTGCGCACGTTCCGCAATTCCAAGACTGCCGGTCATCCTGGTAAGAACCAGTTGTCCTGGGCTATTTCCCATCAGTTCTGGTGGCTATCTCTCCACACTCATGTTGCTGCATATGTGGCTGCTTGTTCGGTCTGTGCCCAGAACAAATCTCCACGACACCTTCCCTTGGGCCTACTGCATCCCATTTCCAATGGGGAGCGTCCCTGGTCTCACCTAGCCATGGATTTTATTCTGAAATGTCCCGCGTCTCGAGGTTACATTGTTATCCTCATGGTTGAGTAAACAGGAGGTGAAAAGAACCTAATGCGCTGACCATCAACCAGATGTAATAAAGCTGAGAGATTAATAAATAGAGTAAAAAGTGAGATGTGATAAACGAGGGGGTCAAAGATTAGCAGCCAAATCTTAGCAGTGTCTCCACATACATAATAACCAGGTAAATAATAGACTATTATTGATTATTATTGACTATTTTGTGTCACTTCTTTACCACTGTGACCTTTTATATAGTGCACTATATCACTTTTTTAGTGGGTTTAGTCTTATTCTTCTTGCTTCGTATTGGATTTTGACCATTTTTGAAGCACGGTGCACTTTATTTATTTATTTATATATATATTTATTCTCATCACTTTTTTCTTCAAGAGAACTCCTCCACCTTTATCACGTTATATTTGTGTTACCATACACATTTCACTATGCACTTTATCACCCAGTGATATCATTTCAATTCCTATAAATTTTATCTTTTTATCATCTATTTATTGCAATATTTGCACGTTATTTTTATTACAATTATTGCTTACTATTGTGCATTTTTGCAGTTGCTTTGCTTGGTTTTTAGAGTTATTGCTATTTATGTCTGCGATTTTCTATATACTGGGGGTGATTGAGCGCCGATTTTATTCTATTATTTATCCTCATGGTTGTCAACCGTTTCTCCAAAATGTGCCACTGTGTTCCATTTGAACAGCTGCCTACTGCTCAGGAGCTTGCCTCTGTGTTTGCCAGGGAGGATTTATGCTTACACTGGTTGCCTAAGGAGATTGCCTTGGACCGTGGGAGCTAGTTTGTCTCCAGGTTCTGGCTTGCCTTTTGCTCCCAGTTGGGTATTCGACTCTCCTTCTCCTCGACCTACCATTCGCAGTCCAATGGTGCCACTGAGCGTTCTAACCAAGCTCTGGAGCATTTTCTCCACTGCTATATCTCTGACAATCAGGACAATTGGGTTGATCTGCTACCCTGGGCAGAGTTTGCCAGGAATTCTGCCATCAGCTCGTCTTCTGGAATGTCTCCATTCATTGCCAATTATGGGTTCTAACCCGTTGTGTTGTTTGAGTCGTTCTTGCCACAGGACTTTCCGGCTGTGGAGGATCATTTTCGTGCCCTCTGTTCCTCTTGGGTGCAGATTTAAGAGTCTTTACGGGTCTCTGCACAGCGTCAAAGGCTCCAGGCAGACCAGAGACATTTATGTGCTCCTTCATACCAGGTCGGGGAGAGGATGTCGTTGTCGACCTGTAATCTCAACTTCAGGCTGCCCACTCCTAAACTGGCACTCTTTTTTGTTGGGCCTTTTTCGCAGCCAAACCCAGGTGAACCTGGTGGCCTATGCCCTTGATCTTCCTCCTGGCATGCATATATCCAATGTCTTTCATGTGTCACTTTTGAAGCCACTGAATTGCAATCGCTATACTTCTTCACTTCCTCGTCCTTGTCCCATTCCTGTGGGCAATCATGAGGAGTATGAGGTTAGCAGCATCTTGAATTCTCATCTGTTCCGAGGTCAGGTTCAATACCTGGTGCACTAGAAGGGTTATAGTCCTGAGGAGTGCTCCTGGGTTCCCTCCACTGATGTTTATACTCCCGCCCTTTCCATGATCACTTTCCTCAGAAACTGTTTTTTGTTCCGCGGAGGAGGGGCCATTGAGGGGAGGGTATTGTCAAGGTTTTACCTTGCCTTCCTGTTGGCAGCCATCTTGGACATGTGCAGACTGCTGTCTCTCATAAACTCTGCTTGCATCATTACTTGCCTGCTACCTATGCATCGCTCAGTGATAATGTTGCACACCTGACTATATATATCACCTAATAACTTGCAGTCCTTCCCCTTGTGTTTGTGCTCCAAGGTGCATCACTGCTAGCAGTCTTCTGTTCTGCGTGTTCCTCCATGCATGACCTGGCTTGGCTGGCGACTTTCCTGGCTCTTGATCCCGCATCGACAGACAACCCCGCATTGGCAGACGATCCGGCATTGGCAGACTTCCCGCTACTGGACTCGAGCCCGGCTTGGATGACTACCCGCTTCTGGACTTGACCCCAACTGTTCCTGATTTCACTCCTCACTCTTGCTGTGCGTTTATTGTTGTTGCCCTAATATATTGCTTGCATCTTCATCTGGTCTGGTTTCCTGGAACCCTGACAGAACCATGGTCTGCATACAGAGCCCCCATGCTTAAACTCCCTCCCTTTTACAAGATGGTGGGGTTCTTCTCCCCACAACATAATGTGAAATTTGAAATTAGTTTGGCTGTGCATGACTCTATTTACACTTCTGCGCTATTCATTCACAGGAAGTTTTGAAAGAACCTACTATAAGTCCCATCTGCCACTAGGCAGAGGGACCGTAGTTTTAAATGGAACACAAATGTGGTGATTTAAATGAACTTATAGTCTATTGATATTTCCTCCATCTCCATAGCTAATGGTCTGTACCTTGGTATAGACCAGGTGCTGGAGGAAGGGTCCACAGTAGCCTGAGCATTGTACCCAAAATCCACTTATATTAATGTCAAAAATAATACATGTATTTTTTTATTTTCATTTATTATTTTTTGCAAAAGGTGGTACTTTCCCTTAAAGGCAATTTACAAGCATGTAATAAAAAAATACTGTTGTTGTTCCAATGTTGCCCTCAATTTCACATAAAAGTTAGGACCCTCTCCCTGCTAAGCACTAAATTAGCATATCTCAAACAGCACCTGAACCCCATTATCAAGTCTATGGGAGCTGGGACTTGTAAAAAAAAATTCTGGCTTATTTCAAGGTCAATATACAAGCTATTGCTCAAAATAGTATGGGTAGTTGGAAACTGCCATAGAGAACAAACCCAATGCATAAAGAATTTTAAAAAATGCTGTTAGGCAGAGAGACATTTTTTTATTGTCGTTTAATAGGGCTCAAAGAGCAACATTAAAAATACAACATTAAAAATACATAGTTTTGTTAAATATAATGACTAGTGGATGCCTTAAACCTTCATGTGAAGTTGCACACCTGTAGGATGCACTCCTGCAAAAGTTACATTTTACAAAAATTGCCAAAACATTTGCTAAATAACATTTCTGTATTGTACATCATGGGACACAGAGCCATATTCATTACCATATGGGTTTTATGCCACCTGTAGATAAATGGACACTGGCAACCAATCAGACAGGAAGTCCCCCCCTACAAAGGAAGTGCCTAAGTTTTTTCACCAGTGTCTTAAAGGTGGTGGTCATGGTTGAGAAGCTCTCCACATCTTTTATGTTTTTTCATGTTGTTTGGCATACAGATTTTCCCCTTGGGGCGAAAGCGCCCGCGCCTTCGTCTCCTCAGAAAGCTCTGGCAATTCGACGCCTTCAGTGGAGTGTCTGTTGCAAATATTCACCATTTAGGCACAAGCGTACGCATGAAGCCCGGAGGGGCATGTCATGATGCGATTGGCGTGCACGTGGCTGTCACGTGGCATGCCGCAATTGCGCAATACAAGCGCAAACAGCGCAATTTCTTAAGGTAGGGTTTCCAGCTTGCAAGCCTCTGTCAGAGGCTGGAGGGGACACAGAGCAGCAGAAGCTGGGTTGCGTGAGTCACTGTGGGTGCATGTTTACAGGCACGGTCTGGTTCTGTTACTTTGGGATAATCAGTGCTGTCTGTGATAAGCTGTATAGTTTGGCACAAGCCTTGAGTACACTAAAGTTAGTACCTCAACTTTGTCTTGCCTAGGAGCAATGTCCTCCCGAAAGAGGAGTGTGGGGGAACAGCTGGAAGGGGCACTGTGGTGCCACCGACAGGACTTGAAGATCCTTTTCAAGCTTCCTCTGTGTTTACCTCCCCTGAAGGGCCAGAGGCGACTAGCCAATCTGAGCTTTTACGGTTGTCAGGCATTGTAGCCACATCTAGTGCTTCTGCTGCAGCATACATCACCAAGGACGGTTTGGCATCGGCATTGGCCAGCCTTGATAGTAAGATTGCTGGCATGATTGCAGCATCGCAAGGAGGGATGATAGATCCCCCTCACCTGAGCCACCCCCTGAGTCAGTTCAGGATTGGGCAGAGGATGTGGAAATAGTAGCTGTAAATTACCCTGTAGAAGGTCAAGCTGAGGTTTCCACTTCTGGGGAGTCAGGTCCTGAGGAGTCATACTCGGCCTCTCAATCCCAGAGATTGTTGATTCAGTCTCTCACTGAGATGGTCCGGTTTGGATACAAATTACCTTCCTTAGAGATGTCTGAAGTCTCTTTTTCCTCACTAGGTTCATTGCACTCTCTTCATAGTCCTCAGGCATAATCGATCGGCTTCGGCTCTAAGCCGGAATGTTTTCCAGACAGTTCAGTTCTTAGAACGTCTGGGCTGTTATCTGAACTTGGCAAAGTCAGCATTACAGCCGGTCCAGCATCTGGAATATCTGGGTTTCCTTGTGGACACAATGCAGGAAAAAATATTCTTGCCATCAAGAAAGGTTCCAGACCTGAAGGATCTGGTTTGTTCCGTAAAAATGCAAAAGTATCCTTCGGCATGTCTTTGCATGAGGTTATTAGAGAAGATGGTGTTCTCATTCGGAGCAGTTGCCTATGCCCAATTCCATGCCGGACCTTTACAGAACAACATTCCGTCAGCGTGGACCAGAAAGTTCCAGTCCCTAGACTGGTGCATGTCTCTGGTAAGAAGAGTACGTTAGAGTCTAAGTTGGCGGTTGATGGCCAGAAATTTGGAGAAAGGGAATTCCTTCTTCCAGTAGTCTGGAAAGTAGTAACTACAGATGCCAGTCTCTCTGGCTGGGGAGAAGTTCTGGAGGAAGCCACTGTCCAGGGAAAGTGGTCTGGGGTAGAAAAGAGTCTTCCCATCAATGTCTTGGAAATCCGAGCAGTTTGTCGAGCTTTAAAGTCCTGGACTCCCGGATTTGGGGTTACCCTGTCAGAGTACAATCTGACAATGCCACAGATGTGGCTTATATCAACCATCAGGGAGGCACCAAAAGTCAGTTAGCACAGAGAGAGGTGGTTATCATCCTATCCTGGCCAGAAAAATTGGTTGCATGCCTATCAGCGGCTTTCATTCCAGGAATAAAAAACTGGCAGACAGACTTTCCAAGTCGTCAACAGATGTTTCCGGGAGAATGGTCCCTGAACCCTGAGATCAATGCAAAGATGCTGGGGGGGGGGGTCCCAGATGTAGATCTATTGCCATCCAGGTTCAACAATAAGTTGAAGAGATTTGTGTCCAGGAACAGGGATCCACTTGCAGTCGGAGCAGATGCCTTGGTGACTCCTTTGGAGGAGTTTTCCCTGATCTATGCCTTTCCTCCAGTTCGGCTGCTGCCGCGTCTGTCATGCAGAATCCAGTTAGAGGGAAAACCAGTAATCCTGGTAGCTCCAGCATGGCTGAGGAAGTTTTGGTATGCACAAGTTAAAAAAATTTGCAGTGACAAGGCCTTGGGTTCTTCCACTGTGTCTGGACCTGCTCTCTCAAGGTCTAATATTCCACTCTGCCTTACAGTCTCTAAATTTGATGGCTTGACTATTGAAGCCTTGATTCTGAAAGAGTGGGGTATATCTTGCCCTGCAGTTTCCACCCGGATAAATGCTAGAAAACCAGTCTCTAGAGGCATTTATTACAGAGTCTGGAAATCTTACATTATCTGCTGTGAGGCCAGGAAATGGCATCCTCGCAAATATATTGTCAGGAGAATTCTAGCCTTCTTGCAAGTAGGGGTAGATATGAAATTAGCCTTAGGCACTATTAAGGGTCAAATTTTAGCCTTATCATTTTTTTTTTCCAGAGACCAATCTCTTCACATTCCTTCGTTCAAACCTTCGTTCAAGGGGTATTACATATGCTTCCACCAGTGAAGCCACCATTCTGTCCTTGGGATCTAAATTTGGTGTTGGCAGTTTTACATAAACAGCCTTTTGGGCCCATGGGGCATATTCCCCTGGTTCTTTTGACCAGAAAATGTATCTTTTTGATTGCGATAACTTCAGCCAGAAGAGTATCAGAACTAGCAGCTCTTTCTTGTAAAGAGCCATTCTTGATTTTACATGAAGATAGGGTGATTCTACGTCCACACCCAGGTTTTATGCCCAAGGTGGTGTCCGCTTTTCGTTTGAACCAGGACATTATACTGCCTTCCTTCTTTCCAAATCATCAAACAGCGGAGGAAAAGTTATTACATTCTCTTGTATGTAGCACGTGCATTCAAGATTTACTTGTAAAGGTCAGCTCAGATTCGAAAGATCGACCTTTTGTTCATGCTGCCTGAAGGGCCCAGGAAAGAGCAGGCAGCATCTAAGTCTACGATTTCTCAATGTATTCGCCAGGATATTATCCAGGTGTATGGTTTGAAAGGGAAGGTTCCACCTTTTTCGGTAAAGGCACACGCTACTAGAAGAGTAGATGCCTCCACCATCTAGCTTCTATGGCTCAGATTTGCAAGGCCGTAACTTGGTCATTGGTGCATACGTTCACTTGTTTTTATACAGTGGATGTTAATACCCAGGAGTAGTCTGCATTTGGCCGCAATGTTCTGCAGGCAGCTATGTAGATCTTGTGGTTTGATGGCGGTTATTATGGTGTCCCCTTCCCCTCAAGTGCATTGCTATGGGACATCTCATATGGTAATGAATATGGCTCTGTGTCCCGTGATGTACGATAAAGAAATATGGATTTTTCCTACAGCTTACGTGTAAAATCCATGTCTTGGAGTACATCACGGTACAAAGAGGTCCCTCCCCCTCTTATATGGGGTGTTTATTGCTTGCTACAAAACTGAGATACTTCCTGTGTAGGAGGGGATATATAGGGGGACTTCCTGTCTGATTGGTTGCCAGTGTCCATTCACCTATAGATGATGTAAAAACCATATGGTAATGAATAGGGCTCTGTGTCCCATGATGTACTCCAAGAAATGGATTTTACAGGTCAGCTGTAGGAAACATTCATATTTCCCAGCCTCTTTGTTTTGTTTGTAAAAAAGAAAAAAAAATGCAGTCCTCTCCAAAACACAAAACTAGACCTTTATCCTAGATAAAAGTATGGTATAGATTTTTAAAGGACACCCATGCACAAATAGATGTTTGATATAGGTATGGAAGTTCCCCCCAAATGTCAACCAGACCTGAGAGAGGGCAGAGCGTGTTCACCCCCTACTCTTGAACCACACCAAGACCATGCCCTAACATGGGGAGGGTAGTTTGCCAGGCCCTCCCCATGTTGATAGGGACAAGGGCCTAAGCTTCACATCTAGCCCAGTGTATGTGGGTGTATTTAATGGCAGACTTATTTGAATCTGAAAGCCCTCTTTCAGATAAGAGGCCCCCCAGATATCCTGGAGTATCTTACCCAAAATTAAATTCCTATGTCAGGGGGATACCTAAAATGTTACTTGTATCCCAGATTTCTGATAAAATATGTGAGCAATCACAGAAGCAAGAAACACTTTTTTGGGTGGTTCATACACCAGCAGTGTTTATAACGCCTCCAGGTTTCCATTTTGTATTACATATTTTAAAATTTTTAGAAAATGACAGCAACTTATGATTTAACCACTTCCCGACCACCCGCCGGCTTTTTACTCTGGCAGGGTGGCTCGGACAGGCACAATGAAGTAGACCTACGTCGCTAGCCTGAAGGCCGCTAGGGGGCGCGCATGCCCCCCTCCCGATCGTCAGCAGGGAAGCCGATGCCTGTGTCAAGTGGCTCAGATTGCCACCTGACAACGGCGATCTCTCCCCGCTGAGAGAGAAGGACAGTCCGCTGATGTAAAGACAGCCGTCTGTCCTTCTCCCTGAAGGGATCACACAGCCCATGTGATCCTGCTATGTAGGATCGCATGTCTCTGTTATCACTTTACAAGTCCAACCCCCATGCAATTAGAATCACTCCCCTAGGCTTTCATTTAACCCCTTGATCACCTATCTGTTAACCCCTTCCCTGCCAGTGTCATTATTACAGTGACAGTGCATATTTATAGCACTGATTACTGTAGTAATGTCACTGATACCCCCAAAAGTGTCACAAATGTCAGTTAGGGGTCCGATCTGTCCACTGCAATGTCGCAGTCCCGCATAAAATCGCAGATTGCCGCCATTACTAGTAAAAAAAAAAAACAATAAAAATGACATAAATCTTTCCCGTAGTTAGTAGACGCAATAACTTTTGTGCAAACCAATCAAAATACGCTTATTGTGATTTTTTTTACCAGAAATATGTAGCAGCAAAGAAATTGGCCTAAAATGTTTAAATATTTAGATTTTTTAATTTTTTTTGGGGAATGATATATAGCAGAATGTGAAAAATATTGTTTTTTTTTTTCAAAATTGTCACTCTTTTTTTGTTTATAGCGCAAAAAATAAAAATCGCACAGGTGATCAAATACCACCAAAAGAAAGCTCTGTTTATGGGGAAAAGGACATAAATGTAATTTGGGTACAGCGCCACAGGACCGCGCAATTGTCCATTAAAGTAACGCAGTGCCGAATCACAAAATAGGGCCTGGTCATTAAGGGGGAAAATCTTCCGGTCCAGAAGTGGTTAAATTCAAATGCAATTTGTATTAAGTTACAAATGGCTTGTGTTGCAATTTTTATGCTATATTAATTTATTTTACAAAAGTAGAGTTCTTTAAATACATAAATCATTTTTAAATAAATTGATCATATATGTACATGTATTTTAATCATACCAATACTCCCAATCAAGCAGACCTTTTTTAACTTGTAAATAAAAGAACATTTTGAAAAGTTAAATTATTTTTGACATGCACTATTGATCTTTGTAACCATTCGCAAGTCACCCACAGCTAATAGAGAATAAGATAAGCTTACCACAAAGCAGTCCGCCATATGTTTATAATGGGTCTCTGAGCATTAATTAAACTTAATGCCATTACTTTGATATATAACCCCCTGTAGTTTCTATATAGCATATGATAAATAAAGCATACATCTAAACTTTCAATTTATCTAATTTACAGAATAAACGTTTCAAACTAAAAGGCAGATGTCTCCTCAGGGGTCTTGTTCAATTTCCTTACTTAACTTTATTCAAGCATACACTGAAGAAATGCACAGGGTTACGAAACAGTATTTATTTCTTACTTTCCTTGTTTTCCATACAACCAGAGATGCCACATGAAAATAAATATTCTCAGTTATAAAACGATTTTATTTCTGGATATTAAAAATCTGTTAAGCAGTTTCATCACACTGCGGAGTGGATGCCACACAGAGAAGGTGTCAGATAATACAGGTTTGTATACCCATAATGCTTTGAGACAAAATAAGCTAAAGGAAAAAAAAAGTCACTTTGTCATTAATTGGGTTGCATCTTCTCAATATATCAACCAACCTATAGCACATATGCAGAGATTTACAGCTCTTGTTGTACCACGTTTTTCCCCCAATGTTAGACATGAAAAACCAAAATTCAAAAACACAATTATTGGTGAAAGATTGGAGTGTAATGACACGTTCTATAAATTGGGCCAGGATTCTATAACTGGGGGTCAATTTATTTTTTTATAAATGCAATCTAGGAACCTTTTCTCAAGGCTGTTTACTTTTCTGCATGATATACTTCTGTTGAGTATGCTTTTTTTCCAGTGGGTTTAAATACACTATGCTGGGGATTAAAACATGAGGTAAAATACAGGGCAGTTCTTCATCCATGGACTCTTTTTTGAGAAAATGGCAACTTACAAATGTTTGTAAAAAAAAATTTTTTATTCTCTGCAGCTGCTTATGGATGTCTTCATGAAGTATTTTAAGCACCATCTTTCTTTTCCAAATTTGGTAGGTATTAAGTCATAAATGTCACAGTCTGTTAATGCCTGCTGCTTGGGAATTAAAAAGGAGCATGTTTATCTTCTCTTCCCTTCATTCCATTCTTTGATGTTGATTTTAGGTGCAGACAGTAACATGGTTTTTAGCAGTTCAAGACCTCATCACACTGGCCCTTTCAAATCTTTAGCGGACTGTGGAGCAGCAAGGGCCTGGAGGCTGCAAGAAGAAGGATCACAATATCCTGCTTGTCCAGGAGGGCCTGGTGGTCCAGGGATTCCAGGCTGCCCAGCTCGACCGGGTGGGCCTCTCTCTCCATCACGACCAACACGCCCATAACTTGGCTTGCCTTGTTCACCTGTTAAAAAAAAGAGAAAAAATACATTTAAGTTATTTTCAACCATATTATATGCCAGCAGAAAAGATCTTGATGTTAAAATGGGTACATAACTATTTTGTGATAAACACAGTGACAGTATCACATAATACCACATGGTGATCCTATTCTACCTGCGCATTTGACATATTTACAGTATGTAATTGGAAGTCAATAATCTATTACCTATAGCTCCCAACTATCCCTGATTTTGAGGGGCTGTCCCTGAATTGGAACAAAGTTCCTCTGTCCCTCTTTCCTCCTTATTTGTCCCTCAATTTGGTCTAATTTATATAGTTGTAAATAAAATGCACTTTTTATCTTTCAAAAATAGTTTCCCAGTGCCAAACCCTTCATCCAATTTCTAAATTGCTGCATTTGTAAATTTCAAAAACCAGTATAAAGGAATAGTAGTGGTAAAAAAAAAAAAAAAAAAAAAGCACCTATAGGTTTAACTACCGTATTTATCGGCGTATAACACGCACTTTTTCCTCCTAAAAATGGAGGAAAAAGTAGCTGTGCGTGTTATACGCCGATATATAAAAAAAAATGTCCAGAAAGCAGCACCAAGAGTTAGAAGGGGCGGGCGGCGCCGAGAGTTAGAAGGTGGCGGGCGGCGCCGAGAGTTAGAAGGGGGCGGGCTGCGCCGAGGAGAAGGAAGGACGCGCTGTCATCGGAAGTCCCGCCTCCTATGCCAACGTCAATCACAGGCGCCGGGACTTCCGATGAGAGCGCATCCTTCCTTCTCCTCGGCGCCGCCCGCCCCCTTCTACCCCTCGGCACTGTTTTCTGGAGATTTTTGTGTATACTGGATGTGTGGATATATGTGTATAGTGGAGCTGGCGAGGCTGAAATTATGGGCGCTGGCGAAGGCTGCATGTATGGGCACTGGCAAAGGCTGCATGTATGGGCACTGGCAAAGGCTACATGTATGGGCACTGGCAAAGGCTACATGTATGGGCACTGGCAAAGGCTGCATGTATGGGCACTGGCAAAGGCTGCATGTATGGGCACTGGCGATGGCGAGGCTGCAATTATGGGCGC
The DNA here is from genome assembly GCF_965119305.1 of Pelophylax lessonae. Taxonomy (NCBI): domain Eukaryota; kingdom Metazoa; phylum Chordata; class Amphibia; order Anura; family Ranidae; genus Pelophylax; species Pelophylax lessonae. The sequence goes on from NC_138770.1 coordinate 343,719,307, forward strand.
TGGTGAGGCTGCATGTATGGGCACTGCCGCTGGCGAGGCTGCATGTATGGGTACTGCAGTGACGAGGCTGCATGTATGGGCACTGCACTGGCGAGGCTGCATTTAAGGACACTGCGCTGATGAGGCTGCATTTGTGGGCACTGGTAAGACTACATTTAATTTAAAAAAAATGTTCTGAGTTTAAAGCTGTTTATTTTAAATTTCAGCTTTTTTCCTGAAATTTCTGCCCTAAAATTTAGGTGCGTGTTATACGCCGGCGCGTGTTATACGCCGATAAATACGGTAATTCTTTTTGGTATAATTCTGCTTTCAGGGGGTGTGACAGGGTGTGTGTCCTATACCTACATACTTTTACTAAAAGGTGTCCCTCTATCTCAAAAAGTTGGGAGGTATGCTATTATCTATTGTACAATATATACCGCTTCACTGACTGACACTTTAATACATATTAACAACTAACTAAATTCAGAGACTTGAAAGCACAGGGTTATGCAAAAAAAAACAATACATTTTGAGCTGTTTAACAGACTATTACAATAAAGCAAGGCCTAATCCTTTGTCAAAATGGGTAGCTAATCAGCCATTGTGAACTTGAATGTACAGCCTGCTAAAACATACATGGCAATCTCTTTCATAGATACATAGTTACATAGTTAGTCAGGTTGAAAAAAGATACAAGTCCATTTGGCTCAACCAATAAAAAACAAAAAACAGTAAAGAAAACCCAACCATACAATACCTTGTACACAATCCTATACCCACAGTTGAGCCAGAGGAAGACTAAAAAACTCCAGCAAAGCATGATCCAATTTGCTACAGCAGGGGGAAAAATTCCATCCTGATCCCCCGAGAGGCAATCAGATATTCCCTGGATCAAATTTACCTATAAATATTAGTACCCATTTATATTATGTACACCTAGGAAAGAATTCAGGGCTTTTTTTAAAGCAATCTATTGAGCTGGCCAGAACCACCTCTGGAGGGAGTCTATTCCACATTTTCACAGCTCTTACTGTGAAGTAAGCTTTCCGTATTTAGAGACTAAATCTGTTTTCCTCTAGACATAAAGAGTGCCCCCTTGTCCTCTGTGATGACCTTAAAGTGAATAACTCAACACCAAGTTCACTATATGGACCCCTTATGTATGTTGATCATATCCCCCCTTAATCTCCTCTTCTTAAGAGAAAATAAATTCAGTTCCTCTAATCTTTCCTCATAGCTGAGCTCCTCCATGCCTCTTATTAGTTTGGTTGCCCTTCTCTGAGATTCTTCAGTTCCCCGATACCCTTTACACGTGAATGTGATGAGCTAAACCCAAATCATCATTTCAATGTACTTCAAAAGTTAGTCTGAACAAAATCTTTCCATTATCTCTAAGGATTGGAGTTGTTTAGATCACTAAAAAATGCCTATGAACAAGTTTGTGACAGATTATTCACCAGGAGATCAGCAGATGGTTTAAAAATACATGAATACTCTTCAATTACTGAATCATTTTGATTCTTTAGATGAAATCTAAACCTGTTTATTGTCTCCACATGAAGCTTGCAGAATAGGGTAACCAAGAATAGGAGCATTTGGGAGAACAGAGTTATAGTGTTGTCACCCTATAACAGTAAGTGCACTGAACAAGGAACTTTATGATAGGATCACTAGGTTTTATTTTAATGAAAGATGTTCATTTATAAATATTTAAGTGGTTGTAAAGACAGAAGGTGTTTACCCTAATGCATTCTCTGCATTAGGGTAAAAAAAACCTTCGGTTTTCAGCTCCCCCAGCCCCCCTAAATACTTGCCTGAACCCAATCTTGTGTCCAAGAGCAGCTGCTTACCCCTCTCTCTCTCTCTCTCTCTCTCTCTCTACTCACAGGACATGGAGGCAGCAGCAAGAGCCATTGGCTCCTGCTGGTGTCAATCACAGCCTGTGAGGAGGGAGGGGTAGGCAGGGCCTAGCCATGCTATGAGTGTCTGTGGAAACACAGACCCCAGCTCTGGATCGAGCCCGCACAAGTGCCCTTATAGCAAACGGCTTGCTATGGGGGCACCTAAAAGGGGGGAGGAACCAGGAGCGCCATCCTGGGACTCCAGAAGATAAGGATTGGGGCTGCTCTGTGCAAAAAATGCACAGAGTAGGTAAGTATGGCATGTTTGTTTGTTTGTTTTTTAAATACCTTTTCAATCACTTAAAGAATTATTTTTAAAATACATTATGTAAAAATTAGTCATTGGGTTTAAATATACTTTAACTATGCTTTAACATTTACATACTTATAACTATGTTAAACAATTTACTCATCTTTATGATTCATATTTCTGGGCAGAATTTAGAAATAGTACAACTGAATGTAATTAAATATTCTAGTCAATGTATCTAATTATACAGTATATTTGTATAAATGATCTGCATAAGCAGAGAGATGCTAAGACTGTAATATCACATTGAATGTATCACTTGTTAAACTGGCAGTAGCTAATATTAATTAGTCCAACATGTTCTCTCTTTGTATTTTAAGTAATCTAGAGGGATCTGTTATCCAAGATGCATGCAAGACAACCTGATGAAAGTGTGTTACACTTTGGGATTGTGGACCTTTCACTAAAATGTCTAGTAAAGTGCAAATCATATTTCAAGTTACCAAATTTCAAGGTCCCAATCTTTTTCATGGAATCCTATAACTACATCCAAAGATATTATTGGCATTCTTTGATTTGCTGACCCATACAGCAAAAGTAACTTTTAAATTTTGTATCTTTCAACTGGTTTAACACTATGGATATAAGAAGATATAACAAGTGGTGATGAGCTTCAAAAAATATAACAAATTGGCACTCAAAACCTTTACCAAGGAACCATTTATTGAAACAATAATATAGCAGATGTCCAGATAAGAAGTGGATTTTAAAGCAGCATCTGCTGAGATGATCCTATACATAACATTAGGGTAAATGCTCATTTTGTAGTGAAATTATTGATCTATGCAAGACCTTGTAATAAAGAAAAAAACATGAAATGGTCCCTAACTACTACTGAGCACTTATACCCCTTCCTGACCAAGCCAATTTTCAGTTTTCAGTGCTGTCACACTTTGAATGACAATTGCGCAGTCACGCAGTGCTGTACCCATATGACATTTTTGTCATTTTTTTTTAGACAGATAAAGCTTTTGAGGTATTTAATCACCACTGGGTTTTTGATTTTTTGCTAAACAAACGAAAAAAAGACATAAAATTTAAGAAAAAAAATATTCTTATATTCTTTTATAACATTTTGCAAATAGGTATTTTTTGTCCTTCACTGATGAGCACTGATAGGCGGCACTGATGAGGTGGCACTGATGGGCACTGATGAGGTGGCACTTATGGGCACTGATGAGGAGGCACGGATGAGGCTGCACTGATATGTGGCACTGATAGGCGACACTGATGGGCACTGATAGGCAGCACTGATGAGGAGGCACTGATGCGGAGGCACGGACACAGTGATCACAGAGAGTGCCAGATGCACGCCCCTGTGGACGCGCAAGGAAGGTGGTTCCAGAAGGGCATTCATTGGGACCCTTCTGGAGCAACAATGCTATGCTGTAGATGTATTTGGGCTATGGCACAGTTAGGAAGTGGTTAAAGAGGTTCTTCAGTAATTTTTAAAAAGAAAATAAATAAATAAAAGTAAGCAGCTACAAATACTGTAGCTGCTGACTTTTAATAAAAGGTGACATACCATTTTAGAGATCTAGCACTGTCATCCCCCAGGCCAGTTTTTCACCGGTCTTCAGGTCCCCAGTGCCACTATGCTGAGTGTGGGAAGCTCCTCATCCCTGTGCTCTTTAAATGGTCCCGCAGCCTCCTGAAACCTGCAACGTGTCCCAGGAGGTTGTGGGCAGGGAAGAAGGGGAGAGGAAATTCCGCTGTCAAAACTAGGTGCCTGCTCCCCCCCCCCCCCACCCAAGAAAATAAAAAGCGTTTTCATTACTTGCAGAGGAGGGTGGGAGGAGTAGGAAGAGTGGGAACATTTTCACTGAAGCTCTGCTTTATAGTAATTGCATACATGTAAATTACTGTCCTTGAAGGTAGATACTTCTGTTTTAAATTTATGGGTCTTGAGGCAGCGCAAGTTAACTGTTCTTTATGCCTTCTGTGCATGAGCTCAATCTGCTTTTTTTGCAGCCATTTTGCAGCCATGTGTATGAGCCCTACTGTATATGTGTACATGTGTAAGTTACTGACCTTGGATGCAGATTTTCCTATTTTGATTTTACAGACCTGAACACAGTGCAAGTGTACCCACATTTACCCACATGGGTCCATGGAGAACAATACAACTGTGTTCTGATCCATAAAAAAGCATAGTGCTGATAAAACATTGGGTTTTTGTGGCCATGTGCATAACCCTTAAGAGAGTGCTAACAGCGACAGGTGACTTACAAGCCCCAATGCTAGGTTCACACTTGTGCGGGTGGATTCCACTATGTGTCTGCACCTGTTCCCACAGCCGCAACCCCCCACATAGAAATACACTCTGCCACTCGGGAGATGTGTGGGGGTACCATTGCTCCTAATGGCATGCACTGGAAAATATAGAGCTGTTTTAGGAGCTGCATTGACTTGCAGTTCCTGTGCAGGCTGCATTTTTAGAGAAAGTGCAGGGACCTTTTCCCTATGGTTTTTGGAGGTACAGCAGCCCATTAAAACAAATGGGCTACTGTGCCCACGTAAAACCCAGCTTGCAGAGATACACAAAAATGTGAACCTAGTCTTACTGCAAATCTTTGTTCTAGATTCTAGCACCTCCTGCATAAAAAACATAAAATTATGAATGTGAGAGTCAGTTTTTTATACTGTGTAAGGCTTTTTGCAATTGTACATACTGTATGTAGAACACATGGTGAAATGCATACCTGTAAGACCTGGCAATCCTGGTAATCCCTTTGGACCTCTTCCTGGCAATCCTCTTTCTCCTCTTTCTCCAGAATCACCTACAACAATATTTCAATGGATTAATCAGAAGCAGGTGTCTATATACTGTTCTATATATCAAAAAGTATTTCCCCTTGCTTTTCTCGTGCTATTAAAAGCATTCTGTATTGCACACACACAATAGCTTGCACTGCACGACTTTTCCCTGGGGATCTAGAATTATGAATCATATGCCATTTATGCAATTATGCAAAGCAGCCTTGAAAGCAGTGGTGGAATATAAATATGAAAAATTAGATTCTCCTTTCACACAATAAATATAGCAAAGGTTAAAGTACAAATTAAGAATTATGTTGAAAAGGAAATATATTCTGATCTTCATCATCATTCAGCTTTGCAAATAGCTTGACAACAAATGCTCTCTCCAAGTGTTTCTAGCCACCTGATAAATTAAAATATAATACCGAAGGTGTATTGACACTTTTAAGCTGATGTGTAGAGGTGTCATATAGCTGAGAGATCAGCTGTCCAAAATTTATTTTTTAATGCTTGATGTTGCCTGCATGCAAGCACTGTAATGCTGATATTGTATTACAGAGCGCTACAGCAACACAGTAATACTAATAAATTAAGCTACCGCTGATATATTTCAACTTCAAAAGCTTTTACAGTAAAGTAACATAAAGCAAAGTATAAAAAACATTTTAAAGTTCATATAATCTCACTTTGATAATCCATAAGTCTGTTTATCTTTGGGACCACACATTACATTTTGTTGCTGTGACATTTATGGATATGATCACTTTACTGGAAGTCATTTCTATTATATAAATTAAGAATGTTGACATGAGCAACTGCTTAAGTATCATCAATGTGGCTTAACATCATAAATCTGGTTAGATGGCTACTTCAAATGTAGTTTAAGCTACATACGCTAGCTATGGGTATAACAGAACACAGTTTGCACTCATTTCAACTTACAATGAGGCTTAGAAGACAAGGAAGAATATTTTGTTCTGCTATACAGGAAATATTTTTTTTAAATACATCGTAGCGCCCTCCTAGGTAGGTGCTAGAGTGAGTGCATATTGTTTTTTGTTTCTCTGCCTAACGGGGAGACAGCTAGACAAATAAATATGCTCTCTGCTTAATAGAAAGCTGTGATTGATTAGCAGAGTCTGCTCAGTGCTCTGGTGCTGCTCATGCAGTCTTGATGTTTCACACTGGTCTTGTAGCTATAGGAGGTACTGGACAGTGGGTGGAAACCATGCAGATGAGAGCATAAATATCCATACAGCCCTAGCCAGTTAGAAGGGGAGATGCCCCTAAGCATGCTGGGTGACTATATTTATATCTGAAGAGCACATGGGCCCTGGGTCTTTCCCTACAGAGAGAGGTCCAGGAGGGGAGGAGGCTGCGGCCTCTAATCAGGCACAGGCTACCATGAGGGCGACCTGAGGGTCTGAAACACTGAATCTGAAATCCATGGTTCTCTTGCAAGCTGACCGAGAGAGGATGTCCACGGATCCTGTCTGATATCACAGAGGAAAGTGCCCTGTGGCCAGGGCCTTGTGAGTACAGAACCCCTAAATGGATCCTAGAGACTGTTGTTGCTAAAATCCCCCTTTTTGTGCAAAAAGTCAGCATACTGGGTGTAAGCTAAAGGGTACACTGGCTAGTGTTTTGAAGAAGCAAAGTCCACTAAATTCCTTCTACTACAAAGGGACTTGTTTAATTCTGTAAAGCCTGCTGCATAGTTCTCTTGACAGTCTGCTACACAGTTCTATTGAAGAAGCTGTCCTCACTTGTGAATAGTTAATTTGGAGTACCCTACTAAATCCCTTCTCCTATCCAAGTTCTTCAAAAAAACACACCCCCTAGACTGGTAATTGCAGACAACAAGCGGAAGAGTGTGTGCACCTGGTTGTGTGAAAATACCCTATGACTGGCTGTGGATTATTCAGTGGGAGACCCAGGCACAATTATTCAAGTGGCTCCTATGGGGGTAGCTCTACAACATCATCACATGAAATTACCTGGGCCAACAGTCCTGAATTCTGACATAGAACATTTCGAAAAAACAGGTACATTTTAGAGGTCCTACAACCTATAAGAAGGTGTAATGCGGGAAGAACCCCCAAATTGTATTTAGAGGAAAAGTTAAAATGTATGGGAAATTTAAATAATGAATTTTATCTGGTACTTTTTACTACAGTAAACTATGTTTAAATCTCTTGTGTAAAAAAAAGTGCAACTTTTTGAAGTATCATCATTGCTTTAATGTTCTACTTTTAAGCTTTTATTGCAGTTTTCTAGAGATATAACAGAGATATCACACAACATACAAAGCTACTCAGAAAAAAAATATTACTGATCAAAAGGGCTGTTGCATCTCAAAGACAATAAACATCTTCCACCTAATGCTTAAAGAATAAAGCTGTTTGAAGAAAAGGGATCTGTTGATGAAATTATTGAATTGCTCTCAACAAAAGTGAGTCAAAATTATTACCAATTTAACAATTCCAACAAATGCTAGTCTTATAATTAGGAATAAGCTTGTGAAAATGTAAGCTTTTATGTGTTTTCTTGTTTGTACTATATACTGTTATAGTAATTTCCCAGTTGTAGAATGCCCCGGGGAGACTCAGACAATGCTGTAGGGTTGTATTACTCAAAAGGCGTGGGATTACCTTTGCAAAACTCGGCAAAGGAAGCCTGGTCTAACATGTTTAATGCCCTGCTAGGTTATAAAGACCAAAAATTATAATGAAAATTATGACATGAGTATCATATTTACTGAAAACCTAGTAGGTGAATGACAGCTGGCTATTTGTAAAGGTGTGCAGCATTTTTTATCATGTAACAACATTAATATATGATGAATTGCAGTACAAAAGCAAATCATGTTTAAAGTAGTACTATTCTCTGACATTTTAGGGCAAAGTAGAACACTTCTTTCTTTACGTGCACTTATGCTGCTGTTGCTGAACAATCACTATAGGAAAAAGAGCAATTGTGAAGCCTTTCATTTCATAAAATGCCATGGTTCAGGCCAGGTACCGTCAATACTGCCTGTGCCCTTACATAGCAGGCAGTTATTAAAAGTGAAGTTACTCTCAATGAACTATGCAATACATTACAGATGCAAGACAAATTACTTTGAAGGAGAAAAAAAAAAACCTCACCTTAAAAAATAAGTAGGAGCAGTTTGGCAAAAGAGACATACAAATTTGGCTTTGTAAAAAAAAAAAAAAACCTTACCCCACGTCCCTAGCAACTTTTCTTTAAGAATGCACTCTATCAGCATTAAGAAGTTTATGTCCTGGCTAATTTTTTTACATGCTTGCAGAGAATAGAGGCTGGAGGTAGTGGGAACAATGCATGCAAGGCAGTTACATCATTAGTGACCATCCAATAGCTGAAGAAGGGAGGTGGCGTCAGCCCTGACCACTGGAGGAGGGCATACTTACAGGCAAGTGTGTAATAATATGCAAGTATGCTGAACATACTTATACATTATGGTAAAAGTTTATCCACACATAGTGGAATTCGGTTACATTTCAATGCAAACTTATACATGTAGTTAACATTTCCTTTTTGTCATGTCTTAAAGCCCTGTTGCACTGCCAGTCCACACCATATTCCTGTGCAATTCCTCTACGGCGCTAATCTGACAGAGTTTAAACCTGACAGTGAGCACTGAGTGTGAGGAGGCATGCCCCACCAAACCTAGAATCTCTGAGCATGGCATGGGTGGGAAGGTAATTGAGTCAGTTGGTGATGATGAGGAAGGCACGCACTACCTGATTTCAGTCCCTCAGCAACATATAATTTTACCCAGTATGGTCCACCCAGGTCTGCTAATACAGTATTGTGGGAGATGGCCCCACCTGTGCCAAGATATTAGGGCAGAGCACCCTTGCAGCCCTATTGCTATAGGTATACTTATACATCTAGTATCTTGGTATTTTATCCCTAGAGAGGTGAAGAAATTTCATTATTTATCTAAAAAAATGAAAACTAAGAAGAGTAGAAAATAGAAGGGTAAACGTAGTGGTTCAGCTGATAATTGTAGGTATTTACTTCTGTGATTCTGCCCAATTCAGATCAGCTTTTGATCAGTGTGGATCAAATATCACTCATTCCTTAGGGCCCTCTTACATGGGCATACCATCTGTCCATTTCTCATCCATTAGTTGACAGATGAAAAATGGACAGCAATGCATTTTTTATGGGCAAATGGATGTAAACAGATGAACATCCGTTTACATACATTTATATCCAATTCTGTTTAGGTCCATTTTTTTTAATTGAACAAGCCTCCATCCTGTTCTGTTTAAACAGACCTAAATAGATGTAAACAGACACATGGATGATTCATTGGTTGTTTAGGAGCTGACACCTGCCAGTGTCCTAAAAACCAATGACTCATCCCTGCTATCAGCAGGGGATTCCTGGCTGACAGCAGAATGTAAATAAAGGAACTGCCAGGGAAAAAAAAAACAGTTTGGGGGTCCCTCCAATACATACCAGGTCTTTTGGGTCTGGTATGGATTTTAAGAGGGACCCCATGCCAAAAGAAAGCATGAGATCCTCCCCCAAAATCCATACCAGGCCCTTGGGTGGTATTAAAAAAAATTGCATGGGGTTCCCTCCTAAAATTCATACCAGAACTTTATTCGAGCACACAGACTTGTCCATATATGGTCACTAATGTCACTGGGTGGCCCCACTTCCTTGTTTACTTTACCGATGGGGGGGGGGGAGCTGTTATTTGGAGCTGGCAAGCAACAGGAACAGTCAGGTGTTGGCAGGCGGTAGGTTTTTCTTCCTGCAGTTCAGCAGCCATCATTCATTATGATTGGGATTCATTCATTATGATTGACATGGACCTACATTACTGGAAGACGTGACTGATGATGTATGTACATTTGGGGACTTTTTTTTTATTAAAGGGCTTGTCGAAAGCTGTGTTTTTTTTTTTTTACATTTGACTTTTTTCTGGTGAACGAGTGAGGGTACTATGTACCCCTTACTTATTTACATAGTGGTTGGGTTTGGGAAATCCTCATATTGTTAAAGGGGCCTTCCAGATTCCAATAAGCCTCCTGCCCACAGACCCCCACAACCCAAAACTACCCGGCCAGGGATATGGGGAAGAGGCCCTTGTCCTCATCGACATGAGGACAAGGTGCTTTGCTGGGGACGGGGGTCACCGAAAGTATCCACCATGTTATGGGCATGGGGCCTTATATGGTCCAGGAAGGGCCACATGCTCATCTCCCTTTTTCTGCTCTACCAAGCTGTATGCTTGGATAACGGTCTGGTATGAATCTTTGAGTGGGCCCCACACATGTAAACTAATGTAAACTGATTTTTTTTTTTGTATTTTTAAACGTAACTGAATGGATGATGTCTGTGTGAAAAACACCCTATAAACCTGTGAGTCCAAATTAACAGGTAATAGATTCTAATAACCTCAGTCTAGCAACTAGTTGTAATGCCCTTGACAGACCATCAGTGTTACTAAGCAACAGGTGCGCTGCGATAATCACCTGGGATATTTGACACAGCAATCCTTGTGCTTTTGAAGCAGGGAGAGGCTCTTGGGAAGATGCAGCTAGCAGCTAATAACCTCCTTAAAATGAGTAATGTTTGTAAAGAAGCATTGCTTTAAACATTATATTTTTTCTGGTAAATATCCCTGGAAAACCTTTATTGTATAGTGACATACTGCTGTATTTAGTCATTGCATTGCAATTGTCGTTGACACTGCTGGCATGATTCATGAGATTTTGCTGAGATCAAACCTCTACAGCTGCACTGTAATTAATTAAAAGAATCTGACTTCACAGGATTATAATGCTATGGACATTTTATCTTCCTACAGGGGTACAATCTAGCATCTTGTGAATTCATTGTATCTTTGAGTTTTGGCCAAGAGATATAAGTCAAGTCTCCTTTGGGCATTCCTTAGAACACTTTTTATGGTTCTATTCTGATATTTTTTTTAGTTAAGACATTCTTTGAAGTAAGGTTTGCTGAACTTCTACAGGACATTAATAAATTGCTGCACACTTTTTATTCTCTACCAAATTATGTTTCTTTCTATTACAGTAAATTTAAACATTATGCTGAGATAGAGATGATTGCTACTATTAAAGGCATCTCATCTATTAAACTATAGCTGGCAAATGTAATTTAAGGTTGCCTTCATTTTTTTGTTTTTAAGATTACTTGTCATGTTGCAGAAAATGTCATGCTGCATGAATTGATCCTTTATTAAATGCATATTATTGTTATAGTCCATTGAGGAACACAGGTTTGTAAAATACTGTCAGCCAGCAGGGATGAGCCATTGGTTGTTAAGGAGCCAGCACCCACCTGCATCCTAACAACCAGTAACTCATCCTTTTTGTCAGCAGCAGGAGTCATTGGTTGTTAAGAAGCCAGAATCTGCTGGCATCCTAACAATCAATGACTCATCCTTGCTGTCAGCTAGGGATCAGTTGAGATCCCAGCTGACAGCAAAATGTAAGCGAAGAAGCTGTCAATGATTAAAAAAAAAAAAAAAAATGTGGGTGTCACCCCCAAATCATACCAGGCCCTTTAATAAAAACAGTTCTGTCACTCCGCCAGAACACAATTCCCATGATATCACTTGGACCTAAATGGCTGGAAAAATGGTCTTAAAACAGTTGGAATTGAATTGGTTATATAGGCAATGGGAAGCATAAGCAGCCATTCTTCCAAATATTTTACTAAATGAGGACCATGGTGCTGTTTGTGATTCTCCCAAAATGCCTTATATACATTGTGTGTCTAAGTATAGTTCAGCAGTGATATAGTTTCCCTGTATTTCTGTGGGCCTACCACACTGAAAATTGAGTACATGGAACTGTGATTCTTCAAATACCAACTGAAAGAAAAGAATAGCACAGTTTTTTTTCCTGGGAAATGCATGTAAACATTTGAAAAGATGGCCTAAGCTATCAGTTCTTTTAGTAGAAAATTAGCTGCCCTATAGCCATGTTACTATATGTTTTACCCCACAACTTTTGAAAAGGTCCTTTTGGCACCAACAATTTGTAAGTGTTAAAGCTGTTATTAAATGGCATTTCCATTGTGGTACATTTTTATGGCTGTCACTCTCAGATTTACCACTGTGATAGTATTTATCACCAAAAAAAAAATACTATATATCACCCTGATAGTATAGGTTTCATCTAGGGTTTAAGGCCAGTATTAGGGGATGGTTCAAGTTAGGAGTTAAATATAGGAGTTAGGTTGAGGATAAGCGATAGGTGTATGGTTAGTTTAATGTTAAGGGATTATATTCAGTTTAAGAGTCATTAAGTGTATATTCGTTTTTTTTTAATGATAATTTATATTTTGAGGTGTAATAAGTGAACAACATTTGCTATAAAAGTGAATAGTTTGGAAAATTTGTTTGCTAAAATTTCTGACCCTGAAAATTCTACACCAAATGCATGTTTTCATAAACCAAAATGTAACATTCATTATAGGCAGACTGACTTAAGTATTGAAAGTTTACCTGTGCAAATTGGAATAATATGCAAGCATTTGTCTGTCAATCTGTTTCAGCTTCTAAACACAGTATACTGAAAAGCATATACACACTTATTGATCAGTGGAATGCAATCATTTACCTTTTTGACCTCTAAGACCAAGTTCCCCAGAAGGACCTTTAAGCCCTGGAAGTCCTCTTTGTCCGATATGTCCTGGTAAACCATTATCACCAGGAGGTCCAGGAGGACCTGGTGGACCTGGTTTCCCTGGTAAGCCAGCAGCTCCAGATTCTGGTCTTCGTAGACTGGCTGCCAAGTTTGCTAACTGATCTGTATAAATAAAATGCAAACACAAATTTTAATATTCATATATAGTCAGGTTAATACATTTTTTTGTAATGTTATATTATTTTGCTACTTTTGCTTACTTGTATTCATTTTTCCTATTTGTGTAATACTGATATATTACACAGCACATTAGAAAGTATTCTCATCACTACTTTTCTGCTGAAGGAGATCAAACCTGATGCCCCTTACCATGGACAGTTTTGGAAAAAGTGTAGTAGTGAAAGGTCAGCCAAAATTCAGATTGGTATTAATTGTAGTTTATTCAATGCATACCAAAAACCATAACACAAATAAACTAGCAGTTCATTAGTGGTTCCCCTTTTTTAGACTGAGCCACCCCTAGAACCCTATTCCCTGTTTGCTGTGGTCTGTTTCATAATGCAAGCCCTAAGCATTTAATTCTTCACAGTCATATAAAACATCAAGGAAAAAGTAAGATCTGATCACTAATATCTGTACTCGCCTAATCTGCAGCAACAGAAATTAAATTGACCACACCTAGCTCTAAGCTTACAACCCTGAAGTCTGCCGCACAGTTAGTGTGTTCTGACCAGACTCATCTGTACTGTGCTCACCTCAGATGTGATTACCACTTTAGTGACAGTCAGCCCAACATGGCTGTCTTTACTAAAAGTATACCACAGTGGCTGGTTTTACTACTCGGTTGTGCAGTTACTAAAGAATCAATGGATTCCAGTAGAGGAACAGGAAGTGAAATAATCTTATCCTTTTATAACTGTTCATAATCTTAACCAAGATGGCCTTGACTTTTGAAGCTCAATAATGCTTTTGCATCCTGCTTGATGACATCATCATAATTTCAAGGAAACCAAATGATTCCACAGCTACTGTATTCAATTTAACTCAAATCTACAACAGAATACCAAACTGAAGCTGTTATCCAATACATAATACGCAATAGAGCTGCACGATTCTGGATAAAATGAGAATTAAAAATGTTTTGCTTAGAATAAAGATCATGATTCTCAGCATACCATCATCTTTCACATTATACAAAAAAATTAGCTAACTGCTTAGTTTTCCATTGTATTCTCTAGGGTCTCTACTAACATATATATATATATATGTATATATATATATATATATATATATATATATATATATATATATATATATATATATATATATATATATAATGTGTGGGGGTTCTAAGTAATTTTTTAGCAAAAAATATTGATTTTAACTTGTAAGCAACACGTTTCAGAAAAAGGCTTAGTAAGTAGACAAACTGACCTCATTTGCAGACCAAAGTTCATTGTTTGATCAAAACTATACAACAATGTTTCTTTTTATCTCTCTTTCAGCACGTTGCTGAAAAACACTGCCGGCTGCTTTATTTTTTGACAGCTATGAGCAGGGAAGGGCTCTGCACTTACTACATGAATCGTGGAAATGGCCGATTACAATCGTGAGGGGAAGGGGGGGGAGGGGGTTGAATCGAGATTGCGATTTTTTAACGGTTAATCGTGCAGCTCTAATACACCTGCTATACAGAATATGTTAACCACTTGCCGACCGCCGCACGACTATCTACGTCGGCGGTCAGCCCCTCACAGGCAAACTAACGTAGGGCTACGTTGCTTGCTTGTGAGGGTCTAGGGAGCGAGCGCGCGCCCCCCGGGGCGCGCTCCCGCTCCCGCGTGGTCACGGACCCCCCCGCGCGTGTGACCAGCGGACCCGATGTCCGCCGGTCACTCGGCGATCGGCGGGGGAGAGGGAGAATGTCAGGCAGCTTGTGTAAACAAACTGCCTGTCATTCTCCTCGCTGCAAAGACACTGATAAAACGGATCTGGTATGTAGATCCGTTGATCAGTGTCCTTACAGCTAGAGCCACAGCCAATCACAGTAGAAACCACGCACCTAGGGACACACACAGCCCCTCCCTTCCAAATAAAGTTAACCCCTTCACTACCAGTGTATTTTTACAGTAACAGTGCATATGTATAGCACTGATTACTGTAGAAATGTCACTGGTAACCCCAAAAGTGTCAAAAATGTCAGTCAAGGGTCCGATCTGTCCGCCGCAATGTCGCAGTACCGCAAAAAAAATCGCAGATCGCCGCCATTACGCGTTAAAAAAAAAACAACAAAAATGACAAAAATCTTTCCCTTTGTTAGTAAACGCGATAACTTTTGCGCAAACCAATCAAAATACGCTTTTTGCGATTTTTTTACCAAACATAGGTAGCATAAAATAAATTGGCCGAAAATTTTTAAAAATTTTGATTTTTACATTTTTTTTTGGGGGAATTTCATATAAAAAAATGTGAAAAATATTGCTATTTTTGCAAAATTGACGCTCTTTTTTTGTTTATAGCGCGTGATCAAAAAATCGCACAGGTGATCAAATACCACCAAAAGAAAGCTCTTTTTGTGGGAAAAAAAGGACATCAAATTCGTTTAGGTACAGCGTCGCACGACCGCGCAATTGTGCGTTAAATTCACGCAGTGCCGAATCGCAAAATACCCCCTGGTCGGAATGGGGGTAAAATCTTCCGGGGCTTAAGTGGTTAATATAGCATGTATCAGCATTTTATTTAGAACAATTGCTTTAAGATAAATTACATGAGTTAAGAAATGAAAATGTGATTTTTTTGTTTTGTCCTGTCCTTCAGTTTTACCTACTTTGTAACACTCTCATACACACTTGTTGAATGTGCTGGTCTGTAGGTTCTCTTCCCTAAATAAGGAAACAAATTATTTTAGAAAAATTAAGAAATAAAGCTAACAAACAGCAGTTTACAATAAAAAAAATATGGTATATAAACAAACAATGTTAAATAAATGTAAGCAGAATGAACAGAGAAAGGTACAATATTTTGACAAATGGACAGACATAATTAACTGACACATAAGATTCCCATCATCCAGTATCCGTGTTAACTAATAAAAAGCATACCTCCTGATGACACCACCATGAAGGGAATAAATTATTGGCCAGGTAGAAAATAAAAGGATGCTTTTCCTTTGTTTATCACTAAAATGAAAAACGACACTACAAATGTAAGATACAGGGCTTGATTTTAGAATTCAAGTCCTCTGAGTTAATGAAAAACTGTTCTATAAGGACAGTTGTGTCCTACTGTACAACACAATCTCTTGTATATGGCCACATAAGGGGGAAATATAAATATTGGTAAGAAAACAATTAACAACGAGATGAAGACACTGAAATAAACAATTACCTTTTGGCTGCCAGAGCAGTTTTTGCGTTTTTTTGCACATAATATATTGCACATAAAAATATTTTTCGGCCTGAAGATTACACAAAACTCCCAAATTTTATATGTCTTCTAAAAGCAGACACCCTAAAGAGTAAAATCGTGATAGTTCCAATTTTTTATGTCACACGTTATTACCGCAAAGGTCTAGGAAACTCAGAATTTCAGTACAAAAAAACATACTAAAGTGAATTTTAGGGCAGAAAAATACAATAAACTACCCACATTTTTGATAAAATATAAAAGATGAGGTTGCATCGAGTAAATAGATACCCAAAATGTCCAACCTTCAATTTTTGTGCACCTGTGAAATGGCAACAAACTTCAGTACCCTATATTTTGTATAGGCGACGCTTCAAAGCCACCTATAGGTATCAGTTTAGTGTTATCGAGGAAGTCTTGTGTTAGAATTATTGCTCTCCCTCTGGCGGGTATGGCTGTATGTAACATGTATTTTGCAATCAATGTTTTCACATGTTGGCGACCCTGACGTGTGCAATCGTATGTTCATATATGTGGGGGTGGGGGGCCTCAAAACATTTTTGGGGGGGTGATTTTATGTGCTTGGGTGTAACTTTATTTTTTTGCTACAGAGGTTTCACCCATGCTCATAGATACAATAGATTGATGACAAAATTATGAACCTAAATAAGCAATGTTGTTTAATGAATCTAGCTAATGGAAATGGAGGTAAAGGTAGCCAATTACTGTATCCGATTATGAGATTTGTAGACAGTAGTAGCTAGCTTATGTTTGATGTTCGGTTTACACAAAGTTAGGCTTTTGGGTGTGGAAGTTATGTTCAGGCAATAAATAGATTCATAGCGGCACAACACTAAGGTCAAAAACCTGGATCTGTGGGACTTTGCACAAGTTTGTTGCTGTTTTTTTATTTTTAACAGGAAAAAAAACACTGATTACTTACTGCAGGACCCTGACCTCCAGGTAATCCAGGGGCTCCTTGCTCTCCCTGCATCCCTCGGGGACCAGCTGACCCTTGAGGACCTTCTACACCAGGGAGGCCCCGACTTCCTTCAGGACCACGATTACCGGGTTCACCAGGACTTCCAGTCTATATGTAAAGAAGGGTTTTCATAGTATGCAGATTAATTGGGAGGACACTGGCAACATCCTTGCAAGTATTGTAATTATAAAGGAGTGTGGCTTAAAAAGAAAACATTTAATGTACTGTATATACTTTCATTTAGCTTCATAAAGCTGAATACCAGGTATGATCTAATTGTATACTTACATTAGTCTAGCCTGGATCACTGTAAGTATGCATACTGTATCTCACAGTGGATTGCCATGTTCTTCTGGGTCTTATGCCAAGTGACGGTCCCACTACATACTGACCATAAGGGATCAATCGCTTGGCACTGTCACTATTCACATAATATTTTTTTTAATTTCTTTTTTATGAATACGAGGCATTCTAGTGTCAGGATTGTCTGATAAGGCACCAATATCCCTAGGTAAATAATAGTCTAAATTATTTCTTGCAAATATGGGACTTTTAGGGTGCCGGGTATGATGCATAGGGTGAACTATACTGTTAAAATCCAACCATGTATTACAAAATTATTAAAACATGTCCAATTACAACTTGGGAACAAATACAAATTGTAAAGCATAATATATAAAACTCCTTTTCATATGTTTCACAGAAAATCATTATTTATTCCCCCCATTCATCATAACTTGACTCTTACATGGAAACTTAGGTTCATTTGGGGCACTGAACTAAAACAAAAGACAATTATTCAATTTTAATTATATATGTTGTGTCCCTTGGGTAACATGGTACTTAAAGTGAACCTGTGAGGATAGAAACAATGCAGCTGACAGTGCTGACTTGCTTTTTAAAAATTGTGGGGAGCAATTCCAAAAAGCTTATATAGTCACCTACCTACTGACTGACTGACTACTCATATAAAATAACCACAATCAGAGTTCAGCAGGAACTAGCCAAATTTTGGTCTGAGTGTACAGCTGTCTGTTCTATAGAAGCCAGTCTAACTAATGATTTTGGTTGAACAGGCATGCTGGAAAACCAGAATTCAAACAACACTCACATGCAATACCTGCATGTGCTAATCTGTGTATTCTGGCAGTAGAGGAGTCCCCCTGTCAGAATACATTTTCTGAGTGGGAGAGGTCACTGCATCAACATCACTCTGTTAAAGTGATTTTAACCACTTGCTGACCACCAACAGTACATATACTGCGGCAGGTCGGCTCTATTGAGAGAAACGACATACCTGTATGTCTTTTCGTGCAATAGCCAGTGTGGGCGTGGGCTAATTGGCCAGAGGGGGAGCAAATTAGCGGGTCCGGAGGACACAACGTCCGCCGGCCACCCACGATCGCTCCCAGAGAGACAGAGCAGCGATCTGCCGATGTCAGCAAGGCAGACCGCCGTTCTGTCAGGGATTAACACATGGGATGATCGAACGGTTCGGGATGACCATCGGTTCGACCCGAACATTGGCTGTTCGAGGTTCGGCCGAATTTAGAACTTTTTGCCCAAAAAGTTCAGAATTCGGCAACCAGAACCGACCAAAATGCAATGGTTCAGGAAATGGGCTTTAAAAGCCCGTGATTGGACCAGAACCATCAGTAAAAGCCAAATGAGGGGGCAGGAGAATGCTAGGAATGTGATTGGAGTGACTAGGGGGTCCATAGTCCAATCATTAGTGAATACGCCCCCCAGTATATAAGATAGCCCCCGCCAAATTCTTAGCATTGTTATACAGGGACATGGAAGAGAGTGGAATGCTGTTCTGTTACTTCTGCTACAAACTGTTACAAAGTGTCATTTAGCAATTTTTAGTGTGAGGAAAGGGATATCTAGTGTAGTTAGGGTGCTATTTTCCACTATAGTTAGCTTTAATTTATTCAGTTTCTGTAGGGAAAGTGTTAAGTGTAAGGGGACCGTAGTGTAGTGTAGGGTTAACTGACTGTGTCTGCTATGGAAGGGTGACAAAACCCTTCCATAGCAGGGTGACCGCTATAGAGAAAAGATCGTTTCTCTTGTGTCACTTTCAGAGCAGGGATATGGCTCCGCTCCTGTCAGCATTCTTTTTGCTGCAGGCGTTGCTAGTGCTTTTTTGAGGACATGTTTGGAGTCAGGCATGACATCTGAACATGTGTATAGGGGTATATATACATACACCCATTTCTGTATACATACACCTGCACATATATAGGTGTGAAAGGAGCAGAACAGTATACTTTTGCTAATGAAATAATTTGCACTAATATGGCTCCACTTGCAACACACCTATATATGTGTAAGTGTAAAATACATATAAGTGTGTGTGTGTATATATATATATATACCCCTATACAGAAGTTCAGATGTTTTGCCTGCCTCCAAAGAACCCAAAAAAATGCTCCAAAAAAAATGCCTGTAAGAACAAACCTGGGCATTTTTTTTGGCGCTGGCATTTTTTTGGGTTCTTTGGAGGCAGGCACTTTTTAGACCCCCCAGATACTAAATCCAAAAAAAAAGATTCAAAATCAAAAAATCTCTTTTTTTTTTTTTTTTAATTTTTTCAATAATTGGCTCTCTATCAAAAATTAAAAGTTTTAAGAACTTTTTTTTGTGTTGGTGTTTTTTGATTACCGAAGTTCGGGTCCCATTGATTTCAATGGGGTTCTGAAATCCGGGCCGAACTTCCGGGAAGTTCGGATGTTCTGGCCAAACCGAACTTTTCAAAAGTTCGATCATCCCTAATTAACACAGGGATCTTGTGTTTCTGCTATTTAGGAACTCTGTGTCCATCTAGTGAGTCCATCCCCCACACAGTTAGAAAGCACCCCCTAGGGACACACTTAACCATTTAGTCGCCCCTGCTTTTAACCCCTTCCCTGCCAATGTCATTAGTGCAGTAACAGTGCACATTTTTAGCACTGATTACTGTAGTAATGTCACTGGTCCCCTTAAAAGTGTCAAAGTGTCAGTTAGGTGTCCAATCTGTCCGCTGCAATTTCGCAGTCCCACAAAAAAATTCCAAATTGTCACTTTTTTTGTTTATAGCCCAAAAAATAAAAAACTCAGAGGTGATCAAATACCACCAAAAGAAAGCTCTATTTGTGGGGAAAAATAACATCAATTTTATTTAGGTATAGCGTTGTATGACCGTGCATTAGTCAGTTAAAGTAACTCAGTTCCGTATCGCAAAAAATGGCCTGGTCATTAAGGAGGTAAAACCTTACGGTCCAGTAGTGGTTAAAGGCATTTTTTTTTTTTTGCACAGAGTAGCACTGATCCTCCTCTTCGCAGGTCCCCCACTGGCGCTTTTGGCTTCTCCCTCCTGCCCCCAGAGCAAGCAGCTTGCTATAGGGGGCACCCAAGCAGCTCCTGTGCAGCAGTTCTGTGTGTCCATTCACACACAGAACCTTGGCTCAGCCCCACCCCCTCTTTCTCTTTATTGACTCAATGGCTGTGATTGACAGCCACTGGCTCCTGCTGCTGTCTCAGCCAAAGAGGAGGAAGAGTCCACAAACAGCAGAGAATCTTGTGCACATTGCTAGATTGCAATTGGGTTAAGGTAAGTATTAGTGGGACTGCTGCACACAGAAGATTTTCTACCTTCATGCAGTAAATCCATGCAGGTAATAAACCTTCAGCCTTTACAAATACTTTAATGCAGGGATCTGTCAGTTTTTTATATTTTTTGTGTTTTTTGTTTTTATTCATTCAACCCACAAGCTGAACAAAAAAAAAAAAAACCTAAATTGTGTGTTTATCTTTAGGATAAACTTTATAAACTAAAGTCTCCTTTCAGATCATGAGTATTTTGTCTGAACAATCAATAAAGCTGTATAATGGTAATAGCTTTAGATGGATGACTACAGTGTATATTATCCTTTTTATTTATTCCCAAATAATTGTATTTACAAAGGCATTAGTCTCCACCATTTTATATTAAACTTATTATATCCTGACAGATCACATATTAACCACTTCTGGACCAGAAGGATTTTCCCCCTAAATGACCAGGCCCTTTTTTGCAATTCGGCACTGCATTACTTTAACGGAAAATTGTGAGGTTGTGCGACACGGTACCCAAATACAATTGGTGTCCTTTTTTTCTCACAAATAGAGCTTTCTTTTGGTGGTATTTGATCACCTCTGCGGTTTTTAGATTTTGCACTATAAACAAAAAAATTGTGAGAATTTTGAAAAAAAAACACCATATTTTTTACTTTCTGCTATAAAACATTCCCAATAAAACATTTTTAAAAATTAAATTTTTTTATCAGTTTAGGCCAATTTGTATTTTGCTACAATATTTTAATTGGTTTACGCAAAAGTTATATTTTATACAAGCTACGGGATAGATTTTTGGACTTTTTATTTATTTATTTTTTTATTAGTAATGGCGGGGATCTGCGATTTTTAGCGGGACTGCGACATTGCGGCAGACAGATCGGACCCCTAACTGACATTTTTGACACTTTTTGGGGACCAGTGACACTAATACAGTAATCAGTGCTAAATAATATGCATTGTTACTGTATATATGACACTGGCAGGGAGGGGGTTAATACTGGGGGTGATCAAAGGGGTTAAATGTATGCCTAATATGCTTATTGACTGTGTGGGGGGAGGGGGGGTTCTGTGACAGGCACAGAGAGATCGCAGTTTCAGCTTAGCTGAAACTGCTGATCTCTACCTGCCTGTCTGACAGAAGATCCACCTGCTTTGTTTACATAAGCAGGCGGGTCTTCTCTCAGTTTCCCGGAAGATCATGGGAGGGCAGCGGCAATCGTCACCGCTCCTCCCACGGCCCGTCTCCCACTGTGTGCGGCTCCGGCGGCGCGTGCGTGCGCCACCGAAACCACATGCACTCCAATCACGTAGTACTATGTGACTGGACGCAGCTGTGCCGCCTGCCGCAGTAAAAAGGCGGCGGGCGGCAAGTGGTTAAGAGTTGTATACACATATCTTGATAATTGTTTTTTTTATATATTTAGCGCATCACTGACCTGGAATTTTTATGCAGGATGGGAGTTACCCTTTTCAAACTTCAGTGGGGTGTATGCTTGTTCCTGTCCTGTGAACAATGGCAGCTACCATATTTCCATTCTCACAGGTACATTTTAAAGTGGAGTTCCAACCAAAAATGGAACTTCCGCTTTAAGGCCTCCCGACCCCTGACATTCCACATTTTTTGGGAGGGGGTACCTAGTTTTGACAGGTACCCGCTCCCACTTCAGCTCGGTCCGCCTAGGCAGCTCAGGCAGAAGTTCTCCTCTCCCCCTCCCTCCCTGCAATCTTCTGGGACACGTTACAGGTCCCAGAAGATTGCCTGTCCACTCAGGATGCAAAGCCATAAGCTGTCACAGCTGGGTGCCCACACTAGAAGTGTCCGCGCCGCGGGGAGAAGAGGGAGAGAACTGAGGCTCCCCCCGGCAGAATCGCTGGATAGTGGGACAGGTGAGTGTGTGTTTATTAAAAGTCAGCAGCTACACTTTTTGTAGCTGCAGCCTTTTTAAAACAAAAAAACAGGTAGAACTCCGCTTTAAGCAATAATGGAAACCTATGACAAGAGAAATACCTAGGATGTCATTGTTCACCCTCTTCTGAAACAACAGCTTTGGTACTTTCTAAACCACTAACCTAGAGCAAGCATGCTACAACTGAACTCAGAACTTTTGATTTATTCTCGATACTTATTTGCTTGTTTAAAGTCAGTGGCTTACAAAGAAAGAAAGCCAGAAGCCCCACCCAGTGGGTAGAGAACCAGCATTTTCATTTTTTTTTTTTTTTCATAGTGTCTATGGGGGTTTTTGCTCCTGCTACTATCCAAATAATATTAGTGACTTATCGAAATTTAGTCCCTATTTCTATCTGAATTAATTTAGCAATGACCAAATCATTACCATGCAAGATTTGGATCATTAGAACAAATCGTTATTCACATTAAAAGAAAATTATTAGAAAGTAATAAATGCAGATAGGTCATTACTTACAGTATTGTCAGTGTCAGATACTTTTTTTTTAAGATACAGACAGACGGAGCTCACAGAACACTTTGCAGAGGCAGTATTAAATATAGTTTCTTAAATTTAAATGTAAAATATGTTATTATATCCTAAAGCTTATCCATGGACATTTCGGATAAACAGAATTACAGTCTTTATTCACACTTTGGGATCTATGTATAAAAAGTATGCTTTGCGAATGTCTCAGCATTCATGCATAAGTCACAAATAATACCTGTAATATATGTGTAATGTCAGTTTCTATTTATTGTCTTTTGCAGGGTGAATATGACATTTCCTAACTTTCAATCCTGAGAGATCCTGTTCAACCAATTGAGAAAATAGACTAAAGCTGTATACATAAAAGTAGAGTTATATTAAATTTTTTTTCGTTTTTAGAAAGTTTATTCAATTTTCTAAACAATGGTGGGTTAAATCGACATTGATTTTTGACCATACTGACAAGAAAATTCTAAGAAGCAGGGTGGAAAATGTTTCTTCTTCAGGGTGGAACATTTCTAATAGTGAATGTGAGTTTCTTTCAGGAAATACATTAATTCCAAGATTGAATTAAAAAAAAAAATTGAAGTACTTTCTGTACAAATAATTTTTTGTATGAATGTTCATATTACCACCACTGCTAAATCTAACACCACGAGTACCACCACCACTGCTAAATACGACAGGTTCCTGTTCAGGGTGTCCAGGGTTCATGTTCTGAGGGGTGCTTATTGGAATCTAAAATCCCCTTTTAAAAATAGGGGCAACCAGATACTGGCTCTCCCCTATGCGAAAAAATAAAGGGGTCCTAAGCAGGCAGTTGTCACACTCTACAATAGTATTAATGTTACTGCTAGATGTTTCACTTTTAACTATAGCTGGCGATTCATTAGATTGAATAGTCATTCAATCAACCGTTTGCCAAACCTCCTAAACAATGGGTGAACCTGCAGCTCATCTATATAGAACACAGAAATCCACATACACCATTCATTTTGTGCACAGTGCAGAGGTCTCCCTAATACTATTTCTTCTTCTGATTCTTCTGTTGGTGGCTATTTTCTCTGTTGGTTTAATGTTCCTATGGCTATTTTCTCTTAGGATCAAATGTTAGGGAATGTTACATTTTCCCTGTGAAAGACAACACTGAGAAACTGACTTTGCTCACATATTACAATCACCATGTGTATTATTAGTGACTTTTTTTTTTGTTAACTGTAAACCCTTTTATATTTTTCAATGAATTGTTTAGATTTTCTCCACCAGCATCTATGCTATTAACCCCCATAACACACTAGCACACAATCATTTACATTTCTGTACAGTAAAATTAACTTCCTTGTTCGCTGTGATGACAGAGATATTTTTAGAGTGATAAAAAGTTCTGTGATTAGAGAACAGCATTATTGATATCACCATAGTGAAATGATCCTAGAAGTTCATAGTAATGAAGCTGATAAAAGTTTATTTTGCCATACCCTTGGAGGTAGACACTACTGTAAACTAACATAAAAGTGCTAGTAGTCATTATTTAACCATGGCAAAAGTGGTCTTAGTTATATGTCTTCAGCAAAACCTTCAGCTGGTTCTTGCAGTAAATGGCTTGTAGACATCATTTAACCACATAAATAGCGGCCTTTCTTTGTCAGCCCTTCATCCTAAATGGGAACATCACCCTAAAGGGGAAGTTCCCCTTTATACCCTTCTCCCCTCTTCCTTTACTATATTTGGCACATTAACGTTTTTTTTGGGGAGCGGATACCTAGTTTTGATAACTATCTGCTCCCACTCCGGCTACCCCTCTCTTTGCCTGTAGCCTTTGGGACTTGTCACAGGTCCCAGAATGCTGCAGGGCCATTAACACCGCATAGTGCAGCTCACACATCTGCAATGGGAATCCCACTACTCAAAGTAAACAAGCCAGCTCTGGGGACCCAAAGATTGGCAAACAACCAGCCCGGGTGAGGACAGCACTGGATTCCTAGACAGGTAAGTGGCCTTTTATTAAAAGTCAGCAGCTTCAGTATTTGTAGCTGATGACTTTTATTTTTTTCTCGCTAGGTTGAAGATCCTCTTTAGGTCCCAAACAGCTGGAGTTTTTAGATTAGTTAAAATTGGGCTGACAACCACAGTAACCATTTTTCCAATGCATAAAACATTGGGACCAATTGAGATGTACTTTCTGTACTTTCTGAAACCTAATCACCTAAGTCCACTCAAGAATTTCAATCAGAAAAAGCGAATAGGTCTTCATATATGTAATAGTCTTTCTTATGTAAACATCTTAGTAGAAAGGGGTTTATGAAAAATATGAGGGTAAAATAACTAACATTGTATTTCTTTGAAAGTATCAGACACAAGTGTCAATTTTAGCTTGTCATTAAATAACAAATACTTACAGATCCTTTTGGTCCTGGATTTCCTAAATCACCCTAAATAAAAAATATAGCATATTACATATATTCCAGTGCACTATTGTTAATATTATACAAATATTAGTAATGTATTTTCCATTTTCCTATGCTCCATGAAACAGTGCCATAAAATGACAGCACTACTGATCATCATTCAGCCTTATGCCCTTTCCATCAAGTGAGACACAAGTAAGCCTGTATTACTATTCTTATGCTGTCTTTTCATGACTGATTAATTCTATATATTTTTCATAGCTTCTGTGATGACAAAGTGTAAATGTATTGCATGTTATGAAGGGACATATAACCAATTTAGAAAAATGTACAGGTCATGAGTTCTCAGTATCTTTAGACACAGAGCTATCAATACAAGTATAAGGATGTCCTTTCCCTTGCTCCTGGGAAAGGACATGTGCGTATATACAGAAATAGGATATTGTAGCGTCAGGGCTGTATTTACTAATTACGTTATGTAAAAAGTCTCTTACCTGTTCACCCTTCTCTCCTCCAAAGCCTTCTTCTCCAGGGCCACCCTGCATTTAATGTAATACATTTAGTACCACAAACTATTTTTTTTTCTCAATGAAAATATTCCTTATTCTCGGGTATCACTCACCTGTTCACCTTTAGGCCCAGTTTCACCAACTCCACCCTAAAAAAAGAGCAGAAATAAATTAAACTAATTATATATACACTGTGTATATATTAAAATTACTTGGTTACATTTAAACCTTGCAAAAATACATACAAACATTATATAGATCAATCAAATTTGCAGTTTTATATATGTATGCATTTATTGGTATTGTTATCATTGAGCAGGATTGAACAGGAGCTACTGGTATTATTAAGGTATGAAGGTCAGTTTTCACATATTCAAAGTCTGCATTATGATGTATATATCATAGATATGAGCATAGTCAAGAATTAATGTTAATAAATTCTACATTTTATTTCCATAAACTGACTAAATTAGCAATTAATATTTGTGTAAATCTGAATGCTCAGTCCTAAATTGTTATAAAAGTACAGCATTACCTGAAGGGCATGTGTTTGCTATTTGCCACTATTGTCTTCCTGCCAGAGTAGAAATGCCCCAATTTTGCCTATGTCCCACCCCAGTGCATTTCTGACAACTGACACACTGAGGTTGATTTACTAAAGTAGTAGAGGATGTTCACCTAGTAAAGGAAATGTTTACTTACTTAGAAGTGGTGTTAGAGCATGTGGTAAAGCTTTTTGCAAGTGAAATTTTTTTCTAGCACATTATTGGGTATTCAGAATGAACAAAGCTGCTCCTAACTTACTAAAAAAATCCAGGCTTTTGGAGGTGCAGAAAACTGTCAACAAACATTTTTTTTCTAGTTTCCTTTGATGTAATCCAGGCAGCTTCTTTATTATATGAAAGTCTGAATGACTTTTACCAGCACTGAGCAACTGAGCAACTGGCCTTATAACCCGAGACTATGTTTGAAAGTTCTGCTCTGGATGGGAAAGCATTCAAGTAAATAATTTAAAAGTGAAGAAAAGAATATCACAGAGGTCCTTTGGTGACTGGTTTCCTCTATAAGCAAATGATTCATTTTAAGTCACTTCCTGAAAAAGTTTATACTTTTTATACTGTTTCTTCCTTCCCCAGCCTAGCATTCCCCAGCCACTTTATTTGCTGTTGTGAGCGGAGTGAAAAAGCCCATTGTAAACTCTGGGATTATCCCAGATGAAGCATGCATGGGACTGAAGAAACTCGACCCAGTTGACAAGTTTGTAAAGCAAATCTGTGCTTTGGCCTTGCAAGGTAAAATACCCCCATCCCAACCCAACCAGCCTAAGAGAACCGTCTTCCTTGTTGCTCCCCTGCCACTTCCTTCAACTAATGAAAAGGAATACCTGTGTAAGCTCAGTGTTACTCAGTTTGGAGCTTGCACAGGGCTAAGCCAATCAGCAAGTACCAGCGCTATCACATGAGATAAGAGAAATGAATCACATGTTTCCTATACCCTTAATTACGAGGTACCTATCTTCATTCTCCGTGGCAAGTATGGTGTGCCGAAAAAAGGTGAACCTATTTTACCTTGCATGGGAAACGCAGTCACACTTTAAGATCTCAAATAAGCAACTGTCAGCAAATGTATCTTTTATAATAAATATTTTATGCAGGTTTTTTATCCATATTTATTTGCAGTGTTTGTTGTGTGCTCTAAATTGTTCTTTCTCATGACTGTTAGCAAATAAAAGTAAACAAAAAGAATGAGAGAGGAGGTTTGAGAATATTAGAAGAATCAGTTGAGATAAATTGATTAAATCCCATGAGCAAAACTACTTTTGAAGATATTCCAAGCATCCTACAATTATAAGGAGCTGTTCTCAACACGTATTTGCATATGTTTAGTAATCAGTGCAGTCAGGAATTGCCAGGGCTGGATTAAAGCTACAGCAGTTTAAATTCTGTAAATCAAACAAATGTAATTTTTTTACAAATCCCACATTCCCTTGCAGCTGCATAGTCGATACATCAAGAAGGGTTGAAAAGGTAATAGAAAATTAAACAAACTAAAGCAAATAAATAGAAAAAAAGACCTGTCAGACTAATTACATACAGAGTATGTGATCTGACATTAAGTAAATAGCTGACTAACTGTAAGATGTGATGGTACAAACAGAATAATTTTTGTCACTAGAGAACTGGGATCATATATCACGTTCAGATTTGATTGGAAATCTAATATAACAAATCTGTAACCTAATAGAGAGCTACAGATCTTTTATCATCTGTGGCAGAGCTATGCAGATTAACAGAATTATTGATGGGGACTTATTCAAAATATTTCCAACAAAGTAATAGACAAAATAAAACAACAGAATCAAGCTAAATGCAAATAAAGTCAGTAAATAAGGAGCCCGTCTTTGCAACTCAAAGCAAATTTCGCAAGACTGAAAGAAAATAGAATATTGTTATGACTCACTAGACAAAGATTTGCAGCAAGCCAAACAAAGACTGTAACTAGAGTAATGGGACCAATCAATGACTGAAAAATGTATGCCTGAAGACCTGCAATAAGCAAGCCTGGTGAACAGTGAGGTAGCTTCATATCTCAGGTTTCTGTTGCAAGATATAAACCATGACCCTGTGCTATGATCTTGAACCCATTTTTTTAATGTTGCATCCTCAACCCCTGTAATATTTTCCTTCCCCTTTTTTCAAGTTGCCGCACTTGTTCAAGTAATGTTGATAGAGAAGGCGTCCTGGTATAGCTTGAAAGGCCCTATGGGCACGCCAGGTGCAACAGCCTTGCTGCAATCACAACCTCTGCTACCCCAGTCCCTATGCCACTAGGCATAATATCAACTTGTGCTTAAGGTATATCTAAAGCCAAAACTATTTTTTGTTTGGTGTATAGTAAGGAGTGGTCTAACCCACTTTTAGCAGGTAGCTATTTGAACAAATGTCTCCACTTGAAGATTTCCCCTCTATAATCTCTATAATAACAACTCAGAGTGTTGCATTTTACTTAATTTAAATACCAGTGACAGTAATCAACAGGAAAAACACACCTGGTGAAGCACCACAGTAGGGACACCGACAGTAATATAAACCTGAAAGAGCTTTGAACCTTTTTCCATTCTATTTGAGGCTGGGTTCACATATATGCGAGTGTGGTTCCCATTTGCAATTCAGGTGCAATTCAGGTGCAAATTTGACACTGAAATCGCACCTGAACCTAACTGAAAAACACACAGGACCCATTTTTAATTCACACCGCAATATATGTGAACTGGCTCCAGTGAAAGTCGGTCTGGTTCACATGTTATGCAAATCAGGTGCGGTTCAAAGTGCCTCCAAATTTCCATATATATGAACCAAGGATAAAACTAAAAAAATGTTAGCTTTAGATTTAGCTTTAGGATTTAGATTCACTTTAACATCCAGTCATTAGCTGTTTTCAAAAGGCTGAAGCTTACTAGTATTTGCTTTAAAATAAATAATTGAGAATAAGGAAACAATAACACATGTGAAAGTCTTTATACAATGGTAAGTGGGTAATAATACTTGCATTATTTAGCATTGCGCTGTCAATGTCTTTAAGGTTTCACAATAAAAATGCTAGCATGTTCAGTAATCAAAAGCTCTGCCCTCTGCACAAGTTATGTGCAGCGCAGTGATGATGTCACTGCTACTTTTATATTTTAATATTTGGTTTTACAAAGATGTTTGGTGTACATAAAGTGGATGTTTTATTCTCTGTGGCTATTGAGGAATATATTTAAATGAGAGTTTTTGTGCCTGCAGCTCAGCTTTAATGGTTACACTGACTTGCATGTTATCTCAACCCATACCGGATAGAAGTTAGCAAATGGAAAGAAATACGGAAAATCCCTATTGCTATATTTTCTCCTGTATGTGATTCATACACTGAACTCCTGTAAAAGATAAAACGACCACACAACCCAATGGCAGCAATGTGGACATCAATTATCTAAATGAATGCAAGGGCACAAGGAGAAAAATAGCATGCAGCTACTCCTGTTCTTTACATTTCACACTTTACAAATGTAAAGTTAGTTCCTACACAACATAAATGATTTCAGCAAAAAGAAAAATGTGATTTTTTTTGGCAAATAAATTGCACAAAATTTGAGATGTGCTATAAGGAATATGGTATCCACAGAGGAATAATATTAAAATATTTAAAATATAAGTCTCTCTGGTGCTATCTAATTTTGTAAAAAAAAAAAAAGAAAAAAAAAATGATCAGCTGATCTTTTTTTTTTTTTTTTTTCTTTTTTAAAGTTCATATGGCACCAAATTCTGTTTTGAATAGTATCAAAACTTCTCCTTTAGTGTAATGTTGCTATATTTTATAATCAGGGTTGCATTATTTCATATAATAATAGTCAGTGAAATTTCTGTGTACTGTAACATATGCTAGCCAATCCCGGTCTGTCATTAATTAATTAATTAATCTTAATGACATCTCATCTTTCATCACCCCAAACATCACTGGACCTACTGAGATAACATTGTTGGTCTTCCACAAAGCACCCTACTGTGACCATACATTGCTAGCATTCAGTCAAGGAATGTAGGAGGGACTTAATTTACCAAAAGCAAATCTATTTCATGCATAATCTGTTCTTGAAGAACTGCAGGCATTATATTGTAATTATAGCAATTATGCAAATTATTTAATAAAAAACGAGTGATAATTTTATAGTGTGGGGTTCAAATAACTGCAACAGCAATCTCTGGAACACCAGTTTCTAAGGAAAAGTTGACTGGCAATGTTGTAGTTCTCTTAACTATGTACTGTATACTAACAGTAGGGGTGAGCGGAGTGTTTGGTCTGAACATAAGAGTTTTTATTTACCGTTTTCCTTTTTGTGAATGAGTAGGAGTACTATATGGGGGTAGTATGTTGTTAAAGGGGGCTTTCCAGATTCCAGTAAGCCTCCACCTGCAGATCCCCACAACCACCAGGCAAGGGTTGTGGGGAAGAGGCTTGTGTTCTCATTAACATAAGGACAAGATACTTTGCCAAGGGGGACCCAAAATTTGAGGCCATGGCATGTTGCTAAGTATGCCTTTTGCAGCCAGCAAAGTTCCATGCTTCGATTAGGGGCCCAGAACAGATTTTAGGGTGGACTCCACATGCTGTAATTTACCAGCAATTGTTTTTTTTTTTTTTTTTTTAATGTCATTTTTGCTGTAATGGCATTTAAAATGTCATTTGTGCTGTAATGGCATTTAAAAAAAATGTAGTCTTCATCTGGCTGTAGTTGCAGCACCTACCACCTCAAGTCCATTCCAGGAACATGTGCAATGGGAATATTGACACTGGTACAAAATCCATACTAGACTCTTTGTGTGGGTTCCCCTTTGAAAGAGTCTAGTATGGATTTTGTACCAGTGTCAATATTCCCATTGCACATGTTCCTGGAATGGACTTGAGGTGGTAGGTGCTGCAACTACAGCCAGATGAAGACTACATATTTTTTAAATGCCATTACAGCACAAATGACATTTTAAATGCCATTACAGCAAAAATGACATTAAAAATAAAAAAAACAATTGCTGGTAATTTACAGCATGGGAATCCCCCCCAAACATCCCCCAAAATACTTGTGAAACCCTAAGGGTCTGGTATAAATATCTATGCCATTTTCTACAAAGAAACAGCAGTTTTTTCCTTTGAAAATGTCAGTGTTGCTGATTAGCATCTTACACATGTGCCACTTCACATGCAGGTTTAGGATACTTCCCAGGCAGATTATTTAAAGAAAAGAAGAAACCTGTTTAAACATTAAGCAGTCCCCACTCAAATAAGTCAGAAGGGCTCTTTTGGTCACATAATAAGTGCATAGGTCAGGCTCCCCCTTCGGGCTCTGTCCCTTCATTTTTAGTTTTTAACAAAGAAGTTGGCAGTAACAGCTGTCAAAGTTAATTGCTGCCAATTTTAAAACTTTTTTCTTTTGTAAATGTCACTGCTAAAAAAAAAAAAATCACTGCCTTGGGCTGCATGGAACTTTAAAAAAAAATGTAAAAAAAAAAATATTTGCATTGGTTGGTACGTACATAGTGGAGTTCAGGTTTAGCATCCAAACTTTTTGAAGTTCGGCAAACCCTGCTGGACCAAACCAAGGGGCTGCTTAGCCCATCACTAGTAGACACCAAAGCCACAGCCTTACTATCAATATCTGAAAAATGAAATGCAGTATTGAGTCTCATGTCTATGTTTCCCAAAACAGAATCAATGAACTCCCACTGGCAAGCACATTAAAAGTAAGTAAAATCTGCAGTGTCATTGGTCAGCACCCAGTTTAATGAACAATAACACCACTACATACATTCACCGGCCACTTTGTTAGGTACACCTTGCTAGTACCAAGTTGGACCCCCTTGTGCCTTCAGAACTGCCTTAATTGTTCATGGGATAGATTCAACAAAGTGTTGGAAACATTCCTTAGAGATTTTGGTCCATATTGGCATGATGGCATCATGCAGTTGCTGCAGATTTGTCGGCTGCACATCCATGATGCAAATCTCCCATTCCACCACATCCCAAAGGTGCTCTGTTGGACTGAGATCTGGTGACTGTGAAGGCCACTGGAGTGCAGTGAACTCCATTGTCATGTTCAAGAAAACAGCTTGAGATAGAAACATAGAAACATAGAATGTGTCGGCAGATAAGAACCATTTGGCCCATCTAGTCTGCCCAATATATATGAATAGTCCCTGGCCCTATCTTGTATGAAGGATAGCCTTATGCCTATCCCATGCATGCTTAAACTCCTTCACTGTATTTGCAGCTACCACTTCTGCAGGAAGGTTATTCCATGCATCCACTACTCTCTCAGTGAAGTAATACTTCCTCATATTACTTTTAAACCTTTGCCCCTCTAATTTAAAACTGTGTCCTCTTGTGGTAGTTTTTCTTCTTTTAAATATGCTCTCCTCCTTTACCGAGTTGATTCCCTTTATGTATTTAAAAGTTTCTATCATATCCCCTCTGTCTCTTCTTTCAAATGCTTTGAGCTTTGTGACCTGGTGCATTATCCCGCTGGAAGGAGCCATCAGAAAATGGATACACTGTAGTCATAAAGGGATGGACATGGTCAGCAACAATACTCAGGTAGGTGATGGTGTTTAAACGATGCTCAGTTGGTACTCAGAAGCCAAACGTGTGCCAAGAAAATATCCCCCATACCATTACACCACCACCAGCAACCTGAACCATTGATACAAGGCAAGATGGATCCATGCTTTCAAGTTAATTACGCCAAAGTCTGACCCAACCATCTGAACTTCACTGCTGAAATCGAGACTCGTCAGACAAGGCCAGGTTTTTTCACTCGTCTATTGTCCAATTTTGGTGAGCCTGTGCAAATTGTAGCCTCAGTTTCCTGTTCTTAGCTGATAGGATTGGCACCTGGTGTAGTCTTTTGCAGCTGTAGCCCATCTGCTTCAAGGTTCAATGTGTTGTGAATTCAGAGATGGTATTCTACATACCTTGGTTGTAACGAGTGGTTATTTGAGTTACTGTTGGAAATCTATACAGAACCTTTCTAGGTCATTAGTGCCACTTACCATGTTAGGCCCTGTGCTGCATGACTCCTGACTGACAGTTGCTGCAGTCACATGGAGCCATTCCATTCTTATCTACACTGTAAAACAGTGAACAGCACTGCTGGAGTAGGAAAATTCTATACAACTTTCCATCACAGATATATGTGCAAGAGATAGGGCATGTAACAGAAGACAGAGTAAAGGAAAACATTATGGGGTTGATTTACTTAGAGGAAACAGGCTGGGAATTTGCAATTTGTAAGGACATTCTTTTGATAAAGAAGGTAAAGCTCTGCTGAATTCCACCATTCCATCATGTGCATGCAAAAACATGTTTGTTTGTTTTTTTAATTTTACTTGCATGTAGTTGTATATTCTTTGTAAGGTGAATTTTCACCACATTCACTAAGCTAAAGGAAAATCCCTTGCAAATTGAAAATTTCCTTGCAAAGTGAGCAGCCTATTTGCCTTTATTAAATCAATTCCTTTGAGCTTACATTCAGGTGGGTGCATCTTCCAGATCTAGAAACAATGTATTATTAATGACAATTGCAAGTCATCTAATATTGCTGAGGGGTGGCATAGATATTGATTTGTTTTCTTCTCTTTCGTGATCTTCAGACCAAAATCAATCATAGATTAAAAAAAATATATATATATTTATAAATAATGCACTTAAATAACTCAAATGGTTTGCCACAAGGCCTTGCTCTTACAAAAAAACTATACAAATTATATGCAGAATCTTATCTTACGAAATAACATACAATATAATATTACCTGGTTTTATTGTTTTATAGTCACGATCATCATTTTCTGTTACTACTAAGCTAACAATTCTGGAACGTGTGCTGTACAGATGTTTTTGCACCACCAAGGGAGGGGAAATTACGCTATGTTTGGTCTTTACCTTTGTAAGTATACAAAACTAAAGTGCACTCGGTAAGACTAAACCTTCAGCAAACGGAATTGAAACAAAAAATAAATAAATAAAAAGACACATGGAGCACAGAGTACTAAACTATGCCCTTCATTAAATTGAACAGACAGAAGTGAACACTCAGACTTCTGTCTGTAATAGATCAAAGGATCACACAGATGTTTAAGAAAATGGAAGATGGATGTTAAGTATAACATAAGCAATTCACTGTAAATTATAACACAGGTAAATTAATGAAGAGAAAAAGAAGTATGTGATTTGTAAAGGTTCAGCAATCAGTATTTGTAAATATAAATAATATATACCTGCGCTGCTCTAACAAATTTCTATTATAGATTTACAGAGCAGCTAAAACCCCTATGGGATCACAAAACGATACATAAAAAAAAAAAAAAAAGATTTATAATATATGTGGTGATTGTGATAGTGCTAATTTTTTTCATGTAAAAAAAGCGTATTTATTTTATTTGATTTTATATTTTTTTCACATTTAGCGGAAGTATGTTTTCACATAAGGAAGTCTACAGTATTTGCATTTGCATACAGTATTTGCAATAATATTATTTTTATTTTACCTAATTAATATTCTATTTATTCCTAGCATTTACTCTATGCACCACAGTATTGAGTAAGGTTGGTCTGCACTCTTTAAAAAAAAAAAAAAAAGGCTATACTTCTTTCAAGTAAGTTGTGTAATGGACCAGTTGAAATGGTTGGAATTTTTTTTTTTTTTTTTAAACAGTAATTTAAAATAGTCTATGCTTACCTGCTCTGTGCAAAAGAATTGCACAGAGCGGCCCTGATACTCCTTATCTCGGGTCTCCCACAAGTGCTCTTGGGTCTTCCTCTCTTGCTGATGCCCCTAATAGGAAGCAGATTCCCATGGGGGCACTTGTGCTTTGCTCCCGAGACCCACTGTTGCGTTTATTGCCACAGACAGCGGGACTCGGCCCCACCCCTCGCCACTGGAGTTGATTGACCAAAGCGGTGGACAATGGCTCCCACTGCTATCAATCTGCCCAGGGAGGAGGGACAAAACCAGGAGAGCCATTACTCTCATGAACAGTGCTGGATCAGGTAAAAAAAAAACCTTGAGGCTTTAGGACCACTTAAAACTCCAGCATCTGTATCAGGGTTTAGTTTCCTCATTCTAAGAGCAGCTAATATTATGTATTTATCTGCTTCCTGTCTCTGCCTTGTTAGCTTCACAAGAAAAGGCACCTGTATGGAAAATAATGTAAGATCCCTATAAGTTGGGCTTTGCAGTGTGTCATAGAGAAGAACAGGTAGCGTACCTGCAAAAACTTGGGAAGGGGTGTGAGGTTACTGGTTATGTCAACTGCACCAGAAAAAGTGCTTATTGGTTCATTCAATTACCATGCAAGCATCTAATGCATTTCAGGGGCCTATTAAAAAAACTCTCCCTTCCTCTGGGCTACAATTGAGACTTAAAAACATATAAAATCTTAGATTTAAATTAGTATTTTGGTAAATTAACTCATACATATAAAAAATAGGTAAAATCAAATGATATTTTTAGCCAATATAAGCTAAACATTTCTTTAGATTTTAATTGTTGGACTCTTGGATCATTTGGCACTATTTCTGATGCAACTGTTTGTAAACTACTCAATTCTTGCAATGCCTATTTTTCAGGGACCTCCTTTTTTGTGGGGTCATTTGGCTCCACTAGAGCCTTCACTACTACTGGTAGAGGATCCCTATCCTGCACCCCACCTCCTCTCAGACTGTTTATTACAAATCACTGGGTACCTTTTTACAATGTTTACAAACACATTCTTATATTGATCCCAGGTGAATTTGATGGCTTTGCATAACTGTAGAAAATGTTTGTAGCAATAATTTACTGCAAGTAAATGGCATTACTGCAATTAACTGCATTTACATGGTACTAGAAACAAGCCAGCTAGCTGCAAATTATTTGAAAAATTAAACACCAGATTTGCCTGTGTAAGTTAAGCCTAATTTTTCATGAAAGAGATTCTCAATTAGCTTCTTAACAGGGTATACCATATCCATATATTGTTAATCTTTACCAAATTCTACCTTTGACATCTCTAGAAACAAAAATAACCTGCTGAGTTGTGATTGTTGTAATTGCTGTACCAAATCAACTGCTGATGTGAAAAATGATTGAGCTTCATACATATATGAACCCAAAAACAAAAACATCATATATTGCAGTTTACAAGTATTCAGATGTGGTGGCTGTATTAGAAGATTTTTAGGCAAAGTATATTTTCAGAATGTGTGGAAAAATACCTGTTTTTCCTATCGGAAGCCCTGTGTCCTATTAACTTTCTGTAGACTGAACTAAAATCTTGAACAATCCTCTTTTACAGCTATCTTCTGTAAACTACAAAGTAAAAGCCCTTTATGTAATTGAGATGAGTGGGGGGTGGCATTTGTAATCCAAACCAGGAGAGCAGCCTAAGGTGACAACACCACTCTTCCATAGATAAAGTGTGGGGAGTAAGTGGTGTCATACCAAAACAGGAGTGTGTTACTGTCAAGATCACCAGGTCAAAATAAAAATAAAGAAAGCCTGAAAAATTGAACCTATGCAGCCATCATATCAAAGGAAGGGAAATCTGTCATATATTGAAATTAGATACACTTTAAGCTCTCTACAACAAATTACACAATTAAACACCGACTTGTTGTGTGTTTTTGTTTTAATCCATAGTAGGTGCATGCAATTCCATATGCTAGTCCAAGGTTGTAGCACATTGATTGGAACCCGAAATAGATCCCACTAATGATTTATTGACTCCCAAGTTCTGAAAGCTGACCAAGAATTTAAAATGAATAGGTATCTAGTGGGATTCGGTGGAATTAAGTTGTTCTGTGCTAAACATATTTTAGGTTGTCAGTAAAAAATGTGCTCTGTCAGAAAATGTACATTTTGTCATTATAAAAAGCATTGGGGAGGCTGGCAACCCTTACACTGGGAATAATGGAATTCAAATTGCCACATAACAGAAATTCAGTTTTTTTTCTTATGTGCTAGTCAGTTTATGTGGTGTATCTGCTTTTAATATGAATTTGTTTTCAGAATTGGGGAGGTAGCCCTCTTATCCCTAGCACAGAGCACAGCACTTGAGAAAAAATGTCTGGAGTCATCCCTATTCCCCTTGTTATGAAAGTAACATGAGAGCTAATTAAAGCACCCCTACATATGCAACTTTTATGACAGCTAATTAGACGCCCCTATATATGACACTATATTAAGATCAAAATTAAGCACCCCTGGATATGAAATAAACATGAGGTCAGATTTAAGCCCCCCTGTATATTAAATTATAATAAGACTTATTTAAGTACCCTTGTGTATGAAACGAACATGATAGCTAACTAAGCACACCTGTATATCAATTTAATAGGAATGCTAATTGAGCACCCCTGTAAAAGAAATAAACAAAAGATCAAAAAGAAGCGCCCTGTATATGAAATGAACATGGTAGTGTAGCAAGTAAATAAATGAACCTTCCAGTAATGCTATTACTAGGCTGCAGCTAGAGGGAGCTCTAATGATTTATAGTGTGACTTCAGGAGACTGAAACCAACAAGTTCACATTAAACCTGGAAAGCAAGTGTGTGCAACAGTGTTTTGTGTCTCCTCTTTGATACAGGTTAGTCACACTTTCTGCTATCTTTGTTCAGTTTTCTGTTTATTGAGACATTCACTTTCTCTTTTAGTATCTTATATGTTAGTACTAGTAACACGCAAACACAAATTGATGTGCTTTTCGATGTTGTCTACGATGCAACTATAAAGAAAGTAATCATCTGTGTAATGTAATCGATTGCTGCTAAACACATTGAACTTGGAAAGCAAGTGAGCAACAATGTTTTGTGTCTCCTGTTTGATACAGATACTGCATGTTGCATCTTTGTCATACTTTGCACTCAGATTACCGACAATCGTGTAAAATTCTGGGGCTCCGTCTGGGATCAGTGCAATCACGGTGCCACAAGTCACAATGAAGGGAAGTGGCTATTACAGTAAAGTGACAGACTTCAGGGAGGCTGCACAGAAAACAAAATGACCGATCCAACATCAGTAAAGAAGTTGCAGTGGCACATTCAGAAGCTATTGCATGCATTGTCTGAGTCAGCTGCACTCACTGGCTACCTTGATGCAGTAAAAAAGAGCAGTTCCACATGCCACAGGTTCAAGTGAGATGAGGATCTGTGAGTACATCATGGAACACCTGCAGGGATAATAAGTATGCAATGCAGAGGACAGATGTAGGGCATACCTTCTCCAGGTCAAGGAAAAGGTTTTGTCTTTGATACGTGAAAGCAGCTATAAAAACCCAAATATAAGTGAGAGATTGTGGACCATCTCTCAGAGAGGACAGACCAATGCAATCAACAGAAGGTGGGCTCACATTAAGGGACCTAGCAGAATACCTGCCAAGAAAGGAGTTTAAAATTTATGGGAGGCAAAAACCAGATTGGGACTCTGAAATTACCTACAGAAATATCTGTAAACAGATAGATGCAGATGAGAAAGAAAAAAATACCCAGAGTCAGAAATCATCAGAAATGTGCCAAAAATTTATAAAACCTGGAACCTTTAAAGAGATACTAATTAATAAGGAGGACCTTTCTTTATCAGAGCTTTAAAGGTTTTTACACTCACACCTTCAGGATAGATGCAGCACTGATCTGTTTCAGGAACTGATGAATGCAAAGCAACAGGATAAAGAAACTCTGCAACAGTTTGTTTACAGGATCATGGGACTAAAGCAAAAAGTATTGTGGTCCTCTCAACAAGTGGGTGCTGCTATTATTTATGATAAAAACTTGATACAAGAAGTATTTCTTCACACATTATACCAGGGGTTAAGTGAAACATACAGTGGCAGCCGCTCCATTAATGGCGCAGGGGCGCCATCCCCCTAATCCATGCGCCCTGACCCTAATCTACATGCAGGGAACCCGACGCATGAATTTTAATGTTTTTTTTTTTGGAAGCATATGATTAGTGCCTGAGGCTCTAATTGGCTTCAAAAAGGGGCTTGGGGTGCAGAGCACACCAAGTTGTGTGACAATAGAGAATTAATATTCGCTAATGTTTTCCTGCTTATCCTCCTAAGACCCCATTGGCCATGAATCCTAAGTCCCGATTGGACAGGAGGAGAACCCCATAGACCCCATTGGCTGGGAGGAGAAGCGGGAGGGGGGGCCTAGCGGGTGAGCAAAGTGGCGATCAAGCGACAGGGGGAGGGGGTCGTAGCCCCCCCCCCAAGAAAACTGAGCACCCGTCACCACTGGAAACATATAGTAATATTCTAAGTGGTATCAAACCATACACTTTAGATTTATCAGTCACTGATGATTCTATACTAGAGAAAGTTACCAAAGCAGCCCAAGTAGAAGCAAGGAGGCAAGTCAAGCAGAGTGGCATAGTTAGGTCCAAATTATCCATGACACATGTCACACAGGCACAGGAAACAGAAAAGACTAGAGACTATGGCAATACCACTCATGCTTCACTTGTAGAATTAACTATGCAGTTTGCTGCCCTTGCAAAAAATTTAAATTTTTAATGTGGGCAAGTGCAGTGAAAAGTGTGAAGAGTAAGGTCCAGCAGGTTTGCCAGATCATAAAAGCAGGAATATGCAGAGATGTAAGCCATGCATGAACCACGAAAAAGAAAAATGTAAGCATTGCTTTAACTGTAGACAAGAATACAGCCTGCAGTATTGCTATCAAAGAGGACACACAAAACACTGTTGCTCACTTCCTTTTTAAGTTTATTGTGTTGAGCAGAAATGGATCACATTACACAGATGATTACTTTCTTTATAGTGGCATTGTAGACCACAGGGAATAGCACATCAATTTGTGTTAGCGTGTTACCAGAACTAACATATAAGATACTAACAGAGAAGGTGAATGACAAAATAAACACAAAACTGAACAAAGATAGCAGAAACAAAGTGTGACTAACCTGTCTCTGTCAGGTTTTTATTGTCTGTTCCCCACTGAAGAGTAGGGATGATCGAATGGTTCGGGTCGACAATCGGTTCGACCCGAACATTGACTGTTCGAGGTTCAGCCGAATTTAGAACTTTTTGCTGAAAAAGTTCAGAATTCGGCAACCAGAACCGACCAAAATGCAATGGGACAGGAAATGGGCTTTAAAAGCCCATGATTGGACCAGAACCATTAGCAAAAGCCAATTGAGGGGGCAGGAGAATGCTAGGAATGTGATTGGAGTGACTAGGGGTCCCTAGGCCAATCATTAGTGAATACGCCCCCCGCCAAATTCCTAGCATTGTAATACAGGGACATGGAAGAGAGTGGAAGCAGTTCTGTTAATTTTACTTTAAAAGTGTCATTTAGCATTTATTAGTGTGAGGAAAGGGATATCTAGTGTAGTTAGGGTGCTCTTTTACACTTTAGTTAGATGCAAAAATTTAGTTTCTGTAGGGAAAGTGTTAAGTGCCAGGGTGACCGTAATGTAGTGTAGGGTGAACTGACTGCTATGGCAGGGTGACCAAACCCTTCCATTTCAGGGTGACCGTAGTGTAGTTTAGGGTGAACTGACACTGACTGCTATGGCAGGGTGACCAAACCCTTCCATATCAGGGTGACCGCTATAGAGAAAAGCTAGTTTCTCTGAAGTCACTTTCGCTGCAGTAATATGGCTTCTCACCGGTCAGCTTGCTTTTTTGGCTGCAGGCGTCTATAGGGATTTTTTGAGCACATGTTTGGAGTCAGGCATGACATCTGAACATGGGGGTATATATACACACCCATGTATTTATATATACACCTGCACATATATAGGTGTGAAAGGAGCAGAAAACACTACTTGCGTTAATGAAATAATTAACACCAATATAGTTACGCTCCTATCACACCTATATATGTGTATGTGTAAAATACATATAAGTGTGTGTGTATATATATATCCCTATACAGAAGTTCAGATGTTTTGCCTGCCACCAAAGAACCCAAAAAAATGCCCAAAAAAACGCTAGCGTAAAAAAAAAAAACGCCCAGGTTTGTTGTTGCCGGCATTTTTTTGGAGTTTTTGGAGGCAGGCAAAACATCTGAACTTATGTATAGTGGTATATATACACACATACTTATATGTATTTTACACTTACACATATATAGGTGTTATAGGAGCGGAGCCATATTAGTGTAAATTATTTCATTAGCGCAAGCATATATTTCTGCTACTATCACACCTATATATGTCTAGGTGTATATATACATATAAGTATGTGTGTATATATACCCATATACAGAAGTTCAGATGTTTTGCCTGCCACCAAAGAACCCAAAAAAATGCCCAAAAAAACGCTAGCGTAAAAAAAAAAAACGCCCAGGTATGTTGTTGCAGGCATTTTTTGGGGGTTTTTGGAGGCAGGCAAAACATCTGAACTTGTGTATATGGGTATATATACACACATACTTATATGTATATATACCCCTAGACATATATAGGTGTGATAGTAGCAGAAATATATGCTTGCGCTAATGAAATCATTTACGCTAATATGGCTCCGCTCCTATAACACCTATATATGTGTAAGTGTAAAATACATATAAGTATGTGTGTATATATACCACTATACACAAGTTCAGATGTTTTGCCTGCCTCCAAAAACCCCCAAAAAATGCCTGCAACAACACACCTGGGCGTTTTTTTTTTTTGGCACTAGCGTTTTTTTGGGCATTTTTTTGGGTTCTTTGGAGGCAGGCAAAACATCTGAACTTCTGTATAGTGGTATATATACACACATACTTATATGTATTTTACACTTACACAAATATAGGTGTTATAGGAGCGGAGCCATATTAGTGTAAATGATTACATTAGCGCAAGCATATATTTCTGCTACTATCACACCTATACTGTATATGTCTAGGTGTATATATACATATAAGTATGTGTGTATATATACCCGTATACACAAGTTCAGATGTTTTGCCTGCCTCAAAAGACCCCAAAAAATGCCCAAAAAACGCCTGCTACTAAACCGGCAAGGTGTGAAAAGAGAGAAGCCACTATCCTGTTCTATAAGTGACCTAATACAAACAATCTTTTTTTTATGGTTCTGGACATGCTACAGAGCTGAAACTTCACATGTACACTTTTTAGACCCCCCCCCCAGATACTAAATCCAAAGACATTTTTCTTTAATTTTTTCAATAATTGGCTCTCTATCAAAAATGACAAATTTTAAGAACTTTTTTTTTGCGATTAATAATTCCTGGGGTATGACCCAGAACCCTAGGCACTTTTTAGGGGCATTTATTGGGTTTTAGGGCTTCAAAATGGTGTTTTTTGATTACCGAAGTTCGGGTCCCATTGATTTCAATGGGGTTCTGAAATCCGGGCCGAACTTTCGGGAAGTTCGGATGTTCTGGCCGAACCGAACTTTTGAAAAGTTCGATCATCCCTACTGAAGAGATTTACATCCTCTATTTGTTCTGGTTACCCTTGTCACTAGGACTGAAAGGAATGGAAACTCTAAAATTTTGAGTTTCTAGCAGAAAAGAATAAAGAGGAAGTCTTCCAGTGTGCCCATATGTTCTAAGTGCTTTGCAATTCCACCTAGCAGCACTGGGGTCATCAGTTTGAATCCAACCAATGCACTACCTGCCTGGAGTTTGCATGTTCTTCCCGTGCCTGCGTGGGTTTCCTCTGGGTATTCCAGTTTCCTCCCACATTCCACAGCCATGCTGGAAGGTTAATTGGCTCCTGTCAAAATTGGCCCTAGTATGTATAAGTATGAATGTTAGTTAGGGACCTTAGATTGTAAGCTCCATGAAGTGCTGAATAAATTGGCAGTGCTATATAAGTACCTGCAATTAATACATTTAATAATTAATCTAACTTTGGAGAGATTACCTCTCACTTCCTGTTATAGCTACAGGACAGGAAGTGAGGGCATATTTACTGAATTGGATACAGGTGGCTATATTTCAATCAGTGTATGGCCAACTTATTTCTATTGAAAATGGAAAATAAATGGACTTTAGCTATACTTTGGGCACAAAGACTATACACCAGTGGCCAAAGCCAATTTACTAAAGCAGTTAAAAATGTTCTTGTGTGAATATTAACTTGAATTATCTTGTAAGCATTTTTTTTTTTGTTTATTTATTTATCTGCACAAAGCTGGATGTTCAAAGTAAACAGGAATTTGCTTTTCACAATAAATTAGGTAAATATCTATAATTTATTGTGTGAAGATTCTCAACTCCCTTAGTGAACCATCCCAATGTGTGAGCTATTAAAATTCCATTTAAATAAAAGCTATTTTTTGAACTGAATGGAGATGCAGTTCTCATTTTTTAAAAAAAAAAGGATTTTAAAAGTAATTTTACTGTTCCAAGACTTGTGCACTACATTTGTGACCTAACGTGGTAAATAATCATGGACACTAA
Organism: Pelophylax lessonae; assembly: GCF_965119305.1. Classification (NCBI taxonomy): domain Eukaryota; kingdom Metazoa; phylum Chordata; class Amphibia; order Anura; family Ranidae; genus Pelophylax; species Pelophylax lessonae. The sequence goes on from NC_138770.1 coordinate 343,763,194, forward strand.
GGAACAAATAATCTTCTGTGTTTGTACCAGGGGTGTACAGCTATACTAATATCTCAAACTATTTACCACTAGGATGCCATTAAATTCAAAAATCATCTTCATCATATAAAATGATTCATTAAGATTAAGAATCAGAATGGGATCTTGTAAGTGTCCCATGCTGCATTTTCGTTATGTACTTCATAGCTGGAAGAAACTATATTGTTATGCCCACTGTTATCATTATCTCTGCATAATTTGCCAATGTTCCATGTCTATCTCAATTATGCATTTCTAGCCAAAAAGTGCTGCTTCTCATTTTCTTAATTACATGTCCTTACTGTTACCTGCTGTCTAGCCAGCAGGAATAAGCTCCTTTGATATAAAGTCAAATGTCAGTATTGTACTGCAAAGATGTCATGGTTTTTACAAAAAAAAGAATCAATTTACAATTAGCATCAACTACACAGGATACTGCTTACTGTTAGAAAAATAAAGATTATTTCGTTTTGGTTAGTTTTGGCTCAGCCTGCTTTTGACTTTTCAAACCAGGGACACTGCTGGTGAGCTCTCATGAACAGGTCACCTGGTCAGGTCAGGTCACCTGGTATGGCCATTGTGGTACGTGAAATAAATTAATTAATTTCACACATTTTCAAACATATTTTACATAACTAAGAATGAAGCAGAAGGAGTAAGATTTATTTTACTGCGGAAGAAGAGAGACTCTTTAAAATTGTGTGAAAGCCAGTGTGAAGTCATCTCCAGGTTATTCAATGAGACATATAAGACCCCAGGGGATTCATTGAGCTTTATTTTGCAGTTATGTCTTCGGACTATTTAGGCTTTCTTATCAATGTGTATGTTTTGTGTAACACTCACCCTGTCACCTTTAAGTCCAGGAAGACCAGGGGGTCCTGGCAAGCCTAAGAATCCGGGATCTCCTCTAGAACCCTTAAAAAGAAATCACATATTGGAATTCAGCAAACAGTATATACAAGTTGAGTGCATATACTGTGGTATTATAGATGAGATGTAAATTGAATTACTTTCAATAAAGCAAATCCAAAATAAAGGAGACTGAAATATTTATTCTGTGTTTCCCTTGTGAGATAAACCCCAACTCCCCACCCCTCTTCCCAAACCATGATTTACATTCCTCCCAACAGCGCATTCTTTCACAAAGGTCTGTGTATATGCCCTTCTGTTGCTGCTGTGCTATGTAAATAGTGGCTAGTCTGCAGTGAATGAGGCTATTCATAGCTATGCTCATTAGATCCAGACATAGAACATCTTTTACTTTTCTGTCCGTAACTACATTTGCTTCCTGAAAAAAGATTCTTAGAGTTTCTCTATAAGATTTGAATATAATAACATTGTCAGTATATAAGAGTGTGTGCATGTGTGTAATAGATCATGGTAAGATAATAGAATATTATATAGTATAGTGTAGATCCTTGATCAAGTAGGTAGGCATTTGAAAATGTGACTTACTTGTTTTCCAGGTGGTCCAGGTGGACCAATGGGACCTGGCTCTCCTCTGTCACCCTTAAAAAAGAAAAGTCAAATATTATAGAATGCATGCTATGAATAGGTATACATGCAAGGAATGCGTTATTACATTTGAAACATTTTAGCATTTACATACAATGCTGTATATTGACACGGAAATTATTTGAATGGTGTGTCAACTATAATGCACCAAATAATTTCCAATATAATCTACCATAGAAAACCCAAAGGGCTTTCTAACACTATGTATTCAAATAAAATGAACATTTAGTCATTTCAATACAATGTCATTTACATTAGCCTGTAATTAATTACAGCCAGTTCTTGAGCCTTGTATGACTTGAAGAGTGCTTTTTCATTAATGGACATTTGGTGCTGCACTGGATCATTTAAGTTAATTTAACTGTATTTAAATGACATTCTCAGACTTATTAAATAAGGGCCAGTACAATGTTCAAAGTGCAAATCAGAATCAATATTTTACAAATCTCAATGCTGCAAAGCACTTTCTTCATTCCATACCAAAATGTTGTGCATCTTTTCACAAAATCCAATTTAATATATATATGTTTATCCTTAGATGTATTTTACAGAGATATCTGGAAGATATAAAAATGCATCCTGAGAAAATAACTACGTTTGTTTTCTATAACCTCCATAAACTTCCTATTCACATTCAAATTACTTAACCTGTGAAACAGGAAGAGCACAAACATGGGCGTGCGCACAGGATGTGCCAGGTGTGCCTGGGCACACCCTAATCACCTTGTGTGGCGCATATTCCCCCAGTTTAAACCCCTGATATTTCAGCAAACTCCCCTAATGGGGCTCCAAAAAATTTGTAAAAAAAAAAAAAATAATAAAATTGTAAAAAAGAAAATAATAAAATAAAAACTACCTACACCACCTACTGCCCTACTTATACCAATCTCTGCCCTATTGACACCATCCACTGCCCTACTGATACCAATCTCTGCCCTATTGACACCATCCACTGCCATGCTGACACCAATCTCTGCCATACTGACACCATCCACTGCCCTACTGACACCAATGTCTGCCCTACTGACACCAACCACTGCCCTACTGACACCAATGTCTGCCCTACTGACACCATCCACTGCTCTACTGACACCAATGTCTGCCCTACTGACACCATCCACTGCCATACTGACACCATCCACTGCCCTACTGACACAAATCTCTGCCCTACTGACACCATCCACTGCCCTACTGACACCAATCTCTGCCATACTGACACCATCCACTGCCCTACTGACACCAATGTCTGCCCTACTGACACCATCCACTGCCCTACTGACACCATCCACTGCCCTACTGACACCAATGTCTGCCCTACTGACACCATCCACTGCCCTACTGACATCATCCGCTGCCCTACGGACACTAATCTCTGCCCTACTGACACCATCCATGGCCCTACTGACACCATCCTCTGCTCTATTGATACCCTCAGTTTACTGTATATACAAATGCATGTGTTTGAGCTTTGAGTGAGGTGCACAACCTAATGCAATAGGCTGTGCACACCTATGAGCACAAAGCAGAGCAACATTTGACTATTTAGTAATCATCAATCACAGAGAAATGTGTAAGCAGCATATTCAAATTATCTATTAGAAAATAGAATGTTACATACAGTAAAGATACTTTACTCAATTGAACTGTGCTCATGTTGTAATTCTAGCAGGAGGTAGAGTTGTTGTTTTTAAATGCACGTTGTTTGACAGTGGTTAGAATGGTTTGTCATCTAAAATATATAGGATAGCTTGTTATGGTGAAACTAATAGCAAGTTTGGGATGATCAGGGATGGAAATTGCATGTGTCCTTTTTTAAGTTTAGGAGTTTTAAAAAACAAATAAAGGTAAAGCCTAAATAAGAGGCTAAACCTATAACTAAAATATGACTTTTTTTAAAGTTCTTTCTTAAACTTAAGCAGTACAGTAGTTGTAGTTTTTAAATTTACCTAATGTTTCACAATAATTTTCCTTTCATTTGCTTTATTGCTTCTCATATGAGTTGTCCTGTTCTCATATATTTGTCATTGCTACATAGCTATACAGTACTCTTATAAAGTTACAAAGTTCATTGGTTGAACAAGATGGACTTGTGTCCTTTTTCAGCCAGACTAACTATGTAACTAACATGGTATGCAATTGTAATGACAGCAGAACTCTATAGGGGAGGGTTTAAAAAAACTTCAATCTTAATCTATTTATAAAATAGACAGTTATTTTACATTTAACCACTTCCCGCCCACCCAGCGTCAAATGACGGCAGAGCGGTGCGGCTCTTGTTCTGGGACGCCGTCATATGATGGCGCACCAGAACAGCCTCTCTCGTGTGCCTGCGGGGCATGCAGTGCGGCGATCGTGGCCGCACGGCGATCGTGGCAGCCAATGACTTGGCTCTTTACCCAAGTGGTCGGCTATGTCCAATCACAGACAGTCACATGTAAATGAGGAAGTGCCGTTTATTGGCTCTCCTTGCCTCACACTGTCAGAGTGTGTGGCGAGGAGAGCCGATCAGCAGCTCCTCCTCAAAGGGGAACCTGGGAAAGGTAATCAGGGCAGTGCCCTGATTACAGAAAGGCTAAAAAACAGTGCCCACCATCAGTGCCCACAATCAGTGCCCATAGTGTTGCCAGTCAGTGCCTGCTCATCTGTGCTGCCCATCAGTGTCCATCAGTGCCGCCCATCAGTGCCCATCAGTGCCGCCCGTCAGTGCTCATCAGTGCTGCCCATCAGTGCCCCCTATCAGTGCCCATCAGTGCCGCCTATCAGTGCTCATTAGTGCCACCTATCAGTGCCCATCAGTGCAGCATATTAGTACCTTCTCATCAGTGCCCATAAGTGCCACCTCATCAGTGCCCATAAGTGCCAACTCATCAGCGCCCATCAGTGCCGCCTATCAGTGCTCATTAGTGCCACCTATCAGTGCCCATCAGTGCAGCATATTAGTACCTTCTCATCAGTGCCCATAAGTGCCACCTCATCAGTGCCCATAAGTGCCAACTCATCAGTGCCCATCAGTGCATCAAATCAGTGCCCATCAGTGCTGCCTCATCAGTGCACATCAGTGATGGAGAAAATTTACTTATTTTCAAAATTTACTCACAGAAAATAAGAAAAACTTATTTTTTCAAAATTTTCTGTCTTTTTTCTTTTTTTTGTAAGAAATAAAAAACCCAGCAGTGATTACATACCACCAAAAGAAAGCTCTATTTGTGTGAAAAAATTATACCAATTTCATATGGGTAAAGTGTAGCATGACCGCGCAATTGTCATTCAAAGTGTGACAGCGCCGAAAGCTGAAAATTGGCCTGGGCAGGAAGGGGGTGAAAGTGCACTGTATTGAGGTTGTTAAAATGACAATGGCTGGGTAGTGGCATTACTTTTTGAATGCATTGCAAGGCTACTAGTTTACTTTTTTCATAGCAGATCAAATTATTTGTGATTTCAATAGTAGGAGAAATTATCAATGTCAGCTGCAAATGTCACACCTTATCTTGAAATGAAAGTCTGCAGTGAAGCAGGTTTAAATTGCCAACTTCTGAAATCTGTTAAGACCTTTATTAGGTAATTATTAGGACCTTTGATTAGGTAAATAAATAATCAAGGCTCTTTATGTACCCAGAATTATCAGATGTTGATTTTGTGACATTGACAGGTATATTTGGATCAAGGAACAAGCTGTTTCCAGATTGATTACTGGGATACAAGTTATCAGCCATATTCTCACGAATATGCAGCTTGAGTATAAAAGCAATCATATTCATGAAAATAATACTGAAAAAAATTAGTTAATCAGATTAATATAATAATAGCTAACCGTATTCTATGGTCAAACTATTGTTAGCTACAATACAAACCGGGCTGTGTTTGCCATGGTGGCAACTGGAGGCCTGTGCCTAGGAAAGCAGGGAAAGGGGAGGACAGCACCAAGCCTCCACCTACAAACTAGTATATATTTTCCAATTTTGTTTCACCTGACATTTGCAGCTACTTTTAGCAGGAAAACTGTAGGGGAGGGCATTGCAAGGGTTATTTTTAATCAGAAGATTTACTATAGTTCAGGAAACATGAAGCCATCTTGTAAATGGGTGTTAGGTCTTTAGGTTCTGCCCTTTGAATATCAAGAAATAGGCCAGTCAGTTATTTTACCAGGGTTTTGGTGTAATTTAAGGGTCGGTGGGATAATTAGTAGGAGTCATCGCCGTAAGTGTTTTCTCCAGAGCAAGCCCCACGTTAGTATTGGCATCATGACTTACTGTGCCACGTTATGTGGTAACCATATACATACCTGCCAACTGTCCCGTTTTTCCTGGGACAATCCCGGCAAATAGGAGCCTGTCCCGGGTAATTTACATTGTCCCTGTTAATCAGGGACAATGTAAATCATTTAAAAATTTTTTTTTTTTTTTTTTTTATTTTGTGCCACACAGTGTCACTCTCACCCCAGCTAGGTGTTGTAGTTCTGGCAGCAGGTTGTCTCTCTCTCTGTGCCCACTCACTCTTCCTGTCTGTCACAAATTTAACGTGTCACCGGAGGCAGGGTGTCAGCATGGTGCACTTTCCAAAATCCGCCAGCAGGGGGAGGCAGAGCCCCTTCCGACAAGCTGGAGGCCTCACACTCCATTAATTACTACTATTAATAATGTTTTTTATAGATATAATTTTTACACCTGTTAATTGATGCATATATATAGTTTTCTAGCTCTAGATAAATGTGTGTACATATCCGTGTATGTGTATGTGTGTGCATATATGCATATATATATATATATATATATATATATTGCTCAAAAAAATGAAAACAGACCTCAATCCTCAATGGGAAAAATCTCATGCTGGATATCTATACTGGTATGGACTTGGTATGTGTTAGGATAATATGGACTGGGTAATGTGTTAGGATCTATACTGGTATGGACTATAATGATATGGACTCTGTAATGTATTAGGATGGTATGGACTGGGTAATGTGTTAGGATCTATACTGGTGTGAACTGGGTAATGTGTTAGGATCTATACTGGTATGGACTCAGGTAATGTGTTAGGATGATATGGACTGGGTAATGTGTTAGGGTCTATACTGGTATGGACTGGGTAATGTGTTAGGATCTATACTGGTATGGACTGGGTAATGTGTTAGGATCTATACTGATATGGACTGGGTAATGTGTAGGATGGTATGGCCTGGGTAATGTGTTAGGATCTATACTGGTATGGACTGGGTAATGTGTAGGATGGTATGGACTGGGTAATGTGTTAAAATCTATACTGGTATGGACTGGGTAATGTGTTAGGATCTATACTGGTATGGACTGGGTAATGTGTAGGATGGTATGGACTGGGTAATGTGTTAGAATCTATACTGGTATGGACTGGGTAAGGTGTTAGGATCTATACTGGTATGGACTGGGTAATGTGTTAGGAAGGAAAGGATGCCACATTGTTTTATGTAAATGAAAATTATCACCCTACAGAGGGCTAAATTCAAAGGCAGGTGAATAAAGTTTGAAATGTGCTCAGGTGTGACCATACAAAAAATTTAATATGTAAATATAAATAAAGTGCAAGGTGTAAATAAGTACAATAAAACCTAATTATACCAGATAGTATAATCATACTTATTTACACCTTGCACTTTATTTATATTTACATGTTACATTTTTTTTGTACAGTCACACCTGAGCATATTTCACATTTTGGAATTGCAGGGAATTGTGATGAGAATTTTAAACTTTAGGCAGAAGTAGTGCAGCTGAATGGGAGAATTATTCCAACTCTGCTACTTTGGCCTCAAGTTTTCAATTCCCTTTTCAATTTCCTGTAATTCTCTCTTTATGAAGTAGACCCTATAATCTGATAAGTAGGCAGAGATTAATTATGCAGAGTGGGCGGAGCTTCAGGGAAGTGGGTGTGGTAAGTAATTGATAGCTGCCCTGCAAAGTGTCCCTGGAAAGTTTTTTCAAATGTTGGCAACTATGCATATATCGGCAAATTACTTTATAGCTAACTGGCTTAGAACAGCGGGATCAGTTACTCTTAAACAGGATCCTGTCTGAACACCTAAGCATTGGTGAACACCCCTACCCATAAAAAAAGGAACGGACTTATGTTGGAAATTGTGTACAAGCCACTTTGTTGGGAGACTTTAGGACTGTTTGCTAAAATGTTTTATTAGGTAAAATTCTTGTAATGTAACTCAAAATTGACTGGAAATTCAGGGGTTGATATACTAAAACTGGAGAGAGCAAAATCTGGTGCAACCGTGCATGGTAGCCAATAAGCTTCTAACTTCAGCTTGTTTAGTAAAGCATCAGATTTTGCACTCTCCAGTTTTAGTAAAACAACTCCTCTGTGTCTGTATGAGCTAGGATGAAGAGAAAGTGAGATAACTCATATCTCACAATAAGTATCGAAGGTGCCTAGCATCTTTCCAGTCTGTTTGTGTAGAGAGGGCTGGAGTAATCAAATCTATTCTGTGACCTTTTGTGTGAGTATTGGGTGCTGAGCATCCCAATCCTTGCCTGGACTATTGGTACTGTGAGGGATTGTACTTTGGAAGCCCCAATATTCAGGAGCTGCAATAAGTCTCTGTGTGGGTACAGGGAGAGAGAAACATCCTGTGGACCGCAAAGGTTATCTTGAGGGAAATTGCGCTCAACTCTAGGCACTGTACCTGTGTTGATGTGAAAGAGACAGTGGTAGTAGTTGACCTTAGGCCTTCTTAATCTGGGCAGAACCCTGCAGCCACAGATGTAGTCTTATCATGTCAGCCATTAAGGGGAACTGGCCACTTGGTCTACAATCTTTCTTTTCTCTTGTATGGTACCCCCTACAGTTGATAGATATAAAGTAGAGCTCATGCTGCCTCTCATAGCACATTCTATCATTAGTGTCTACTAAAATAATCACCAGACATTAGAATAAGCGCTTGTAGAAAAGGGTGTCATTATTCAGGTGTGTCTAGAGCATCCTCAAAAAGTCACTCGCTAATGAATAGCAGGTGAGTAAGCGCTCCTCTGGCCAAACAAAAAGTCATATAAGTCCAAGGGAGACAATTGCATGAGGATGGTAAGAGAGAAAGGACAAATACATTTGCCGGCATTGGAATCCCCTCAAAGGCATCCTCTTTTATTTGTTACATCATGATGTTGAAATATGGCTCTGAACACAGATTCAAAGTGCTGTCTGTTCCTGTACTATTTGTTTATCTTATTGAGAATGAATGCTGTTTTTCCAATAACTTTACACGTAAGCAATGTACTGTATATGCTCTAGTAACATGGAATGTTTCCCTCAGAAATTCTGGCAGTATCTATGGTCAACTGCATTTGTTATTGCTTAACCTACTTGGCGGTATTCCAGAGTGTGGCTCGGGGTTAATTTTCAGTACCAAAAGGGGTAACCCCGAGCCACACTCAGATTACTCCACAATGTTACTCACCTTCCCTGCGATCCCTGGCGTCCTCCCTGCCGTACTCCCCGACATCCTCACAGTCTCTCCCAGCTCTGTGCATGGCCAATTGCCGGCACTTTCCTTCCGGTTCCCTTCCCTGCGAGCGTTGAACGACAATGGTGTCCAGAAAGCATTTTTTTTGCGCAAAAGCGCTTTTAGATGAACTGGAAAACAGTGACAGCGAAACAGAGTTACTTGAAGAACTGAGCGATAGCGATTAGTGGGAAAATTTGTCATCAGGTACGGAAAGTGACGACAGCGACGATTCTGATGTCTCTTTCTGGCACAAAGCTTGTGGAATTTGGGAAGTATATCAAATGATTCTTCACAAATTCCAGCAGAGCGATGTGCCAGAAAGAGACATCAGAATCATCACTGTCGTCACTTTCCGTACCTGATGACGAATTTTCCAACAAATCGCTATCGCTCAGTTCTTCAAGTAACTCTGTTTCGCTGTCGCTGTTTTCCAGTTCGTCTAAAAGCACTTTTGCGCAAAAAGAAAGCTTTTTGGACACCATGGTCGTTCTCAATTTTCCAGGCACAAAGAACACAGGCAGGGTACTGGAAAAGTCACCAGGGGAAATCCTGTGGTAAAATAGCATGATACAGTGTAATCCGTTAGGATCACAACTTTATATCATGTCATTTAGTGTATTTACATTTTTGAAATTGCCGCCGGTTCCACCCCATGTCGCAACGATCAAAGGGAAGGGAACCAGAAGACAGGTGCCGGCATCAGCCGAGCACACAGCAGGAGCACAGTGGGAGGTAGGCGGGGGAGGACAGCGGGGGATCGCCGGGTAAGGTGAGTTTTAAAATGTACAGAACAGATTTCCGTGCAAAATAATAGTACCGATTTCAGCACCTAAAATCTGAAATAATCAGACCGCCAGGGGGGTGATAGTATATAATTCAGCTTTTGCAAGTGATGCATGTATACAGTACATATATTACATTTCCAAATTCTCTTTTTGTAATTTTATAATCTTCTAGTGCGCTTTAGTCATCTTAGCTATGTGTCTGTTAGTGTTCTCTAGTTTGCTATCCATAAATTGTGTCATCTTAGCCCCTTGCTGCATGCATGTTTTTGAGCAAGGTGTGCTATAGATATCATTCTGTGTTAAGGTTATTTTATTCCTGGTTTTAAGGGCCTGATAGTAGATGCTGGATGTTTTATTAATTATCTGAGGCAACTTCCGACACATGGTCTTCTCCCCTGGCCTTTTTCCCTATAAGAATACAAACTGTAATACCTATCATGTCCTTAGGCATTAGGACCTAGGAATCTGGATTGCTGCAAGAACCTAACCTCCTGGAAGACCTCCTTGAAGATAATGGCTGCCATAAAGTGCTACTTTTGGGCCTAAAGGAATCAGATTGTAGTGGTCCCCCTCCTGGAGTTGGCAAGAACCCAACCAGAATGTCTGTTTGTGGCATAGGCACCGCAGCTAGGAAAATTCATGTTTTTCTAAGCCATGCCCCATGGGCAGTGTTGGAAAAGCTGGATTTCAGACTGTCTGTAGGCACCATTGTCTCCTCTCCACCAGCATCAGCAGGCCAATCTCACAGATTACAGGAGTGGCACAGAGAATGTGACCTGTTGCACACTTGCTGTGTATTTCTATTTATTCCTCTTTCAGTCATGTAATGATTACATGAATGCAAGATAGATCAACAAACATACTTAGCAGGCAGTGGTCAGGCAAAACATAAGTTTATACTCATACAATAAAAGTATGAGAATGGGCTGCCCTAACTCAATGTGCGTTACATGCATTTTTGCACTGCAATGCAGTAAATGGGCACTCTACTGTTGGGGAATGAAAGGTATTGAAAGATAATTAACAGGCTCTTTTTTTACTAAGGCAGAAAACCACTGCTCTATAGGGCATTACATGACTGCTGTACAAATTATTATGATATGAATGGTTCTTATGATTTACTTTAACTGACCACTGCACTCTGGGTTTTAAATGACATACTCCTTAGTTCTGCACTCTAAATATATTATATACTCCTGACCACTGCACTTTTTATATTGTGCAACAGTTTCTGGTTCCTCCGTAGTCACTATGTTAAAGCGTTAGTTCCTCCTGAAGTAGGCTGAGTGCAGAAAAGCACATGTAATGGAAGAGTCACATTTTTTACTAATGATCGTGCTGAGGTTTGTAGGTGTCAAATAGAGTCCCACTTGTGCACAATAATTAAAGCACATTTTTTGCAGGTACAAGGATGGTGCCATTTATTGCATATGCACAGTGAGTCAGCTTAAGTTTTAAGCCCCCCTCAACATTAGCTGAATTTGGTCACACCCATATTTTACTGTGGTGCACTGCACCTCATTATTTTACTCTGGGTGCCTAGGGGTAAACCCCCCATCTGCAGACAGGAGGTCCGGTCCTTGAGAAAGGGGGTACCTACATCCCCAACATGTTGGGTTCTCTTTCCTCCTCTTTTGACCAGCGTCTGGTTCTGCTTTCCTTTCCTTTTTTTCAGTACCAAATTCCTTTTCTGGTCATAAGCTGCAGTATTACTAAATGGCGCTACTATTACCTATACACATACTATATGCATTATTTTTGGGTATAGATTGGAAAAGTGGACCAAATACATTTTCTCTATTATGTTTGATGTGATATGACATACTTGGATACTTGTACCTATTATATAATGGTGTTTATACCCTGAATACAGCTTTATTGCATAATCATACTTCTTATGTGGTGTGCTTACTCCTTATACTTAAAATTGACACACACTGTGCTCCCTCACCCTCTTTCCAATTTTTCTATTCAATAAAAGCTAAAAAAAAAACCCTCAAAGTGATTGGAGCCCATCATTCTGAACATCCAGGAAAAAACAACTACCTGAGAAGAATGTGCCTTGCCAATTACCTGGCAAACAAGTGGGCCTGGGGCAATCTTAATGCAATAGATGGTGAGCTGAAGGTCAATATTTACCTTTATTTATTAAAAGTGTTTCACCGTAGCATTACATATCCATAACTAAAATGTGAATATCCATAAATAAAAGTAAAATCACATAGGGATTCTAGCATTTTTGTAAAACTAATAATGCATGTTTCTGCAATTTGAAGATGTATTTTAAATGTATTTTGTTAAACTAAAATGAGTACTTATTTGTTGGGTTTGAAATCTATAATAAAGGAAAAACCAAGTTATGTAGTTTTATGTAAGCCATTATAGACAGATAGAATATGTAGTTTATTTTTTCCTAGATACATTTAAATAAAAATATGTAAATGTGAAAAACATAATGTTTTTAACTGAATTGTGTGCTAATGTTTTAAAAACCTCAAATTTATGTAGGCTTGTAAGTATACATGAGGAAAGCCATATTTTTTGTTAAATATCCTTGATGTGCTTTATATTTAGCAGTTAAGCACAATGATTTTTTTATGTCAGTAATAGCCAATAGGTCAGCTTTGGTTCATACGGATAACTGAACTAAGTACAAATTTTAAAGCACGATCTGTAATCTGTAACCATTTTAACTCAGGCAGTAATTTAGAAAAATGCTGATTGCACTGGCATATTATAGACATATCTTGCACACATGCAGTACATGTGTGCAAGAAGACGACAATGTCATATTGAAAGTCACTTTTTATGTAAATAATGTAATAATCAAAATCTGCACCTAATGGAAATATTAATTTCCCTGCAAGCCGCCTGTCTTCCTAAGTATTATCATTAATAATTCCCTTCTTGATAGATTTAGTCCTACAAAGAGTTGTCCAGCTGTTTTAGGTCAAGAAGAACCTACACTTCAAACTCATTATGAAAAGTTTAATTTGCTTAGCAGCAACAAACATGGGGCCATGACTTGGTTTGATATAATGCTGAAATAAATCAGAATGTTTCTAACAGATGGTGGTATAGGAATAGCACTGCAATGAGTAAACACCGACATATGTGCTTTATGATAAATAGATGACATATGCATTAAAATGGTATATGATATCCCTGGGTTTGGGTATATATATTTAAGCTTTCCATGCACATATACGAAACAAATATACTTGTCATCGTTATCTTTTTTTCTGTTTGTGATTTTCAATACATAGGTCAGTAGCCCATAATCAGATCTAGATCTTTTTTTTGAGGGGATGGAGGGGGTGTTGAGGATCCTCTTACCATGGAGTAAATGTATAGTGGTTTTGTATACATTTGATTTAATTATTTTGGTAAGGATTAAAATATTGTAACATTGTTTTATATTCTCCGCTTCATGCTTAGCTCCTATTGAAAAAAGCCTGTTTATAGCACACAATAGTTCAAGCCAAATATTACACACCCAACTAAGTGAGTCAGCCTAGTGACCCCCCCCCCCCTTCTCTATAAGCCTACTTCTCTCTAGATATGTACAAGGTTTCAATCAAAAACAAAGGGTTAGAAACCACACACTGCTCTAGGTGTAAATGCCTTCAAAAATCCTCATAGTAACAGCACAGGTGCAGGGTGCAGGCTCAATGTGCAAGCCATATAGAACAAAAAGTGTGTCTGGACAGCCGCACTCCAATGCACATATTTATTGAGAAGAGGAACAAATACCACAGCATACAGACGTACGGATCAAAGACATCTAGCACGTTTCACACTACTAACAGTGCTTAATCATAGCTATAGTGTTCACAACTAAAAACAAGTTATATAGAGATAACATTTTACAGATAATCTTTTCTTATCTCTATATAACTTGTTTTTAGTCATGCACACTATAGCTATGATTAAGCACTGTTAGCAGTGTGAAACGCGTCAGTAATCTTTGATCCGTACCTCTGTATGCTGTGGTATTTTATCCTCTTCTCAATAAATATTTGCATTGGAGTGCGGCTGTCCAGACATACTTTTTGTTCTATATAGAGACAAAGGGTTCATTGGGAATTGAATAGTGAGTATGTGAATGTCTCCTAGTAAACTTTTACTCAATACCTTACTGACTTACTAACTAACATATCAGCATGGATGTCACACCACTTTCTCAAACGAAATCTTTCTAAAACAACACCGGTATTATTTCTTCCCCACTGCTCGACCTCCTCCCTGAGTTTTTCATCAAGATCAATATTACATCTAATAGTTTATCCCCTCATGCCAGGGTGCCAGGTGTAATCCTAGATTCTGGCTTGTTCTTTTAGCCTCAAATCTAATCACTGTCAAAAACTTGTAGACTTCACATCTGTAACATCTTTAAATTTGGCCCTTTTTAACTAATGAAACTACCAAGCTACTCATTCACTTTCTTGTTATTTCTCGCCTTTACTATGGCAACTCCCTTCTGATAGACCTACCTCTTTATAGGCTATGCCCTCTTCAGTCTATCATGAATACTGCTGCCAGACTCATCTACCTTACCAGCCTCTCAGTCTCTGCCAATCTCTCCACTGGATTCCGGTCACCCAGCGAACTAAAGACAAAATACTAACAACAAAATACAAAGTGATTCACAACTCTACCCCAAACTACATCACCAATCTTGTCTCCAAATAGTAGGCAAACTGTCCTCTCCGCTCCTCCCAAGACCTCCTACTCTCTAGTCCCCTTGTCTCCTCCTCCCATGCTCATTTCCAGGACTTCTTCAGAGACTCTCCCACCCTCTGGAATTCTCTACCTCAATCTATCTGGAGAGTCCCTACTCTGGCCACCTTTAAGCAATCCCAGGAAGCTCATCTCTTCAGGGAAGCCTGTCCTGGCTCCACCTCACAACTGAACTTTGAATTCTTCTATCAGCTCATTCCTTTTGTACCATCATTGTAATTGCACTGTCTCCCTTTATATACAATCCTGTATAATAATAGTAATAACTTATTGGCTTAATGAATAAAGGGAAGCTGTGTTCACTTCAAATAATGTTATTTAACTTTGCCTGCAAAAGACTGAGTTTTTAAATTAAACTGTATTTATAATGCAAAAAGAGAGTAATCATTTTGATAAAAGAACAGTTTCTACTTCTTCGGCAAGTCAACTACAAAGTTTGTGAAGTGAAAAAGAACTTCTGCTTTGTATTCTCTTTAGAAAATAGATAACCTTTGATTGGTAAAAATTATACTATCTCATGTACTGTATAGTAATACCCTTGGCAGATGGCTTGTTTATCCCCGTGATAAGAGGGCTGCAGGCAAGCAGAACTTCTCCTACATTAATTTATTAAGTATTAGCCAGGAGCTTTGAATGGAATGGAAGGATATGTACTCCCCTATCAAAACTGAAGATAAGTGCTGATCACCACTGTTTTCCCCAAAAGATGGTGTGGGAATGCAACTTATTAGCCGAACAGTTTTAGTGATTTCTAATAAATGAGTACATTGAATACAATTTGATAGTGCATCTTCCTGAATCCCATCCTTTTGTTAATATAATACTCTATACTATATTATTAAATTGCGATACAGAGTTGCTTCTCTCTTTTACCTTTAACCCTAAACTTTTTTTATCCAACAGATGAACCTAAGGCCTCATTCACACGGGCGAACCATAGCATACACCCGTGTGACGGCCTTCTTTGATCTCGCTGGGATGCACAGGTGTTCTGTGCATTTTCAAGCAGGCAATCCCATTCATGTCAATTGACATGAATGGAACTGCCTGCAGGGGATGCAAGGAACACCTGTGCATGGGGCCGGGACAAGGGGTGGGGGAAGGAGGGGCAGCTGCCCCTTGTCCAGCAAATTACTGTAGGAAATAAGGATGCTGTATGTTTTACCTGCTCACTCAGGAGGGCTGATTGTGTGCCTTCCTGCTGTGCTGCTTTCTCCTCACCTCTTGTTTGCCCTCCTCTTGCTGTATGCCCTTTTTCTGCTTTTGCATCAGTCATTACTGATGTTAAGGCCGGGTCCTTTCTGTTCAGGGTGGAGCACAGGGAGACTGATAAACATTCCTCTGATGTTTACTGACCTCCCCCAAATCATACTCAGTAGTTTCATGTTCATTAATAAACTGAAGGAGCTCAACAAACACAAGAGGCATGTTTAAAATGTCCTGCAGTTTGTGAATGAACAGAAGAGCTCTGTGTTCAGTAGTAAATGCAGAGCAGGGGAAAAAGAGATTGAGGACTCTCTTTCCCCACTTGTAAGGGGAAACATCAGGAGCCTGTTTAGACTCCTGATATTTCTTCAAAGAGGACCTGTCACAACCGAACTTCATAATGTCACCAAGGCACTTGATGTCCCCTAGTGACATCCCACTGATGTTAAGTTATGTTCCTTGTGCTGATTTTTTTTTTTTTTTATTTTGGCTGCCCATGGGCTTTTATCTAAAAAAAATAAAATGAAGCATAACATTAAAATAAAATAATTACACATTCCCACCCCCATACACACACACATGCACACAAATTTTTTTTTTTTTTAAATCAGTACCATTGTCTTGAGATGAAAAATGAAAAGGAGGGTCTAGCAGAGAAAGGGTTAAACTATAACAATAGTAATACTACTAAAATACTAATCGCCCTAATATCTACACTGTATTTAAAATATTATTTTTATTTATTGCACTTACATGGTTAAAGGTTCACAAGATCCATTTCTCCAATGTGGCAGAGGGTTATAAGCTTACAGGTAAATTACCAGGGCAGGTAACCAAAATAACCCGATTTCAAATTCTCACAACAGCTTGTGTTTGGCACAAGTGTATAATAACACAGCACCCATAGGCAATGGGCTAGTGTTTTTAAAGAGTGTGCCTTTTTGGACAACCACCTCATGAAACAACTATGCAGTACTAAAGACAATATGAGCTACTACTAAAATAGCTAAGGTTCTAAAAATGAACAATCCTTTGGTTAAGGGGAAATTCATGGCAGATAAAGGAATAATGTTTTTATTTGAGTTCTGTTGGCATTTTGGTTTACTCAACAGTAAAAAATCAACGATTTTGGAACCTTCAATTTAAATCTGTACTGAAAGCTGGATAAAGTAGTGAGTTCCTGACACCACTATGTGCCTGAACGCTGCATATAATTATTCAATATTAAACCAGACACTGACAGGCTTGGCAGAAACATGAAACTTTATCTAATTAATGGACTGCTGTATGTCCAAAAGTTCTTTTCTTGGTAAAAGATTCTCTTTAAAGTTGTCTAACTGTGCAAGTTAAATTATAAATATAGAATACAGTTAGAATAAAGAATAGTTAAAAACTGCCTGCAACTTTAACTATTTTCATAATGACTAATGAGAATGTGTATAAACCAAAGGCAAAGAAATCATTTCTGTTAATCACCAAGGTAGATTATTTGTTGATAAGGACAGACAGAATATATTGTTAGTAAATGCTATCTTGGGCAAGCTGTATCTAAAATAAGATAATGGGTACATACAGTATCTCACAAAAGTGAGTACACCCCTCACATTTTTGTAAATATTTTAATATATTTTTTCTTGTGATAACACTGAAGAAATGACACTTTGCTACAATGTAAAGTAGTGAGTGTACAGCTTGTATAACAGTGCAAATTTGCTGTCCCCTCCAAATAACTCAACACACAGCCATTAATGTCTAGACCGCTGGCAACAAAATTGAGTACACCCCTCAGTGAAAATGTCCAAATTGGGCCCAATTAGCCATTTTCCCTCCCCGGTGTCATGTGACTCGTTAGTGTTACAAGGTCTCAGGTGTGAATGAGGAGCAGGTGTGTTAAATTTGGTGTTATCACTCTCACTCTCTCATACTGGTCACTGCAAGTTCAACATGGCACCTCATGGCATAGAACTCTCTGAGGATCTGAAAAAAAGAATTGTTGCTCTACATAAAGATGGCCTAGGCTATAAGAAGATGGCCAAGACCCTGAAACTGAGCTGCAGCAGTTTAACAGGACATGTTCCACTCAGAACAGGCCTCGCCATGGTCGACCAAAGAATTTGAGTGCACATGCTCAGCGTCATATCCAGAGGTTGTCTTCGGGAAAAAGAAATATGAGTGCTTCCAGCATTGCTGCAGAAGTTGAAGGGGTGGGGGGTCAGCCTGTCAGCCTGTCAGATCATACACCGCACACTGTATCAAATTGGTCTAAGGACATGGATTACTGTAACCATGTCCTGTGGTCTGATGAGACCAAGATAAACATATTTGGTTCAGATGGTGTCAAGCATGTGTGGTAGCAACCAGGTGACAAGTGTGTCTTGCCTACAGTCAAGCATGTTGATGGGGGTGTCATGGTCTGGGGCTGCATGAGCGCTGCTGACACTGGGGAGCTACAGTTCATTGAGGGAACCATGAATGACAACTTGTACTGATGAATGATAACTCTGACTCTTCAGAGACTGGGCCACAGGGCAGTATTCCAACATGATAATGACCCCAAATAACATCCAAGATGACCATTGTCTTGCTGAGGGTAAAGGTGATGGACTGGCCAAGCATGTCTCCAGACCTAAACCCAATTGAGCATCCATGGGGCATCCTCAAAAGGAAAGGTGGAGGAGCGCAAGGTCACTAACATCCACCAGCTCCGTGATGTCGTCATGGAGAAGTGGAAGAGGACTCCGGTGGCAACCTGTGAAGCTCTGGTGAACTCCATGCTCAAGAGCGTTAAGGCAGTGCTGGAATATAATGGAGGCCACACAAAATATTGACACTTTGGGCTCAATTTTGACATTTTGGGGATGTACTCACTTTTGTTGCCAGCGGTTTAGACATTAATGGCTGTGTGTTGAGTTATTTTGAGGGGACAGCAAATTTACACTGTTATACAAGCTGTACACTCACTACTTTACATTGTAGCAAAGTGTCAATTCTTCAGTGTTGTCACATGAAAAGATATAATAAAATATTTACAAAAAATGTGAGGGGTGTACTCAATTTTGTGAGATACTGTATAGGGAAAATTATTTAGCAATACTAATCAGGTGCAGCTGTTGTAAGCTTTAGTCCTCCCAATGTAGCTGATTTACTAAAGCAGCAGTGCATGTCCCCTTTGCAAAGGGAATTTTCTCTTAGCTTAGTGAATGTAGAAACATTTACATTTATTTTGCATAGAATACCCAGGCATATGCAATGAAAAAAAAATCTTGATTGTACAAGATTGGACAATAAACGTCAGGACAGCTTCACTGTATTCACTAGCTACTGTAAGTAAAAATTTCCTTGCAAAGTTAAAATTTACTTTGCAAAGTGAACATGCTCTACTCTTTTAGTAAATAATCTACAAATTTCTAGAAAATCCAGATGGCTGATAAATGATTGTTTCTTTTCTTTTATAGAACAGGTAACCCATTCACAGTGTGTATGCTGTAGTCAAAGTAGGTTTCAAAGTCCAATGGACACATTTTACATCATTAGAAGCAATTTTAATTAAATCAGTACTAAAATCTGCTTTTTAATTTATACCTCCAAGTAAGCCTATATTAAGGCTTACCTGTAGTTACAGTAAATACGTGTACTGTTTAGGAGATAGTAGCATGCCATCCATCAAGAGAGACATGCTACTGCCATGACACCCATGCGCATGTGCACAAGTGATGTCATTGCATCTCTGCTATTTAAAACTGCCAGAGCCGGCAAACTTGAATGGAAGATGACAGCGAGCCGCTGGAGGGCTTTGTTTTTTACAATATTTACCTGCAGGGGCCCATTTTTTTTTTTTTTCAAGATGTAGATTTTGTCATTACAACAGAATAATGCTGAATAATTCATGGAGGTTGATTTATCAAAGGAGTAACAAGAAATCAGATAACTGTTTTCTTATTCAAGTAGGGATTTCAACCAACATAATAGGTTAATGCACAGTACAAGATTAAAGACAGTACATATCTCTCACTCTCTTCGTTCTATAGTTTGTTGTTCTTTTAAAAAAATGATAAAAAATTGTGAAATATAATAATATTTTTTTAAATAATTCATCCACTTACTGGAGGTCCAATGGGTCCTCTTGGGCCAACTTCACCTTGTGGTCCTTGATCACCCTGGTTTTAACAAGAGCACAAACAATGCACAAATTCAGTGATTGACTTTGATATGACATTAGCAAACAAGAGACCTCATATTACAATATTCTCGCAAGCAGTCTTTCATTTTAACACGCTAATACAGAAATAAAGCAAAACTTTTTTATTTTAGATAAACAGGGGGAGAGTTAGAACATTTGTGGGGTTTTTCATTGCTGTCAATGTCCCCACTTTTGATATTTTTCTTTCTATTTGCCCTTGTGACCTCTGTCACCTGATAGGAATTCAATAGTTTTACAGCTGTCATCTGAACAAGAGGTGAGATGAAATATTCCAAAGTGGACACCCTGTTGGTGGCAACTGTCTACAAGGGGACCACCTCTGATCTTGGAATTATTTCCTCTCATTTGCTGTTTTGTCCCTGGGTTAGGAAGTAAAGGGAAGTTTCCCCAACAGGACACAGAGGGTGAAAAAAAAAACTAACAGGGAATGTAACCATATAAACTAAAATATTGTTTTTACATTTTAAAAAAATAAACAGCAAAATTATTACAGGAAAAAATAAATTTAATCTTACAGGTTTACCAGAGTTTCCCATTAGGCCAGATACGCCAGGGGCACCAGTATTACCCTAAAGAAAATAAAAAGCAAAAGTTTAGAAATCATTATTCAAAGTTTTAAATCTTTACTTAGAACATGTGTCAGTCTGAAAACCAAAGTCTGATACTGGTACTATTTCATTCTTATAGCGTTTTCTTTTCAAATGTCTTTACAAATACAGCACTAATTTAACGTTCACTTATATATTTTTAATAGGCTTTTTAAATGTAGAAAGAAATTTGGTCAAAACAGAATTGCTGGATTTATCACGTATAGTGGACAATATGGAGTCAAGAGATGGTTCTATGGAGGAAACTCTAATGAGCAAAGAGCATACTCCTAAAACCCACTTGGCTAGCAAAGCATAAAATCCTGCCTAGCAATACATTTTCTATTATTTACTGCTCTGCCTGCAAAATAATTGATAAAGGGTTCTTAAGAAGACCACCTACCAGTTCACTTCAAATTCACATGCCCTGGTGTCCCACTTTCAATGAGGCAACCAGTCAGAATCTTATATTTACTAAAATTGTCAAGGGGCATAGCATTATAGATATATCCTGTCATTATTACATGATTCATGCAAATTTATAAAAAGCATAAATAAGGGCAACAATTTCATCATAACAAATACAGCAGTCTGATTGGATTCTTCAGTCCTCAGGAGAGATTTTTTTTACTGTGGAAGTGAACTGCTTAGGGGTCCTTTGGAGCACTTTACAAGATCAATATACTGAATGAATCAATATACATGGGAGGATCAGTATTACTGGGGCTGAACCCTGGTGCTTGCAAATTAAGCCTAGAAAGGAAACCCTGTAAATTTTCCATTCAACAGAAATGTACTAGTGAACTAAATAACTGAGACTGGTGCTCCATAAAGATCTCCTTTGCCTTTAAAGGCATTAATTCATAATTCCTAAGGGTTAATTATTATATATATATACTGTATCTTCTCCATCTCTTCTCCATAAAATGTCATTTAGTACTCTCACGTAGGGGCACAAAACTAGACCAAGAGATAACCAAAATCTGTCTGTCAGATCAATCTATTACATTTATTTATACCTAACTGATCATAACCACATTCTCACATATACTGTATGTAAACACTCTCAATTTCCCTACACTGCAGATGCCAGGTACCAATCCTTAGAGCCCATCCACACTCTACCTACATACAATGAACACAGCAATGCCACAATCTGATGACGTTACTGACAGCTCAGCTTCTTAAACCATGAGACAGTCTCTACAATTAAGCACATCCAGGTGAAATATTAGTCAAGAGTGACCATCAGCAAGGGTGATGTTTGTTGTCGCTCATGGCTGAATAAACTGAGATGTCAGTGACATCATTGGAGTATGACCACACATAGTTGCCTTTACAATGGTTACAGTGCTTTATGATCTTACATGGCAAGCAGGAGAAGAGTTTTAAACACAGATGTGCTAGCTTGGTTTTACTAAAAACTCGTTACTGTACAGGAGGAAGGTGAATAAAAGCCCATAAGGTCTACTATTCTACGGCACGCTTTTGACTAATTACTTAGATCCAATTTATTGCCAATAGATCTTGTAAAAGATCTCCCTGGGCACAACTGAAGCCTAGGTGGGCATCCAAGCTTGAAAACCTGTCCCTGCATCTTTCTGCCACAGTGATTTTTGGGTTCTTCTTTACCTCTCTCACCAAGGCTCTTCTCCCCTGATAGCTCAGTTTGGCCGGACGGCCAGCTCTAGGAAGGGTTCTGGTCATCCCAAACGTCTTCCATTTGAGGATTATGGATGCCACTGTGCTCTTAGGAACCTTAAGTGCAGCAGAAATCTTTTTGTAACCTTGGCCAGATCTGTGCCTTGCCACAATTCTGTCTCTGAGCTCTTCAGGCAGTTCCTTTGACCTCCTGATTCTCATTTGCTCTGACGTGCATTGTGATCTGGAAGGTCTTATATAGACAGGTGTGTGGCTTTCCTAATCAAGTCCAATCAGTATAATCAAACACAGCTGGACTCAAATGAAGGTGTAGAACCATCTCAAGGATGATCAGAAGAAAAGGAAAGCACCTGAGTTAAATATATGAGTGTCACAGCAAAGGGTCTGAATACTTAGGACCATGTGATATTTCAGTTTTTCTTTTTTAATAAATCTGCAACAATGTCAACAATTCTGTGTTTTTCTGTCAGTATGGGGTGCTATGTGTACATTCATGAGGAAGAAGAATGAACTTAAATGATTTTAGCAAATGGCTGCAATGGCTTCACAAAGAGTGAAAATTTAAGGGGGTCTGAATACTTTCCGTACCCACTGTATATATATATATATATATATATATATATAGTTATATGTATATACCTGGCCCCGCCACTGTGGTAAGGTAGGAGAAAATGACACAGGATTCACAATGGTAATGGCTTAATGGTAGTTTTCAGACTATCGTTTCTGGGTAGAAAAGGCTGCATTTTTGTTTTTTTCCAGATTCTGTAGTCCCAAGTTGGGACCTGGAGCTTGAAAGTTCCAAAGTGTTTTAGGTGGGACAGAACCTTTAATCCTGTATCCGGATTTTACTGGGTGCCTGCAGCCTGTGTGAGGTTATTCCACTGGCAAGAAGGGAACAAACTGCTGAAGGCATGAAGTGCAGGCATCTATACTTGCCTGTGCATACCTACAACAGCCTCCCAAATCTTCCAGTCATGGCCGAATCATATGCCTTTCTGACAAGCAAATGTTTGTCCCTGAAAGTAAGGAAGCTTGTCCATGCCCTTATGCCCCCTAAACATTCCTATTAGCCTGTAAGAGTGCCCATCAGAGTGTTGAGCTTTGCCTCTCAGTGCAGCCCAACATTAGTTAATGACAGAAGGGTCCAGTAGGGTACTGCAGATATGCCTGTACTTCACAGCTGCAGCTGTTAACTTTTCCATTTTTTTCTACAGTGACAGATCATCTTTAAATAATTTAGCCTTTAAATATTTTATATTGAAATTCTCACATTTTATTTTACCTTTATGCAATATTGCGGTATTTTGTAATGGGATAGAGCTCCTCAAGTCTAATTTATGGCACCTGAACGAAACGGATGCCAGAGCAAAGGTTCATACATGATCTCTTGTCCATGCTTTCCCTGTTACCTCTCCTTTTACATTTGCCTCCTATATTATGCCCTGCGAGTTCTGATTGCACAATAACTACAGGGAGATAAAACATTAAGCAGGATATTTGATTCTGGGAGGTGTTTCTTATGCAAACCATGTATATAATGCATCCAGTGTTCCCATAGTTGCAATAAGACAACGTTTTCATTTTTTGGCAGTTTTAGAATGTCAACCATGGCTGCCAAATAAAGTGGAAAGATGATTTTTTAATAGCATTAACTGAACACCTGCTTGTGCGGCACTTATATATATTATATCACTTTTTAATGAGTTTCGCTTTGAATGAGAAGCTATGTTAGCACTGTTACCTTCTCTCCAGCAGTTCCTTTTGCGCCTGGATTGCCTGGCAAACCCTAAAAATACATAAAAAAAAGTAGTTCAGATTTATACACCTTTGAAAGAAATTACCTAATTTAACAGCCTCTGCTGATTATCACTTCCATGTACTTTAGGAAAAGACTGCAAATAAAAAATTCAACAGTCCTGATTTTATGAAAACAAAATGTATTATGAATTCTAATGATATCTGTCACACATTACAAAAGCTGCTCAAGTGGAAAGGAGAAAAAAAATGGCATACACAACGGTGCACATGGAGATCTTGTAACATATTGCTAATGCCTTACTTCTAATTATTAGATATCATCTTGGATGAATTAGTGCTTAAAAGGCACCTTATCTGGCACCTGTACAGATAAAAGGGTCCCATAACAAAAGAGCTAACTGTAAAGCTAGAATATGTGGGTCATATGTAATCAATAAGTTACAGATGACTGCTATACCGGTTCATCACTGCACATAGCCTAATGATGTAGAACTGATTGTACCTTATTGTACAATTAATTTGCATTACTTACTGAATATTTTCAAGCAATTCATTATTACTATTTTCAGGTCATAGCTTTGCAATTTTTTGACATACTGCAAAAAATGATTAGTGGACCTAACTGATAATTTTTTTACATGTTAAGTGCATATATACTAATGTGTGGGTATAACACGTACAGGCATTCATTACCTTCATTCGTTTTGAGCTCTTTTCCTGACAAAAGCTTAACGCATTTCTTGGCTGTTGTAACCTCTCGCCTGGTAACCTGCTACCTAATTTCAAAAATACTACCACTAGAAGGGAGGAGGTGAGGAAAATCTTTCTACTGCCTACAACAAACGGATGACATATTCTCAGCCTAGGCCAGTGATGGCAAACCTATGGCACGCGTGCCACAGCTGGCACGCAGAGCCCTCTCTGTGGGCACGTGAGAGCCGCCGCTGCCACTGCCCGCACTGTGACAAGGGAAGAAGTGAGCGCGAGCTGTCAGTTTATTTCCCCCCCCCCCACCCCCTTTCTTCTGTCAAGCAGGATGGGACAGGGACAGAGAGGTGCTTGCAGAGATTGCCGCCCACTCTGATTCCTCCTGCCTCCCCATTGGCTGAAGCCAGGGACCAATGAAGAGCCAGGACAAGTGCAACATGGGACATGTAGTCCCGAAAGACTATGGCTCCATTTTAATCAATTAAAGAAAAACTACAGCCCCAGCAAGCCCTGAGAAAATAACAGGAGAGACAGCCTGAAGCCTGGAAAAAAATGGGCTGAGAGTGAAAGGAGAGCAAGTGTGAGAGTAGAGTGGAGACAAGAGTGAGAGGAGGCTGAGGTGTTTCAGGAGGGAGAGAGCGAGCCCAAGCCACAACAGCCCCTGGAGTTGAACCAGCCAGAGAGGAGCAAGAAGACAGTGCTGAGAGGACACCATCAAGAGTGAGGAGGGTGATCAAAGGAACCAACAAAAGGAGAAGCTGCTGCCAGGCACACCGACACTGGACGCCGGAGCCGGGTGAGTGCTGAATTGACTACAGTCTCTCTTGGAGTGTGCAATCATCACCTGGGTGGCTGGGTATTTGCTGTTTAACACTTTGAAAAAAAGAAATTGGTTTTGTGATGAAGTTTGGGCACTTGGGCTCAAAAAGGTTCGCCATCACTGGCCTAGGCAAACTCACTTGTCTGTTTTTTTTTTCATTTTGAAAGATCCAGGTAAAAAATACTACTATATTATTGCAAGTTTTACAAGTGGCTCTCCATTTTATGTAATATCGTATACATATATTTACTTCAAATCTGTTAACTAACACTGTTAGGACTTCAAGCAATGCAATACCAGTATGAGAAAATGTTTGGTGATCAATCAGCTGTGAATTCAATTTTGTAGGAAACCAGCGAAACCTTCATACGTTGGAACTTTCTAAATGACAGGCATAACTATCACTGTTGTTATACCTGTATAGGTGTAAATTTTATTGGCAGCTTACTTATATAATGTACTTGGTTACTAAAATGAAGCAAACGAGCAGCCTTTTAAACTGCTGTCTGTGTCACAGGGGACTTTAATGTGAAGCATAACTGGAAAGAATGGAATAGATTTGTATGGCGGGCTGGCAGGCAGGTTGTGGCGGCTTAGATGGATGAGCCTAGTAGCGGTGTTTTGTATAGACTCAAGAGGGAACATATGGTTTATTAGGATGCCAAATTGGAACATTTTGCAGCAGTTGAAGTGAGACATGATGAGTGGCATTAATTAGACACTTACAACCGACTGCAAACATGTTTTGCAAGAAAAGATGGCAGAGTACAGTGATGAATGAAAGACTGATGAATGTTCATATATTTTTTGGTAACACTTTCCTAATAAAAACCCAGCACTGAATGGCCATACAATGCTCTATGCTGCTAACCTGGTCTTTCATTTCAAATTCAACCAATCCATTTTGTACTAAAATGCAACAGCTACCAAAAGTGTAATAAAATAAACTAAAAAAATCTATTCACATGAACACAAAATGACACAAAATAGTGTTATAGTATCTATTTTACGCTATATAAAAATGAAAACTCAACAGTCAATTAGTACATTTTGTTTGGAACATAAATGCGTTGGAAATGTCATTTCATCCATTCGTGGCTCTCATGGGACAGTTTTAAAGCTTAAATAAAACAAAACAACATATTGCCCCTTCATTCAGCACAGTCTCTCCATATTTTAAAACGTGTATGCGATGCACATTTTAAACAAAGGACTATACTAACAAACTTTTTACGACAAGAAAGAAGCTAGATGTGCACAAGTGAATATCCAGCTTCTGTCATGCCTTTATGCAAGTTTATCTTTTTTAAAGCGTATCTATGGTCACTAGGGATGAACAAATCTACCTGGGTTCAGTTCGTAAACAGTTTGCATATGTTGCTTTCTAGTTAGAAGTTTGTAAACGTTGCAGCAAACCTTTCTGAATTCTAATGAAAGGGAACTGTAGCAAATAGCAAAGTGATCATGTGATAAAACAGAGAAATTAAAGGTTGTTAAAAAAATAAAATAAAATAAATAAATAAAAATTGGGTGAGGGGCTAATAACCACATGTTTTTTATTTTGAAGCAGCAAGTGTAAAAGTATTAGCATAGTGACAGCCACCTCATTGGACTGCTGTCCTCCATTCAAGAGACAGGATTTCTAACACATTGACTTTCAGCTTTCTCTGCAGACAGTGTGGATTCCCCTTTAAGTCTGTCAATGGATTCCTATCATGCGTTGGAGTCAGAGCAATGTACAACTCCCCTCCCTTCTGCCTTAACAATTGTAATATTTTTTTATTTTAATTACTGTTTTATTATAGGTGTGCGGAGCATTTTTGCATTATTGCATTAGGCATTAGGGTGTGATCACCAAAGATCAAAGCTGCATCGAATCGTGGGTGTGGCCAAATTGTGTTTTCAGTGGGAGGTACTTAAAGGGATATGGTTAAAAAAAAACAAAAGCCTTCACATACCCATATAATATGCTTTTGGTCCTCCCCCCTGCAGTGTGGTTTTCAGTGGGTTGGTGCAGTGCAGTGCAGTGCAGTGTACCTGCAGTTTTCGTGTGGGTTAGCTGCGGTTTGACATTTCTATTGTGTCTCATGGTTTTGGTGCAATTTGTGAAACAAAAAATGAAAGCGAGATTTTGGTGCGCCTTCAGAAAGTGCATCAATACCGTGGGACATTATAGATGTTTATTGCAAAGCGCAGCTAACCTACATGAAAATCAGAGGTACGCTGTGCTGCACCCATGGTGAAAGCAAAGCTGACCATTATTTACTACCGACCTCTGAACTCTCTATTAATTACTACTGACCCTGGAACTTTGCTTCACTTACTACTGAGCTCTAAGTCACTTCTGAGCTCACTTACTACACAGGTCAAAGGTCAGTGCTAGGTGATGCAGAGTACAGAGGTCAGTACTAAGTAAGGCAAAAGTTAGGGACCAGTACTAAGTGAGGCAGAGGTCAGACCTAAGTAGGGCAGAGTTCAGAGGTCAGTGCCAACTGATGAAAAGTTTAGAGGTCACTGCTAAGTGAGAAAGGGGTTTAGAGGTCAGTGTTAAGTGAGGCAGAGTTTAGGGGTCATTAGTAAGTGAGGCAGAGGTCAGAGCTAAGTGAGGCAGAGCTCAAATGTCAGTGCTAAGTGATGGAGAGTTCAGAGGTCAGTGTTAAGTAAAGCAGAGGTTAGGGGTCCTTACTAAATAAGAGGTCAGAGCTAAGTGAGGCAGAGTTTAGGGGTCAGTACGAAGTAAGGCAGAGTTCAGAGAGCATAGCTAAGCAATGGAGAGTTCAGTGCTGCTAAGTAAGGCGGAGTTTGGAGATCAGTGAGGCAGAGTTTAGGGGTCATTACTAAGTGAGGCAGAGTTCAGAGTTCAGTGCTAAGTGATGGAGAGTTTAGAGGTCAGTGCTAAGTAAAGGAGAGTTCAGAGGTCAATGCTAAGTGAGGCAGAGGTTAGGAATCATTACAAAGTGAAACAGAGGTCAGAGCTAAATGAGGCAGAGGTTAGGGGCCAGTACTAAGTGAAGCAGAGATCCAAGAGCATAGCTAAGCGATGGAGAGTTCAGAGGTCAGTGATAAGTAAGGAGGAGTTTGGAAGTCATTGCTGAGTGAGGCAGAGTTTAGGGGTCATTACTAAGTGAGGCAGAGGTCAGAGCTAAGTGAAGCAGAGTTCAGAGATCAGTGCTAAGTGATGGAGAGTTCAGAGGTCAGTGATAAAGGATGGAGAATTCAGAGGTCAACGCTAAGTGAGGCAGAGGTTAGGGGTCATTACTAAGTGAGACAGAGGTCAATGCTAAGTGGGGCAGAGGTTAGGGGTCAATGCTAAGTGAGGCAGAGGTTAGGGGTCATTACTAAGTGAGACAGAGGTCAGTGCTAAGTGAGGCAGAGTTCAGAAGTCAGCACTAACTTGGAGTTCAGAGGTCAGTGCTAATTGAGGAAGAGGTCAGGTGTCAGCAGTGACACAGAGTGCAGTAGTATGTAACTGTCTGTCTCGCCTTTGCACTGTATACTTCAGTTGTTCTTTTTCCTGGACTCTTCACAGTACTCAGGATACTGAAGCTCCAACTCTTCTCCTCCTTCTCTAATTCCCTGGTCCAGTAGGTGGAGCTAAATTACAGCTACTTATAAGATAGGAGAAGGGGGAGAAGAACCAAAGTTGCACTACCTCAAGTACTGTGAAGAGTCCCAGGAAGAAGAACAGACATAAGTAAATCCTCTTTCTGTGGCTCCCCTACAGCTGTGCTTTTTACAGGCAGCTACAGAGAAACGCTGTTTGTTTATGCCAGGGATGGGGCAGGTGCTAAAAGATGGCGCCGTAAGTAGAAGGCAGGGCTATGATTGGCTTGTAGCCTCATCCCCAATGCAATGCCAATTACAGCTCGCCTCCCTATTCCTGTGCCAACCCTTTACTACCCGTCCCCTCCCTAGAATAAGCAAGCATTGTTTCTTCTGTAGCTGCCTGTGACAAGTGTAGCTGCAGGGGGGACACAGAAGATAGGAGCTGAGTGCCGGAACAGCTCAGCAATTAAGCATGGATTGGCGGGACACTGGGATCAAATTGAAATCTTGGGGTGGTCCTGCCCAATCCAGGGCACTTGGGAAGTATGCACAGGGGATGATTAGGGTGTACCCTGTGGACGCCTATGGGTTTTATTATGAAATCAATAGTTATTCAGCTTAGAGCAGAAAAAATTTAATTCATGATATACAGTGATTTAGATCAGTCTGAGCTGTTAAAGCTAGGCCCACTATTGTTTTTTATAAGTTTCCTCTTTGCATTTTTATTTATATTATATTGGGTAATCCTTTTTATCAATAACTGCGGCCTTCTCAAGCCCAATAAACTTTTTTTTTTCTTTCATGTTTCTCATTTCCTGTATTTCATCCCATGGGGTGAATTTCATTATTCGATTATGGCCTTCTTTGGGGCTAATAAGCAAGCTATTTTCAAACAAAAAGGTAAAGGTAGAAAGCTGGGCACTATCATGGGGGTCATGTATCAATGCCTATATAAATAAATTAAAAACAGTATCTCTCCCTACACAAAATCTTCAGCTCTACCCAACAGCTCCAAAACACACTAACAATATGACTGCTGTGACCCCACCCTTTTGTAGAAAGGGGTTGGATTACCTATTCATTTTAAATAATGGTTCTAATAAATGCAAAGTTTTTCAGCAAAAGGTCCATAATTTGTGAGATTCAAAGGATTCGTCACAAACCCATAGCAGAAGTAAAACCCCAAGTTATTCCTAGTGGTCACCCTAATGCATGTATTATCACTCTGCAGCCAGACATCTTAGCATTAGCCAAATCAATAAAGGTAAAAAATTCACAAGGAAAACATTGTAAAGGAAAAAAAATGCAAGTTCAGGTGTATTAAAGCATTTGCTACCCCAACACTTCATATTCCTACTTGTATGAGAATGTATACTGTTCTCTTTGTATTGCTTCCTTTATGTGAAATCCCTGGTGTTCCTGTGAGTGTCTCTGCTTTCCTATTAAAAACTGACCACACTAAGCAGGAGAACATGCCGTGTTCAGGTCTCTAGCTGTGCTGGGAACTCAGCCTGCTCTCCTCCAATGATCAAAGACCTGTCCTGACACCACCCCTTCCCCCCACTGCACAGCCATTTACTAGCAAGCTCAGTTTGCTGCTTCTCCTCTCCCCCAGCCCTTATGCAGCTGCACCTTATGCTGCACTAAAGGAATGTGATCAGTTATAAAAAAGGGAAAAAAGGTATTTATAATGTTATTTTATATCTATACAAAAATGTTTTGCCTTTCATTTCTATTTTTAACTAAATGCATTGTTTTACAAGATGATTGTTTACAATTACTTTAAGCTTCATTCACAACATATGCCAGTGTGAGGGCCATGTTTATTCACATAGGGATGCACAGATGTTCTGTGCATACCCATGCAGGCAGTTCCATTGATATCATTATTTATATATATATTATACACACATTATATATATACACACACACTGAACAAAATTATAAACGCAGCACTTTTGTTTTTGCCCCCATTTTTCATGAGCTGAACTCAAAGATCTAAGACTTTTTCTATGTACACAAAAGGCCTATTTCTCTCAAATATTGTTCACAGATCTGTCTAAATCTGTGTTAGTGAGCACTTCTCCTTTGCCGAGATAATCCATCCACCTCACAGGTGTGGCATATCAAGATGCTGATTAGACAGCATGGTTATTGTACAGATGTGCCTTAGGGTGGCCACAATAAAGGGCACTCTAAAATGTGCGGTTTTACTGTATGGAGGGGGGGGGGGTCCAAAAACCAGTCAGTATCTAGTGTGACCACCATTATCCTCACGCAGTGCAACACATCTCCTTCGCATTGAGCTGATCAGGTTGTTGATTGTGGCCTGTGGAATGTTGTTCCACTCCTCTTCAATGGCTGTGCAAAGTTGCTGGATGTTGGCAGGACCTGGTACACGCTGGAACAGGGGCGTGGACGGCGTCATATAGTGATGAAATGTGTAGGGAGGAAGAGCCGATGATGTATGACGCTGATACACACTGGGACATGGCGGCCATTTTGTTGGCTTGAAACACAGGATTGACAGATTCATATACACTGGAGCTTCACAACTAATGTGTTAGTGGGTCTTTTTATTTGTATAAATCGTTAATTACTTCTACACCATGAGGAATGTCCTATTTATCTTTACATGATATGATTTAACTGTGGAGAGGACCGTTAGTGGATTATTGGAGGATTGTTCTACAATATTTACCTGATGTACATTGCACCGCTTGTATAGACCTTTGTAGTGAGGGTCTATATTATCTGGTAAGAGGCTTTGGGATTGGGTGCCGGTGGTGGTCATCATATACAGATTGAAGATATTCACACTTCTTTCCACTGGGACTCTCTCTGGATGACCATTCTTATATTGTCTTTTATTATTTATTTTGCCACATTGTGTCAGCTGCTTTTTTACTATAATTTGACATTTTAATTTATTACCAGGCGCAGCAGTTATATTATATTATATGCTTTTCTGTACATAGAAAAAAAAGTCTAAGAATTTTGTTCAGTGAATATATATATACAGTATATATATTTTTTTTTTCTAGCAGAGACCCTAGAGAATAAAATAGCGATTGTTGCAATATTTTGTGTAACACTGTATTTGTGCAGCAGGCTTTCAAATACACTTTAATGAATTGAAAAAAAAAAAAAACACAAAAGTTACGACAGCTCCAGTAAACGACCAGGAAGAGGTGGGGGGTCCCTCTCCAGTCTCTCCAGCTGCCTCTAAAAGTAATCCCGCTGCAAATGTGCTGCTGGGATCACTTTTATCAGATGCCAAATCACCCACAGAAAAAAAATGAAACAAGGGTTATGGCTGCAAGCTTCTGCCTTAACTCTGGTAATAAACGTTAAAATAATGACATGGTATAATCTAGTAACACTCAATGTAAATTATTAAAATAGCATTGTAAAACATGTTGGTTGTTTCAAGCTTGAACAGCATTTCTTAGCTATTTTTACAGTTATTGTGTATAAAAGTAAATATTTACCCCATGAGATACTGCTAAATGCAAACAGATATATAAAGAAAAACTTACTGGCAATCCTTGTAGTCCAGCTTCTCCAGGGGCACCAGGCTCTCCAGAATCACCCTAAAATAAATAAATACCTTGTAATTATCAGTTGTTAAAAAAAAAACGTTGACTCAACTAATTTCGTTTTTTTAGCAAATAGATAACTAAACCACATGACAATCCCTTATATCACTTGGGCACTCAATTTATGATTTCTTTGTGATCCTAGGTTTGCATCCATGCTATGGCCATTATAAGACGGTTTCACGCTCCCTGTTAGACTTTTAACTTACTTAAGATTATAAAGAATGCAAAAAGAGAGTCTGAAACAAACAAATGGTGAACAGGAACATTCAAAGTTCTAAGCTAGATAGCTACAAAGTCAGGAATTTTGGCATGGAGATCATGCTGCTGAAGTATCCAAGGCATATCATCAAGTCATAGGCTGATCTGGTCTACTATGTTGCATCTACAACTATAATATCCCCTATAGGTAGATTAGTTAAAGTAACCATTTTGTAACATGCAGGTATAACCATTGTCTTTCCTATTTCTCTGCTGTAAAATATAAGTAGTTCAATATACCAATATAAGTCACCAGGACAAGCCCTGATTACAAGTGATAACACTTTAACCACTTCTGGACTAGAAGGTTTTACCCCTTTTTATGACCAGACCATTTTTTTCCGATACGGCACTGCATTACTTTAACTGACAATTGCGCAGATCACTGTGTTCATAACTGACAGAACAGCAGTCTGCCATGTTTACAACGGCACACTGCCGTTCTGTCTCCACGGGGAGCAATCGTGGGTGCCCGGCAGACATCGCGGCCCCCGGACCTGCTGGCTGGCTCCCCCTGTAGCCAATCAGCGCATGTACGTGCCTCCGACGGCACACGTGTGTGCCCCCACTAGCAGTCCTGCGAAACCACGTACAGTTACATTGTTCCGCGGGACAGAGCCGACCTGCCGCAGTATATGCACTGCTGGTGGTTGGCAAGCGGTTAAAATTGCCTCTAATACATATTTTTTCACTTCATAATAGGTGATTCTTTATATTAAATGCATTCCTTTTTATAGAAGCCTTAACTATAGATTTATTTTACCTTTGCTGATCATTATAAAAACTGTCATAGAGCTTGCTCAAAAAAATCATGTAACACAGCAAGCTTTATTATTTTCTATACACACAAATGTGACACAAAGAATATCCATTTATAAGTATTCTCCATTCATATTAGTGATCGATCGATATTGGTTTTTCGCTGCCGATACCAATATCAATATTTTGGCCAATGCATATCGGTATCAGCCGATATTGACCGATATTTTCGTACATTTAAACATTTTTTTTATTATTTTTATCCTTTGACAGGTACTCTTGTGGAGGGATCTGAGGGTCTAAAAGACCCCAAACCCCTTCTCTGAACTTAAAAGCATTCAAAACACCAAGTTTGGCTGTTTTGAATGCTGTCATTTTTTTTTAATCTGGCACCGAGTACCTGTCATGACATCACTAGCGGGTTTTTACATGCAGACCCAATCAGAGCCGAATGCGGCTTTGATTGGGTCTTCGGCTGTCGTGCAGGCTGGCTGCCCGGGTCTCCAAGTGGGCTGCGGAAGGCTGCGGGAGGTGGGGATGCCCCCTCCCGCTCCTTGTAATGACAGCCGAGCGGCTTCTCAGCCGCATCGGTTGTCATTACAAGACAGCCGACCATCAGCTATGGACGCAGGCACCGGGGTGATGCCTCTAGCTGTAGGAATCACTCCGGTGCAGGCACTTTCCCGAAATATCGGTAATGTCGGTTTCCTTGGTGGCCGATTCCGATTTTTCGGGGAAAGTGCAGATTGGCCCTCGATATATCTTCTTTGCTGATAATCGGTCAATCACTAATTCATATAATTATATATTTCAAAGAGTATCTGTATAATTATATAATATATGTAATAATATCAGTTATAAAATTGGCTGAGCAATAAAAATAATTTATTTAAATATATATTTATAATACTTCTAACTGCGCAATAGCTCTTTTATTTAAGGACCAATTGACTTTTTTTTTCTCCATTCAAGCTCTGGGAGCCTATATTAAAGAATTTATAAGTGTGTAAACCACATTTGAAGAATTAGGATTTCATTAAAGTGAATAAAAGCAAAACATGTACATTTAATCATTGTAATGGTTTTAGGTGTCATATTGGTTATGAGGCTGTAACATCATTGTAACAAAGTGCTTTACACCTCTTTTAAACCATTATCATCAGCACGTAATGCCAGAATAGGTTCTAATGGTATAATAATGGGAAGGATCAATCAAGTTCTATTCATAGACTAGTGACACTTCTAAGCTATCATTAACCTTGTCATTTGTAGAATTCTGCATCAAATGTTCCACACTTTATAACACTCATTTCATTTGAAATAAGCATTATAGAATGGGATATTAAAATAAGTCATGTGTTTCGTGACATTAATGTTATGTATTTGATATATGGTAGCAATATTATCATTGATTATATTGAAGTGCTAAAGAGATAAGTGACACTCCAACAAAATCCTTTTGTATTATCGTAATTGCTTTCATTATATCCATATGATTGCCTTTGTTCCAGTTATGAACAATAAACAAACAAAAAAACCCATTTACTTTGTGCAACAATGATATATACATAGTGCATCACGCAGCAGTAATCTTCCCTTACAGAGACCTTGTCACAGGAATGCAAGTGGTTCAGACTTTGATTCATTAATTGTGACATATCCCCTAGTGTTTGGCTTGCTTTAGGTCTTAATAAGCCAGCTATACATCAAGCTATTATGAATACTGGTACCACACTGTGTGTTTATTGTTTTTCAATTTACCTTTCCTCCTGGCATTCCAGGGATTCCATCTCGACCATCAACGCCTGGCAAGCCCTAAAGAAAAAATATCTTTTAATGATGTCTGATGAATCTGTGTATTTGTTCTATTTTGATTGCATAACATTGTAAACACAATTATTAATATTTTTAATATATGCAATTGTGACATTCATTATATATATATATATATATATATATATATATATATATATATATATATAATATAATTTTAAAATTAAACGAAAAACGTTAGTTAAAGCAAAAAGAATGTGTTGGCTTTCTATGTGAGATTGATTAACAATAGCCAACTGTACTATAAATATTTTGTAATATAGTAGGAAACCTTAATAAATTTGAATGGCACATTAACATTTCCCCATTTAAATAACCTACTCGTACTGTTGCGTTTTGAGTTTAGCTGGGTATTAGTCATGTACAAAATAATAGTAATGATTTCTTTTTACTTGGCAATCGTTTTCTTTGAAGTAGGCAGGCCATTGTAAGCTGACATTGAAAATTGGAGAGTTACATCGCTGAATGATTTCTTATGTCGTTTGAGAACCCCACTGCTGAGATCTATGTGTTTGAATACTCAGATCTTTACATTTGCTGCAGCAATTAAGTGTACACCCTACTTTTCTTGTTAGATTCATGGACTCATAAATAATAGTCCATATAAAAACCTTGCTTTAAATGAATGGTTTTAGACTGATATTAATAACCACTGTCTTACCTAATAATGGACAGTATGACCAAGTATTGATTACATCACAATACATAGGATCAGTGACTGTGCCAGTTATGGTATAATTCCACAGAAAACAGTTCTGGATAGAGTCTTGAATAGAGTGAACAAGAGTTATAAGCCTTATCAGATTGTTGTGTGTGCCCTCATTAAGAAATTCCAATAACTTTCTATCCTGGTGTTTAAGTTATCAGTGGTAATGAATGTACAATGGTGTGATGACATCGCAACGCCATCTCATGCAACATAATACCACATAATAAAATTATAAAAATAAGAAGAACACGAATGCTCAAGGCAGCCACTTATGTTATAATCCAGCACTGATTCTGCATATACTACATTACCAATAGTAAAGTCAGGTGACATAGCATGCATTTTTATCCAGGTGTCCAGTAGTATACAGTTCACCCAAAGTACTGTTTTTTTATTTATCTAGAGAGGAAACCAACGTCACAAAATGATGTATTGAGGAAAAAGATGTGGTCCTCGCAGAAAAGAAGTGACACTTTATTTATTAACCAGCTTGTTAGAAGACTAATAGGACTAAAACCATAGACTCCTTATTAATACTGATTCACATATCCTACTATGCTTTGCCAATGTAATTGGTAAGTGAGTTGTAAGAACTCACTCTGGTGTGGTGCATTTGTAACAAGCATCTACCTCCTACTTACAGTACTGGATTAATGGATGGTATGCCAACAAATGTGTTATGTAATCTGGAAGTTTACACTGACTACTATCCAGCTGGTAAAATAACATTCAGCAAACTCAACTTAAGTTGTTTTGTGCTTGGAGGAAAAACCAACCAAAATCCTTTTCACAATACCCCTTCTAATTCCAATGGAAGATAAAGCTTGTGGTTGTGTAGTTTTAAACGGTTAATTAGTTTAGTAAAATTCACATACCGCTTCCCCTTTAGATCCTGGCATTCCGGAAATTCCTCTTGGTCCAGCAATCCCCTGAAAAAAA
The DNA here is from genome assembly GCF_965119305.1 of Pelophylax lessonae. Taxonomy (NCBI): domain Eukaryota; kingdom Metazoa; phylum Chordata; class Amphibia; order Anura; family Ranidae; genus Pelophylax; species Pelophylax lessonae. The sequence continues at coordinate 343,800,326 of NC_138770.1, forward strand.
GCAAATGTTAATAAAATCTTGGGCATTGCTTAAAAAATTGCTAGCTGTTGGACCTTTCTGATTCACAAATATGTGTTAGGTTAATATTTGTTCAAGAGCAAGTAAAAACTATACCTACTCTTTCACCTTTGGGTCCAGCTTCTCCTATTGAACCTCGCTGGCCTTGGTCACCCTGAAAAAAAAATATATATCTTTTTTAACTCAACACATCAACCTTATTCTATTATTGCCTTTGCATGGACAAATTAGGAGGCCAACTTGATCTGCCTTTTATGTTTGTAATCAGCCTGTGTGTTAATAAAATCAGAAATCAAACAAGCAAAATGTAAAATGTAATCAGAAGATAATCATGTATGTCAATGAATGTGTCAATGCAGCTGCTCCCATTGTCCCTCAATGGCTCACAGTTTGCTGAAGTGTCAGATCATGTCAGCACATATCACAGAACCAATTTAGGTCTAAGATTTTTAAATATAGTTGGTGATACTTACAGTTGCACCAGCAACTCCCCGAGGACCAGGTTCTCCATCCACTCCGCGGTTACCCTTATAAGTAAAAATGATAACACTATAAAAACAAAGTAGATATAAAGGTAGCAAATATAAAATAATTTCATTGTACATTCAGCACAGTCAGTGTTTATGGGGGAATCCCTCCAGTGGAGCTAATGTGTTCTCCCACCTGGGGGGGTGTTGCGGAGAGCTGTCTCAAATCCAACATGCTGCCTGTACCCAAGTCAATTGAAGGTTGTACCCAAGTTGACTTGAGTACAATCAGCCTGCCCATAGATGGTCCAACCTCGGCCGTTCCCTGCTGAACCGGCCAAGATTTGAACCGCGTATTGCCTGCTTAAGAATAATCATACAGGGTAGAGTCAAGTTTGAGCAACGCTTGTAATGTTCCTGTGAGGGTCATTTCATAGCTTTTAATAAAAGCTTCTGATTTTTGTGAAACTCATTTTATTCCACAACAGAGATCTTCAAGCATTTTGAAATGTTTGTATAGTTTTGCAACAGCCATGCTGTTCTGTGGGGTAAAAGAAAAATAATGTTTATCAAGTCTAAGCTAACAACACACATGGGTGTTGATTTGTTAACAGCATATAGGCTGTTCACTTTGCAATGAAAGTTGCACTTTGCAAGGGAATTTTCCCCAGATCATAATGAATGTGGTGAAATTTCACTTTGTAAAGAATGTTGCTTGCACATGATTAGATGATGGAAGTCAGCAGAGCTTCACCTCTTTCACCATGCTCTGAGGCAGATTTCTTTGCAAAGTTCAACTTCCTTTTCAAAGTGAACAACTAAATGTGTCTTTGGTACATCTACCACACTGAGTGAGTCAGGAGAAAGCTTGCCAGCCACAACCGGTCCTGGCATTACAAAACTAAGTTTAAGGTTGGACCCATGTCTTTCTGCCAGTTATGCTCAGTGAAACACCTCCCTGTCTACTGTCAGCCTATAGACAACAATATAACCAGAAAGATAATTAACACACCACTATAAAATATTAGTGATCTACTTAGGGTTATAACAATTACTGAGTACGTGAATAAGCTGGAACTTTTCAACACATACTGGGAAAAGGGGAAAGTTAAGATCAATCACAGGTTTTTTTAGGCATGCTTAGAAGTTACTTCAATCGATGAGTAAAAAAAAAGAATCACATCACTACTAGGACTTCTCTCTCAAAGCCTTCCCTTGTACTGAGATGCACTGGGGTTTCTGCATTCCTGTTACCCCAAGACTAAGTGCAAAGATGCAGGATAGATCTGCAATGATCAAGTGTCATTGTATACTTGATACATACTAGATTGTAAGCTCTAACAAGCAGGGCCCTCTGATTCCTCCTGTATTGAATTTAATTGTAACTGTACTGTCTGCCCTCATGTTGTAAAGCGCTGCGCAAACTGTTGGCTCTAAATAAATCCTATATAACAATAATACATGAGCAGCTGCATTTTGACAGCCACTCCTGCTGTGTAATACAGTGCACTCACCGGCTATCATTTTGACAGCGAGTAATAGCGAGTAATAGAGACAAGGGCAGCAGCATTGGGGGGGGGGGTGAGGATCTTGACATAAGAGATGCATTCTAAATATTGTGTTGAAGTATTTTAACATTTACATCTTATGTACAAAGTCCACATTAGGTTAAAATGTGATTGCAAAATCATGTTTGCATTTGGAATCTCTTTATTGTATACTGGTACTGATTGACAAATCTTGCTTGAATTTAAATGTAAAGTGTGAGTCTTGTTTGTAATTGGAATCTGGTATCTTGTATGCTGATGGGAATTTTTTTTAAACTTAAATGTGACAGGTGAATATTGTAATTGGAATCTCTCTATTATATTGTATTTTGATGGGCGAATTGCACAGTAAACCCCTTTGATCCTCTGAAAGAACTTGCTTACTCATTTGCAGTAGCTAAGATATAAAATTATAAGATGTTTTTGTATAAAATCAGATTTGTCTAGAAAGAATACCAGCAAAGCTGAAATTTCGATGCTTACTTTACTTCCTTTGAGTCCCATTACACCAGTGATTCCTCTTAAGCCTTGAGGTCCCTATAACAAAAAAGGACATTGAAGGTTGTAAACCTGATCAAACATCATCATAATTATACATTTGCGGGTAATATTAAAAATTTTTAGCGATAAGCGAAAACTATACAATTGTACAGCAGTGTTTGTATGCCGCAGGAAAATATTCTTTTTTTGAAAAGTAGCACATCAAAAATGTATTTTATAAGGAATTTATATACATAGAACTGCAATGGCTTTACTGTCAAAACAATTCTTTATTCATGCTATTTCCTTGCCGTGTAAGAGAGTGCCTGCAGGCAAAGTGCCCTGTTAACCTGTGAGTCATGTCAGGTCATACACTTACAAGGTAAAGCTGTAACTGTGGACAATAGCATTAACAACTTCTCAGTGTTAAATGTGCACTGGAATAAACGCTTCTGTTTAATACAAAATGCTTACCTTCAAGGTAAAGTTTATATAGACTAGTTTTGAAGAAGGAATAGATGGAACTACATAGAGACATTTATTCCAAAGCACCAAGAGGCCAAATCTTTTTTTTTTTTGTGTGTGTTTACTTTGCATCTGTTTTGTGCATTTGCTCACATATTTTGACATTTCGGACCTTTTTTCATTTGCTCATATTCACCTACATGAATAAGCATAGTGACTGTAGATCTAGGGGTGTGTTTTGGTATTTTGCCTAGGATGGGAGACAGTCCATCATAGTGTAATGGAGTGAGGCACAAGATGCAACACCATACCACCCACATTTAAATATCCCTAATCAGATAATTCCTCAACTAAATGTCTTGTTTTAGGTGATGTAAAAATTACTCCATCAAGCAAATAAACTTTTGCTTTTAGACATAAATTATCTTTATGCACAGTATACCAAAATCCAGTTGTACTTGGGGTTTTTGTGATCAAATACAATTCTAAAGACATCTACTGATATACCAGACTATAAGGCTCGGTTCAGCCCTATGCAGTTTTTGGTCGTTCTTGCTTTTGACAGAAATGCACTACAGTTCATTTAACATAGTTTCCTATGGGACGCATTCACATCTATGCTTTTTTCAGCCGCTGCATTTTTGGAAAGGGTCAGGGACTTTTTTAAATGCAAAATGGTGCTTTTTGGTTCAATAGACTTCAATAGAGAAGATGCAGAAAAGTATGTATTGCATTTTTGCCGCCATTTTACCTCCATTTTGCCACGTTTTGCATTTTTTAATCTGCCCAACAACAAATTGGCCAAAAATAAAGCATAAAAAAATGCAAACCATGAAAGGATTTAAAAAAGCATCAAAACTGCGTGTGCAAAAATGCAAAAAGCACTGCAGAAATGGATCAAAAGCAAACTGCATAGGTGTTAACCAAGCTGTGACACATGTCTTTATTCTAATTATAAAATGATTTAGATGTTACTAATCATATTCATAAGTAAATCAGATTGATGTAAATATTTCTGTCAGAATAATTTCCAAAATAAAAGCACTTTACTGTAGGGCCTTGGGTTCCAATGTCTCCAATAACTCCTTGCTCTCCTTCTTCTCCCTGTAATAAAAGGAAATAAAATTAGTCTGAATAATCCCTTCATTTTTTTTTACACTTGGAGAAAGGGGTATCTCTGTTTCCAAAAGCAGAACTTGAGGTACCTACTACTGCTTTGGTAAGTCTCCACATGATAAACCCCACCATGTCAACATCACAATTATAACTGCTCCTATACAATTTAGAGAAAAGGCAGTTATAAAGATTCTTCACTACTACAAAGTTACAGAGAAGTAAAATTATGAAACACTTCATCAAAAAGGTTACTTAACAAGTGAATAATTTAAGTTCTTTTTAGTAAAAAAAATAGGGTGTTTACTAGTATATGCAGGTTTTTTTTCGATGTTAATACACATAGTAGGTATGTTATGCATATTCGTGTGCTAAGCCACTTTCTAAGGCTGCCTATTTAGATCCACAAGAAGTTGCAACTCTAAACCAAAAAGCATGGTGAGGAATTTGTTACATTTTATAACATCTAGAGGAAAAGAAATGTATAAAAAACTGGAGGTGTTGCTAATAGCAATGCTTTTGATTTTTTGAAAAGATGAAACAAGAATTGTGATTGGTCACCACTAAAAACAACTCCAAGTCTGATGTCAATTTCTTATCTTCCGTTTTCTTTAATCAGATCCTTTTAGCCATACCGGAAATGGCACTAATTAAATATTATACAATTTGATGTATTTTTTACATTTTTCTGGCATTAGCCTTCCTTCTTCCTTCCTACTTAGGCAAGCGACAAATGCATTTATTCTTAGTAAGATGTAGTTATTTCCTAATAATGTAGATAAAGAATTGTTCAGTCAGGTTAACTTTTTGTCTAAAGGAATTGTAAACTTTCAAGGTCTTTCACCTTAATGCATTTTATGCATTAGGGTGAAAAAGCTTCTGTGTTGCAGCTGCCTCCAGAGCCCCTCTTTATCTTACCTGAACCCATCCGTTCCAGCAATGTGCATTAAACCAGTGGCTCCAGTCACTGTCTCGGCCATTATTGGATAGATTGATGGCAGCAGGAGCCATTAGCTCCCGCTACTGTCAATCAAATCCAGTGACATGGGAGCAGGTACCGGGTGGCGGGGCCGAGTCTCGCTGTCTGTGTCAATGGATGCAGCAGCGGGACTCGGGAGGTTCTTGCACAGAGCAGGTAAATATAGCATGTTTGCTATTTTTATAAAAAAAAATTGAACCTTTACAATCACTTTAAGCAATTTTAAGGAAATGTAATTTGGGTCCAATCAGACCCCAAGGGGTGCAAATATGTTGTAAGCTGATAAACTATTGGATGAGTGATGAAACTAAGCTTTTGGATGAGTGATGAAACCTTTACAAGAAGTAAGTCCAGCTGTTTGAATTACTACCCCTTACCAAAAACATGCAAATACCAGTGGCAATCATGCAGCTTCACCTACTAATTGTTTTGCTGTAGTTTTAAAATATATTGTGATTACAATTTTTACCTTATGGCCTTGTTTTCCAGGTTCTCCAGCTTCTCCTTTTACGCCCTTGTGACCCTTGAATAACAGACAAAAGTATACATATGTTTTAGCATAGTTATGTGTTGTTTATATGATAATGATTATCATGTGATTGTTCACTTCCTGTTTTCTAGGATTGCTCATGCAGATCCTTGTGATCTGAAAAATGTGTCTTTAAGGCCTCTTAGGCAACAGCATTGGTATTTTGAGATTGGCCCAGCTGGGTCAATCTGCTCCAACTAGGAAGCTTATATTTGCTTTAGGTAGAAAATATTGATTCTTTAAGACCATTCTAAATAAAGTACCGCTTTTTCATTTTCTCTGAAATAACATTTGGGCTAAATTCATTACAAAAACCATATTCAGCCAAATCAGAAAACTCACATTGTAAAATAAATTAAAACTTACATATCTGTAAATTATGTTTACCCTAAACTGCAATACAATAATATTACCATGTTTCCCACTGAAATTATGCTATGGTTTTATAATTTAATATATCAAAGAAAGAAGCCACCACAAGGACATAGCAGACCCCTAATGTCTCTTAATAGAAAGTGCAGTAACTAAAAGCAACTAATCATTTTAATATTAATGGAGATTTGTTCTGATTAACTGTCTTGCGTTATTCCTTATTAAGTGAGCTCGTATGTACATAATAAAGCAATTTTATCCATTCTTCCACCCATCCATCTATCCACCTATCCATCCATCTTTCATACTATACTTCCTTCTACCGTTCCTTCCTTTCTTCCTCCCACATCCTTCCATATCTTTTCTAATATACTCATTGCTTCTACATTTATCACTCATACTTACAACCTGATATTTTTTAAATAATTGTATAGCTTAATGTCACTCGTTTTTTATCATTTGTCATATATTCAGACTATTTCAAGCTGAAAGAATGTCCTTACCTTCATTCCAGGCAATCCTGGATAACCTGTGCGGCCTGGTGGGCAAGAGTTGGGACACTGAAAATAAAATGAAAATCGTAATAAATAACAAATTGAAAGAATGCAGAACATTGACACACTTGTTAATTCTTTCCATACAGAACTCACCAGGGGATCTCCCTCTCGCAGTGCAACTGTCCCCTGTTGAAAGCAAAAATAGACTATTTCTGCATTTGCTCAGAAACACAGTGATCATAAACTGCAAGGAAAATCAATTGTAATTGAAAATGTGAATGAAGTAAACTGCTGCTATGTTTGATGTACAGCTGAATCGTTTTCCAATATGGGATTTTTTTTTTTACCTAAATATATGGTTTTGCTGGCTTATCATGGCTGATAAGAAATGTTTTAAGAATATATTAAAAAATTTAGACTAAATATCTCTCCTGAAAGGTATGCCAGAGGTAGCATAGCTAGGACCACTCTTACAGAAAGGTCTGATTATAAAGTTGTGATGACCCAGATGGAAGGAGTAACCTGGTATGCCAGGTTGGGAAATTGCATGGGGCTAACAGTCATATCCTGCTGCAAAGTCACACTAGAAATTCAAGGTCATTTATGGACTATAGCACTGCAGAATAAGCAAACAAATCCAACCGGACCTGTATTTACATTTAAGATGGTTCACTGTCTTCCTAACTTCTTTGGGTTCACAAGAGCAAGATTTCAACACTTCAGTTCCCAGCTTCACAATCCTGCCCCAGCAATTATAAGGTGATCTTCCTCTGAATTCTTCATTTATTTCAAATCATACAGACTGAAACCATGTTGCTTGACTCTCTAATAAGGGGGGCAAGTGAAAGAACTGGGATGTTTAATGAGGTGATTTTGCTCCTGATATTACTGCAACAAAAAAGAAGCTGGTTTGAGGTTCATTCCATTGGAATCCATTACCACAGATCTATAATTTTTGGGTAGATGTTTAATGGGGTGATTTTGCTCCTGATATTAGTGCAACAAAAAAGAAGCTGGTTTGAGGTTCATTCCGTTGGAATCCATTTACACTGATCTATCATTTTTGGGTAGACATAGCCCTTTTTTTTTTAACATGGTAACATCTTGTACAGTAGATCTATTTCCGGCTATAATGGACCCCAAAGTGGACCTAAATTGTAAAGCTTAGTTCACTTTCATTGATTAGCCAGACATTAGGGAAGAAGGCTAGTAAAATGTAAAGTTAATGCACCAAAACCTACCTCTGAGCCATGGACATGAGATTAGATGTTACTACAACTTCAGGCCACCTTTCCTAAAGCTAACATTTTAGGTCACCTTCAATAAAGACTCTTCTGGTCATATCAGTGCCCTTCATAGAGTGTGACTTAGAACTGAAGAGTTATGGGAACTTCTTTTTATAGCTCATGTTTTGACTGAAAAAAGCTTACTAACTTGTTTTTTAATTCCTAGGTAATCTACTAAAACTAATTTTACTTTACAATTTATGTCTGCTCTATTGCAGTAGCATTAGAGACCTACTTTACCTAATTTGCTCTTGTTTTTATACTACAAAAAGGAATTCCCCTTTACCTGCAGAATCCAATAAAGGAGGGTCCAAATCCACATACATGCAAGTGCGTGCTTTCACATGCACTATGCACAGACCTGTTCTTAGTAGCAGCCATAGTCATAGTGGAATTTGAAGTTGAACACATCAAACTGCCAGCTAATGGTGAATATGATATAGCAGTGAACACCTGACAAAGCAATGATAAATGGACATTACTTTGTCATACAAAAACTCTCTATCTGCTCCTCTGCTATCAAAGAACAGACAGAGATGAACCATGTGCTCTCATCCTTTATAACTATCTGCAAGAAAATAAATAAATCATTCTGGTCACCAAAGTATAAAAAAACTATAAGAGGATTAAGGTTAGTCATATATATACATAGCATTTGTAGCTTGTTTATTGCTTTGGCAAACAGAATAATGACTTAAAAAGTATTGATTACCAAGCCAAACGTGTACAGCAAATAAATTACTATTACATTCTTAAATCATAAAGCAGGTTCCATTTTGTAGATGACAGACATGTTCTGTGCAGTTTTATGTATTTTTACTTACTCTAGGACCTGGTGGCCCTGGAGGCCCTGGAGGACCTCTGAAACCGGCATCACCCTTAAACAAAAATAAAAGTATGCAGTTATTTATGCAGCTTGGTAAGATTTAGGGAGTTGAAAAGTACAGTATATGAATCTTATGTCACTAATTGTTTATTTCCACACAAAAGTGCATGTAGTGAGAAAATGCAAACCCATCTTTTACACTTTGAATATTAAATTCATAATACATTAATGATTCAAGTGAAGCAGCCATCTATTACTCTATATTTGTAAGAGTGTTTATGCGTTCACAAAACTTCTGCATTTAAGAACTTACTTTGCCATTTCCTGCACATTAATATTCAATGGAAGGAGCAGATGAAAATTGCTACCCTCAGGGGGGTTAAAAAATCCACATATAATGTAACAACCAAATCTCTTAAATTCTGGAATATTAAAAATATATTTGTGAATGTCACAAAATGCATTTTCATTTAGAAGCAGTTTGCATTATAACGAGAGACAGCTACTTGCAATGAATTATTCTGTATCCCTGTTATAAATGCTGGTAGCCAACATCAGCTGAATGAATGTATTATGCAACACTAAAATTACATTCAATGGTGATGATGTCAATTCAGGTGGTCCAATAACCCCATTCTCTTTATATCTTGATTGTGACAGGTAGCTTTGTGGAACATTAGCTTGGCCATCTGGTTGGAAGCATTGATATACTTATTCATTTGGTCTATGTATTGAATTATCGAATCAATAGCCCAATGTTGCATTGAAAAGAACTCTTGTGACCATTCAGACTGTGCTTGTCTGTCAATACTGTAGATTATATGGTTCAGGAAGGTTTCCTCCTTAATTAGTGCATGAGCTCTCTTTCATTCTAACAGTTTCATAATTAGTTACTATTGAGCCACTATACAATTGAAACATATTTATGAGACACAATTAAGGCACTGCAATAGAAACATACACACTGAAGAAGCTGGAACAATGTAAATTATACATCTAAAGCACAGCTATTTTCAAAGTTTTCTTTTTTATATTATATAAGCATGCTTTTCTTCTTCTATGTTACAGGATATATTTTATTTTTCTAGCTTACATAATGATAATGTACAACATCTAATCCTATTTATTTTGTTACTTTTTTTCACAAAATGCAGCAGCTAACATATAACTGTGGTACACTAGCCGGCTTTCAAAGTTGCACAACTTTCAGTGCAGCTTTGGAGTCTGACTTTGATGTGGCTTTTTACACTCTGTGGCATTGAAGTTGCATCAAAGTCATATCAAGGTAGTGCATGAACCTTTTCTAAAGTCGGACAGACTTGTGTAGTATCAGTTAAGACAGCTCTCATAGGGAAACATTGAATTTCACATGTCATCCGACTTGGGGTCTCATAAGTTGGATCCTATGTCGCTTCAGTGTGAACCGAGCCTAACACTACCTAATATATAACTAACACTAAAACATGAAATGAACAGCTAATAATATTTTGGCAAAGCTAAAGAATTTTCTAGCCCCGGTACTTGTCGAAATGCAAGTTAAATAACTGATAAATGTTTGTTTTTCACCAGCTGATAACGTTTTTTGGTCTAGCTGAACATGGCCAAATATGTTGTTTGTGGGAGAGTGTGAAAAAATCCTGCAAGTATCCTGCAAGTACCTACATTGGTAGGTATTCATGGATCTAAAGACTAGTTTCCCAGTAATAATATATACTCAAATGGCTTCCGCACAGCAGTCTATTCTGCAAATGTTTCTGTCATTCTCCTAATTTGTAGGTGAGGCTGCAGTGAGCTCAGAGAGAAAGTGGTACATACATTTTACTAATGTAGTTGGACATATAGCATGAGGCAAAAAAATATTTTGGGGCATCCCTTGTAACTTGAAAATTTTAATTAATGGCATGTAAAGATGGTGCATTGTTTTCTGATGTAGATGACTTACATGAATGGAACCACAGAATATATATGAGCTAAAATATCAAATCGTTATGTTGAATTACATAAAAAAAAAATAGCACATAATTAACGTAATGAACCTTTAAAGACTGAGAAGACACTTACCACTGGACCACCTCGACCAAGCTCACCTGGGAGTCCTGGTGAACCAGATGCTCCCTAAAAACAACAATCAGTATAGGTTCAGTTATCAGCAAACATATATACTATATCACTGCTGCCAGCATAAAAACTGGCTCTGATTTGCCAAAAGAAGTTGATAATCTTCAATTGTGTGAGTATTCACTTCAGTTAACCATTCATGTGAAAGGCATATTCCTGTTTAACCATTTCAATACTGGACACTTTCACAGCTTTCTAGTCCAGGCCAATTTTTAGATTTCAGTGTTGTCACACTTTGAATGCCAATTACCCAGCCATACAACACTATAACCAAATTAAATTTGTATCTTTTTTTTTAGACAGATAGAACTTTGTATTGGTGGTAATTAATCACAACTGGGTTTTGATTTTTTTTTACTATATTATTGGAAAAATACCAAGAAACACTTTTCTCTTTGTGGCTTTTATACAATTTTGCAAAAAAAATAAAAAATCTTTCTTCATAGCTTTAGGCCAAAATGTAGTCTGCTAATTTTTTTTGTAAAAATAACGCGAATCAGGGTTTATTATTTTTCCTGAAAGTTAAACAAACTATGATGTATAGAGTCTACAAACTTTGATACAGTATATATATTTGAAAATTGATCAGTCTTGAGGTATTGACTGCCTATCTCATTTCTTTGGGCTCTAAAATGCCAGGACAGTACAAATACCTCCCAAATGATGTTGTTATTTTTTGCATGCTCTCAACAGAGCAGTACAGCATCATCATATGGCTGGTGTGGCAGTACTCGAGGATACTGACTAGTGACAGCATGTAAAAAAATGTTAAACGGTGTTGCACTATTAGTATGCCATTTGTTTTCCATGTTCAATTGACATCATATGCTTGATGAGATGACGTGGTTATCTTTTGGAGTACTGTACCATTAGTGGTTTAAACGCCTAATGGTCCCTGGGGGCCCTGGGGTATTTGGGGAGTGCATTGAGTTTTCACATTGGCACATGGTGGAGCACTAGAAGTATTTAAAGCAAGCACGGAAATTCACATTTATAAGGATATATGGACTTTATTCATTTTTCACAATTTTTTTGATATGTCACAATTCTCTGAATTTTATAATCGGTTTGGAGCACTAATCCATTTGAAAGATATCACACTCACTGGACATTAACTTTTGTCATTGCTAATTATATGTTGAACTATTATTTTAAAATGAGCACATAAGAATATTCCTTTATGGAGAGTCACACATGTGGAATTGTGTTAAAACTGCACGGTTTGTGTTCATGCTATTTTGTCACGAATATATATGCATATGCACTTGTGGGTAAATGTGCAGGACCATAGTACAGATGATACTATTGCTGCAAGAGTTTTATATATTTTTTATGCACTTTTATACAATTATTAGAATTTATTAGTCCAATTTTGTTTCATAGATTGGACCCTCCACTACACCCATCCTTTGAGGGGAGGGATATATATTCCCGGCGGAGCGAAACCACTGCAGAACTGCATGGATGTGTGGCATTGGGGATTACCTCTTTCTTCTCCCTTGTGCTCATCATTTGTTCTTCTTGACTTTCTAAATGATCTCGTTTGACCCCCTGTATTGCAGGAGTAAAATATCATAAATAGAAGTGGTATTTGTACCACTTTTATATATGACAGCATTTCGCTGTCAATGGTTGCTAAGAAAGCAGTGGGTGCTTGCACTCACTGAACCCCTATGCATCGCTGACATTACTGGAAATCCCAAGCTACAATACCAAAGTGGCTGGCCCAGCAGTGACATCATGTGACAGCTACTGGCTGTAAGTGGTTGCTAATGAAGCATTAGGTGCTTGCTAACCACTCTTGTCACCTGAACCATTCACTCACATGGCCTGGAATTCCTAACCACATAAGCACATGGGTGGAGAATGGAGCAATATATTGTTGCTGATATAGGGCCACATACAGTGCCTTGCGAAAGTATTCGGCCCCCTTGAACTTTGCGACCTTTTGCCACATTTCAGGCTTCAAACATAAAGATATAAAACTGTAATTTTTTGTGAAGAATCAACAACAAGTGGAACACAATCATGAAGTGGAACGAAATTTATTGGATATTTCAAACTTTAACAAATAAAAAACTGAAAAATTGGGCATGCAAAATTATTCAGCCCCTTTACTTTCAGTGTAGCAAACTCTCTCTAGAAGTTCAGTGAGGATCTCTGAATGATCCAATGTTGACCTAAATGACTAATGATGATAAATAGAATCCACCTGTGTGTAATCAAGTCTCCGTATAAATGCACCTGCACTGTGATAGTCTCAGAGGTCAGTTTAAAGATACTGTTGTGGAAACATAGAAACATAGAATGTGTCGGCAGATAAGAACCATTTGGCCCATCTAGTCTGCCCAATATATCTGGATCCTATGAATAGTCCCTGCCCCTATCTTATATGAAGGATAGCCTTATGCCTATCCCATGCATGCTTAAACTCCTTCACTGTATTTGCAGCTACCACTTCTGCAGGAAGGTTATTCCATGCATCCACTACTCTCTCAGTAAAGTAATACTTCCTCATATTACTTTTAAACCTTTGCCCCTCTAATTTAAAACTGATAATATTGAAATGGAATCAGTGGAGAAGTTTAAAGCTGGATTTGGATACAAAAAGATTTCCCGAGCTTTAAACATCCCAAGGAGCACTGTGCGATAATATTGAAATGGAATCAGTATCAGATCTACAAATCTACAAAGACCTGGCCGTCCCTCTAAACTTTCAGCTCATACAAGGAGAAGACTGATCAGAGATGCAGCCAAGAGGCCCATGATCACTCTGGATGAACTGCAGAGATCCACAGCTGAGGTGGGAGACTCTGTCCATAGGACAACAATCAGTCATATACTGCACAAATCTGGCCTTTATGGAAGAGTGGCAAGAAAAAAGCAATTTCTTAAAGATATGCATAAAAAGTGTCGTTTAAAGTTTGCCACAAGCCACCTGGGAGAAACATGTGGAAGAAGGTGCTCTGGTCAGATGAAACCAAAATCAAAACAATGCAAAATGTTATGTTTGGTGTAAAAGCAACACAGCTCATCACCCTGAACACACCATCCCCACTGTCAAACATGGTCGTGGCAGCATCATGGTTTGGGCCTGCTTTTCTTCAGCAGGGACAGGGAAGATGGTTAAAATTGATGGGAAGGTGGATGGGGCCAAATACAGGACCATTCTGGAAGAAAACCTGATGGAGTCTGCAAAAGACCTGAGACTGGCATGGAGATTTGTCTTCCAACAAGACAATGATACAAAACATAAAGCAAAATCTAGAATGGAATGGTTCACAAATAAACATATCCAGGTGTTAGAATGGCCAAGTCAAAGTCCAGACCTGAATCCAATCGAGAATCTGTGGAAAGAACTGAAAACTGCTGTTCACAAACGCTCTCCATCCAACCTCACTGAGCTTGAGCTGTTTTGCAAGGAGGAATGGGCAAAAAATTCAGTCTCTCGATGTGCAAAACTGATAGAGACATACCCCAAGCGACTTACAGCTGTAATAGCAGCAAAAGGTGGCGCTACAAAGTATTAACTTAAGGGGGCTGAATAATTTTGCACGCCCAATTTTTCAGTTTTTTATTTGTTAAAAAAGTTTGAAAAATCCAAAAAAAATTTGTTCCACTTCATGATTGTGTCTGTCCCACTTGTTGTTGATTTTTCACCAAAAAATTTCCGTTTTATATCTTTATGTTTGAAGCCTGAAATGTGGCAAAAGGTCGCAAAGTTCAAGGGGGCCGAATACTTTCACAAGGCACTGTATTTGGGCAATAGCATAGCCATATTTGGCCAGTGATATCACCACTAAATCTGCCCCTCCAATTATATAGCTGATGGCAGAAGTTGTTATACGCTAGTGAGTTTTTTTTTTTTTTTGGTCAAAGGGGAGCAGGCATCGTAATTGATGGATTTACAAGGAGGGACATTTTAGGGGGATTTTTTTTAAAGAATTTAAAATATTTTGGTTTCTTTATTACTAGGTTTTATCTTTTATATTTGTGAATGGGTAAGAGTACAATTTATTCAGTCATTCATGTGGGAGGGGAGATTGGTATCTGGGGGTCCCCTTATTATGAAAGGTGGCTTATACAATAGATTCCAATAAGCCCCTTACCTGCAGACCCCCACAACCACTGGTCAGGGTTGTAGGGAAAGGGCCCTTGTACTCATCAACATGGCACCTCCCCCTGTGTTAAAAGCATGTGGCCTTTTTTGATTCAGGTAGAGTAGCCTTGCCTTACCCCCTTTCCTGGCCAGCAGGATGTATGCTCAGACCAAGGGCCTGGTATGGATTGGGACCTTACACACTTTTTCCTTGTTTTTTTTATTTATTTTTTTTTGGGGGGGGGGGGCTCTATAGTTTATTTTTATGTTTTTTTATTCCTGCTGTAGAATGTGCTACAGCAAAAGTGACATTTGCAAAGAAAAAAAAAAGATACAGTTTAAATTGCTTCAAATATAATACAGACTCTTTGAGGGACCTTTGGTGTCTGTGTGCCTTTTTTGTTTTAAAAAAAGAAGCCATGAAGGAGTTTTCTCATTTGTAAATGTTTTAAAAAATCACTGCTCCCATATGATTTTTTTTAACTTGGTACAAGTTTCCCAGGGCAGTGGCCACCACCCTCTGCCCTTTTACCACTACCACCACTAATTTTTTTACACCCCCTTGCCTATTTGCCCAAAAAGACAGATTCAGCTTCCATTGATCTCAATGAGGTTCGGGTTCAGCATCCAGAAACTTTTTTTTAACCCCTTCTAATGAAGTTGGCATTTGTCACAGCCAAATTGGCTATGCTTGTTTCTGTAAATGGTGGAAAAACATGCAGGGGAGACTATAAAAAAATCTATCAAACAATACCATTCCAACACAGTAGAGCTAAGTGGTGGCATTCTCAGAGGGCACCAGCTCATGGGACCTATGCTATGTTAACAGAATCCTGTAATATATTACCATAGAGCAGAGGATTCATGAGGTGGGTCCAAAAAGGAAGGGGATCATGCACGTCTAAAATCATCTGACAGCAAAACAACCACTTGTGCCTGAAAAGCTGGTGGCGGAAACAAGATAGGTGTGCTAGGGTCAGGGCATCCTGGGCAACTAGGTTAAAATGCAATTAATGTGTGAACAGGAAATAGGTGAGGTTTTTTTCTCTGCTTTCTACTATATCTTTCATATTTTCTCTCTTGTTGGTCGTTTCCCCTTTACAACTGCATCTTAGAATTGAGACATTGATGCTTTGGTCCTGTGCTAACAGGGGCCCCAGGCCATAAAACCAGTGTCCTCTCAAATGACCCCAAAAGTAATCTGCCTCCACCATACCTCATACAGTGTTTTCCTACATCAGCTCTATGGAAATAGGCTGACATTTGAAAAAAACTTTTATTGGTATCCATTAAAAACTTTTTTTTCACAAAACATTGAATTGTTCTACAGTTGCTCATAACTGATGACATATGACATTACTAAAATTAAAGATCAGATGAATTAACTTTGCTTGAAGGAATAATTAAACTAAAACTACACTGTATCTGAGCATCACAAACCAAAAACGCAGTTTAATTCATTTTTAATATTTAAAGCAAACTCATCCATCCATTCATGCATGAATGCTTTATTTTGCTGAGATATCACTTTGAAAACCACCATCATAGCATTTCTGCAAGTGGCCATCTTGAGTAAGGGCAGATGACTCATGTAGCATTTACCTCCTGGAATCTATCTGCCCTTAGTCCAGACATGCAGGCAGGATGGTATACTTATATGAGAAAACCCCTCCCCCCTCCAGAAGACTCCTGGAATGTATAACATTATTTGCTTAGGCCTGGAAACCAGGAAGTAACTGAAGAGAAGAAATGTGAACAAAGGTTAAAACAAGTAAATATATTATGCCTTCTATTCATTAATTATCTATTAACTAATGCTAAACATGGTCTATGCTGATTGAGAGAGTGAAATTCTGTTTTAAAGTACTGTGAGGAAAATGTGCAGTGCAGTTATGAGTGGAGGTGTTTATAAAGGGATGATACAAAACCCTCAGAAGCTGTATTATGCAAATATTAAAATATGGTTTTTATGCAAGATCATACTTGGATTGATGAGAAAACTTGCTAGAATGCTGACCTTGGACACTAAGCTGAAAACATTGGGTGCTAAGCTCCAATAATACCCCTGCCTGGAACATTGATTTGCTTACCCTTATCATATATGTAAAAGTTTAGTTTAATCATTACTAACTTTGGACAGTAAATGTAAAATAACTGGTATGATCTGCTGTCTTATTTGTATGAACATATGCATATGCATTATTGGCAGATAAAACATTAAATATAGGCAGTGATTTGCTAGGAAATAAATTCACTTCATTGTGTCATGAAGAAATGCTGAAATCTCTCTACTTACCCTTGGCCCTGAAACTCCGCCACCCTTTGAAAAAGAAAACAGAAAATAAATAAATCTTATATGGTTTAAATATATAAACTTTGCATGAATAGAGCATGACAATGTTCCTTCAATCACCAAACCATCCTGCTACCCTCTTACTTGTCTGTGTGAAACATATTAGCAAAAAATTAAAATAATTATTATAATTATTATTTTACAGGATTTATATAGCGCCAACAGTTTGCGCTGTGCTTTACAACATGAAGGTAGGAATCAGAGGGCCCCACTAGTCAGAGGAGAGCTTACAATCTAAATAAAACTTAAGAACATTAAAAAAAAACTGATGATCCAACCATCATTATCCCATTGGTCATCCCATTGGTCATTATCCCATTGGTCATCAAAATTCTATAATTTTTTTTTTTTTTTTATGAAGGACAATATTTTTTTATTACCTTACAGGAAATAAAAACAATGTTTCCTATTCTTTAAATGGATTGACACAGATAGTCGTTGTTACTATTTGGTTCACAGTAAACCAGTAAAAGTGATTAAATGACTAAGCTTAGCTATCTCAAACATAATAGGCACCCTAAGACGCCACACCATAGCACTCTTCTCAAGATTTCTCATCTTCTGGCCTAAGGGGAGGGTAAGTACACCCTGCACTCAGTGCCTGAGTAACCCATTCTTCAATGCCTTAAGTCTGTGAAAATACCAAGTTTAAGGAAGATAAAGGTAGGATCTGCTTTCTATCTACCAGGTTGTTTAGAATTGCCATTTAAATCTTCTACAAGTACACTTTAAAATCCGCTTTAAGAAAGGATTACATTACACTTGAGGTCAATGGTATTCAATATATATTTTTAAAATAAAGAAAAAAATACAAAGAACATAAGTTTGTCCAAAACCACATTCTAAATAGTGAGGTTAATTTCTAACAAATGTGTTTATTTAGTCTGCAGTGAACAATCAAACTCCAGCTGTCATAGGCATACTGTACACACAGGAGTCAAAAAGGGACACCAAATTCCCATTCCAAACACCCACTGAGCGCTTCCTGACATTAGGACCTGAAAGAATAAGTTGATCTGAACAATTCAAAACACACAAGCACCAAGTGAAGCTTTTGCTTCACTGAGCACAATGTCCACATCATTTTAACTTGCCTGCATCTACATACTCTGAAACAAGTGGGCCAATTTAACTGGGAGTACACCCAATGCTTAAGCTGGCCACAAACCGGTGGAATTTGATTAGAAATTTTACATTTTCGTAATGTTTGTTTGATATTGGCTAATGGGGTAAAATTGATGATTGTTTATCGATTGAGGTGAAAGGAAGATTTAAAGGAGAAGAATCAGAAATTTTTCTTAGACTAACAAATTTCTAACTATGGATGTTACTTCTATTCTAAAATTGTTGATATTGTAATAAAACCTGTTTAATACATCTAGCAGTCCTTTTAAAAATTGTAAAGGCTTTCAAATGAAATTAGCGAGAAAAAAAAATTTTCTATGAACCTTCAAATGAAAATCCAACCATGTATGACCAGCTTTAGGGTTTTATAGTGCTCACCTATAAGTCTTGATGTGTTTTTATGTCCATCGAAGTAGGAATTTTACATTTAAACAAAATTGTTCCCAGCTCCACATGAGCAAGTGCACATTTTATTTCATTATTGCAGTTTGATTAAAAATAACTATAGAAATGACTTTCGCTGTTTTATTTCATGATGTTCCTTGTTTTCATGAGGTTACAAGAAATACAATATATATCAGACACTGCACTCAACAGTCTTGCTCTCAAAGACTTATGGCAAGACTGATATAGACATAAGATCATTCATCGTGCAGCAGCAATAAAAAAAATGGCAGCCTGCAATAGATAAATATAGTATAGTGTGTATACTGATAATTACAAACTGCTTATTAAAGAAGAATTAGGGCCAACGCTTTTTTGGCCCTACTTCTCCTGTGGGTCAAAGAGGTACACTTCGTTCTGCACCCTTGTGACTCACACTCAGCTGACAGGGGGCTAAAGCCTGCTACCTGCTGGTGTCACTGAGCCACTCCAGACTGATGAGGGATCATGACTTTAATGATGGTATCTATGCAGATGACTGACTGGCAGCTGGCTCAGCCTCTCAGTGTGCCTCTGGGAGACTGAACAAGCCATTCCTGCCACAGCCCTTTGCTCCAGTGAGCATTGGAGGGGTAGAGCTTGACAGTCACCAGCTCTCTGCTCACTGAAGACTGGTGATCAGCTGTCTTTGATCGCTTGGCCTTAGAGCCAGTGGGGATCAGATGCAGCATCGGATAGATGCTGCATCCACATATGTGAGTATGAATGTTAATTTTTTTTTTTTATTCCCAAACTTATCTTTTAAAACAAAATTTCCAAAATATGGGATGATTAGTGGCTGAATGTTTTCTCGCATAAAAATCACAACTAAAAAAAAAATGACTGCCCAACCACCAGTGTAGGGCTAAATTTTAAAGAGAAGAGGTTCCCACCAATGGCAAATACTGTACATAAAAAATGTTTCAGTTAAGCACAGAAGCCAAAGTGCAACATGATGACAATAGGAGTCAATGAAATACCTAATATTGGTACTGGATGTCTATCTGCATCCAGAGCTATCATGCAAAATTACGTGGGCCTGTTGGAAGTACAAATCTACTATCACTGGGGCCTAAAGACTAAACCTGGAAGGCTGTGAAGTATGACACCAATTTGTATCATTCATATCTTTACGTTCCCTTTCTTGTCATAACATATTAGTCTTTAACGACAGTTATAACCTTATTTTAGACAATGCCAAGCTTTAATAGAGCATCTGTATTTTTTTTGTTACACTTAACTCTGAAGGGGGCAAAAAGATTTATTCCATGTGTTTAAAAAAATTTATATTTTTTTGTCTAGCAAACATATATAAGTTGGCCTCAACTAAGATATGTTTCACATTCATTTAGCTGAAGAGCAGTGGCTGAAAAGCATCAGATTGTAATATACAGTATAATAGTAATTTAAAATCAGAGCATAGAAATATCAAACCTAGAACGGTGTTGATGAGCCTTGCAAACTATAGCACATAGTACTGGAACTGTACAATTAGTGCTACAGAAATAGATATTTGAAAACAGTTTCCAAACTGAACCTAACATCTGCTGTACGATTCTTTTATAGTTTATCTATAAAATCCACTGGCTAATAAAATTCATGTCACTTTCTGGTAGAGGTAACACACTTGCAGAAAAAAATAATATGATTCTACTGAGATAAAGCAGTAGGTTTCACAAAATTTGGAGGAAGTCATATATAAAAAAATGCATTGAAGTTGACAGAATGATGAAAAGTATTTATTCATTGTAATTTATCTGAAGCTGTGCTGTATAATATTCTTTTAATGCTTTCCTTTTTCACTATATGTGTATATGTCCACAACGTTGCGTATAACAGAGTTTTACAACAGAATAAACCAGCCACAGCTATGTAATAGCATAATGTCCTAATGGTCTATCTACCTGTTGAGTATCTTGGTACAAGAGCTAAGTATGCTTTACATTATGGCACAAGTCACATTACACTTACAGATAGTCCACGAGACCCTGGAGGTCCTGGTTCACCCTAGAAATAGACACTACATCATTATCCAAGCATAATAAACCATAAAGCTTCAGTCTTACAGTACATTTTTTGCAATCTCACTAATAATATTTTCAGCATGAAAGTGCTAGGGGAAAAAGTCGCTATTATTCTAGTTAGTTCAGTCTGTCTATATATGTCTTCCAATGTTTTTCAGAAATTTTCTTTTGCTCAGAGACTTGCTCTAGGTCTTCTCTTTATTCTTGCAATGCTTACCACCGCTTTCACCAAATGTAATGAATTTCATTCATTTGTGGAATCTTCTGAAATTCCCATAACGATTGGCTAATTATTTAATGGACACAATATAAAACACTGTAATTGTTACTCATGAGATATTTCCTCATGAGCAACATGATATCACTAATATAGAACATGGAATCTAGAGCAAGAGAACTTTCCGCAGCGCAATTGCTAGGCTACTATAACAACTCACAATAAGCGTGCTGTATCCTCCCATATTTGAACCTAGGTGGGGTTCTTGAATGAAGAGTTGAACCACTACTGAATGAATATAACAGAAGAGTCTCAAATTTATTTTGTAGGCCTTTCTTAGTAAATAAGTGAAGGGTTTGTTTTGTTGTTTTCATTTGGTATAGTTTGCACTTTTTGAAAAAATTACTACATCATGGTAAATGTGATTTAGTCTAAAGGATCTTTTTACAAGTATGCCTGCACATGCTTTGAGGTTTTGTTTCATAAAGAGGCCCCTTCTTTTATTGACATGTCATCTGGAAGTTTGCAACCCCCTTGATTTTGGAGTTCCGGAATGGTGAACAGATTTTGGTACCAAAATCAAATGCAAAATGTTATTGTAAGTAAATTGTATTGTAAGTATCAATTAAACTCCATTTTTGTTGAGAAATCCATGTACATTACAAGGATTTTAACAAATTCTGTTGCAGATTCCTACCTTTTGTTATTCTGAAGAAATCACTGTTTTTTTCCTCTGTGCCCCTGTGCTTAGTGAGTCTAATGGGAGTGGTTTCATAATTATCAACCAGCTGTGCACCTGCAGGACTCTAATGAGGAAAATTGCAGGGCCTGCATCCCTTTAGAGGTGATTTCCTATTGAAAGTATCTCACCAAAAATCACCTTTTTGTTGCAGGGAATGCCAGAAAACCGACTTAGTGTAGACTTCTGAGAAAATCAGTGAGCCAATCACACAAGCAGGAAATTATGTTTCTGGGGGCGTTATGTACACATTTTGTGTACAGAACAGCTCCAGGTAGCCATATTGCATTGCATTTTACAGAAAATCACAGCACTGCAGATTAAAAAGGAAAGGTAATATTTAATAACATTCAATTATATTATGACTTGTGTCGCAATTGTATATGCTATATTGTTTTTTCTTTATTTGCTATTTTTTCCCCATGAAAGTTGAGTTACCTTTTAACCATAACATCTGTTTCTTATTTTTTATTTATTTTTGCTTTTTTTTTTGTTGTTTCTTTTTTATTCTATGACAAGAATAAGTGCTGTTTCAAAACTGCAGCTCCAAAAATAGCATGTCTCTGGATCTAAATCATGCAAACATGACTGCAGGTGTGGACTGAGATAAATGTCAATGGATCAGTAAGGCCCCGTTCACACAGGCGGACCGTTCAGATCTGCCTGTCCGTTTTTTTTGGCGGATCTGTGCGGTCCCCCCGTGCATCTCTATGGGGGGATCGGATGTCAGTGGAGACATGTCCGCTGACATCCGATCTGATCTGATCCGTCAAATCTGGATGGATGGAAACCCTATTTTCCATCCGTCCAGCGGATCGGATGGGATCGGATGAGAATGGACCGACAGGCCGTTCCCATCCGATTTCCCCCATAGAGATGTATGGGGAACTGACAGCTGTGTCTCGGCACACAGCGCGGAGACACAGCTGTCATCCTGCTGCTCAGCGGGGGATCGGCGGCTCAATCCCCCGCTGAGAAAAACGGAATCCGTCCGACGGACGGATAGTGTGAAAGGAGCCTAAGGAAGCACTTGGAATGAGTGGAGGAGATTAACTAAAACTAGAGCACTCAGAATCTGGTGCAGCTGTGCATGGTAGCCAATCAGCTTCTAACTTCAGCTTGTTCAATTTAGCTTTGACAATAAAACCTAGAATCTGTTGGTTTCTAGGCAGAGCTGCATCAAATTTTGCACTCATGCTCTAGACCAGGGATCCTCAAACTACGGCCCTCCAGCTGTTGTGGAACTACACATCCCATGAGGCATTGTAAAACTCTGACATTCACAGACATGACTATGCATGATGGGAATTGTAGTTCCTGAACAACTGGAGGGCCATAGTTTGAAGACCCCTGCTCTAGGCTTTCTTGTAACTTGATGGGGTCTGATTTTGAAAAGGTGTTGAAGGGACATGTACATCTGTAGATGAGATAACAACAAAGGAAGCCTGTATCTTTATGAGACTCAATGCAAACTATGACTTTACTGCATACTGAACCCCTTTGTATTTTTCATGCCTGCCAATAATTTGAAATATTTCCACAGGTTTTATTGGCTATTTCTTCTTCCATATATATATACTGTATATAAATACAGTTTATATAATATACAGGCAGTCCCTGAGTTACATATATCAAATTGTAAATACAACTAATACTTACAAACGGAGAGAGACAAACAGGAAGTAAGAGGAAATCTACCCCTAAGAAGGGAAATTCACTCCTGTAAGAGTTCTCATGGGGAAAAAGGTGTCTCCACTGAAGCTTAATCGCCAATCCTTGCTATAACAACCCAAAATTTTCCAAATCCAATTGTCACAGGGACAGAAAGTAAGGTGAAATCTTCAGAACAGGGGCACAGACAGAAAAGCAAACATTACCAGGATGTTACCCTTCCCTATGCTATCCAAAAGGTAAAAACAAAATGTTTGGCTGGAGTTTTGCTTAAAAAATTTACCTGTTCCAACTTTCATACAAATTTAACTTAAGAACAAACTTATAGAACTTATTTTGTTTGTAACCCGGGGACCGCCTGCATACATTTTTTTTGCCTTCACTTTCATCTCTTCCCCGTGCAACCTATTTCAGTACTTAAAGTTTAGAAAATTCTAGGGTATGGGATTTTTAAGATACTCACTAATATATATATATTAGTGAGTACCTTAAAAGTCCCATGCCCTAGAATTTTCTAAACTTTTTGCATTTTTTAGGGATGTTGGTACTCCATTAAATTTGCTTATAGCCCCTCCCACTTTCTTTCAGTATTTCAGTACTTAGCTTTACCCTCTTTCTGTAAAGTATGCAGACAAGTCAGATCTCTAAATCTAAAAATCAACTTGGAAATTTGGTTTAAAGCCGTTTTTAACTAAGGCTGGATTGCACAATAGTATAACTATTTATATCTCATATCAATACATTCGTAACTGCAATTAGTTATAAATGAAAAAGGACACATTCCTTTTATTGAAAACTGACTTGCACTTAAAATGTGCATGTAAATAATATTAGTTGGATCCGTTGTAAGTATGAATTCCTACAGACCTTCTGCCCTCTTGGGCCGACAAGGCCAGGAGATCCTTCAGGTCCTGTCAGTCCCTGTTGGACAAAAACAAAAATAATTATTAATGGTGACAATATTCTAAACACAACAATGCACAAACAATTAATGAATTTACAGACAGTTTCATTCATAGTATCCTATACTGGAAAGAAGATAATCATTTTTCTTCTAAATGGAAGGAAAGTGGCAAGTCCAAGCTTAGTACTTTGTTCAAGAAACTGCGGTGCCATTAGTTTCACCATATAGCATTGTCCTAATGCCTGCACATAGCTAAAACTGCTAACAACCAGTCAGCTACTTCATAAGACTGCACATTCTTACTTTCAGTCAGAGCTGAAATGCTGCAACTACCTTTACTAGCAGACAGCATGCTTTTTCCAAGATGGAAATCGAGAAGGTGGAATCTATGTCAGGTTGGATCATAGTAAATAATGGCCAGCCTGATGTAAATCCTGTAACAACACAAGTGACAGCACACAAAGTTCCAAAGACATTGCTTCTTTCCCATAATAAATGCTAAAGTCAAGGCAATTGTATGTAGGTGGGGTGAAATTGTTGAGAACATTGCTGTCCTAAGCAAAACAGGGGACTCAGCATGCTGCAGGCAATTTGTGGTGAATAAGCTTTTTTTTTATGCTCAAATGCCTTTGCAGGGACCCCATGATTTAGGACATACAAGTGAGGAACTGCTGTTGGGCGAGTACTCTATTGAATTCCTGATAGAAGGGGAAAACAGACGATCTACAGCCACTATCCTAAAGGGGCATTTTTTGATTTTGGGGAGGTGCTGCATAATAACCTTTTGGCCACATTTCTTACTGGTGGATCCCCTCTCATGACCAACATGCCTTTGACTCTCTGATCTCTGAATGGAGGGGCAGCAGTGGCGGCTGCTTCAGCAATGGCTTTATGAGTTTTTTAAATCACGGCGGACAGGCCCAGCTGCAGTCAGCATTAACAGGCAGAAAATTAACCACATGGTTTAAAACTATATTGGACCCATTCTCACTCATACAAGTGAGTACCCCCAGAACTACTGGATGTCCAGGCAGGATCACTGGTAAAAGATTGCTGAATATATGCTAGAGCTGCTGGCTTGTCCTGTAGCCACTGTCCTAGTTATGTTTCAATGGCTCCCCCTTAACTAAACAAGCACTAGTCATGAACTCAATGATGAATAGCTTGTGGTTTCCGAACAAGTCCTAAAAGCTTACAAAAAGGGCCCAGCAGACATAGGAGCTCTCCTCCTCGGCAGACTGAAGATAAGAGACAGATAGCAGACTGCATTTTCTCCTCCTTGCCTAACCAAGAGGGGGCTATCACTAAAGGTTGGAGGCTTCTCTGGAGGTGCGCAGATCCATCCATCCCCTGGGCTATTATGGAGAATCATTGCTTTTATGAGGCTTGATTATTCCTAGTATCTGGTGAGTGGATTCCCAAAAGGGTCGTTTGGAGCACTTGTCACTTCGTGGAGCACTACAAGCACTTTTTGTTCAGCAGTTTATCTGACATTTCAGTGAACTTATAATTTTGGACTGCACTTTATTTTGCACTATTTCAATTTAGCACTTAAGCATCTTGGATATATTGTACTTAATATATATTTATTGATATATATATATATATATATATATATTTTTTATCACTAAGTGCACTTTATATTTATGAATTAGATTGTTTGTATATCTATTTATTGAAGGATTGTATTTATTATTTATATCACTTTCCTGGTAGCGCTGTTTTTTACAATGTTTTATTTTTCACGTTCTGAAAGCTGCTTCATATCTTTATGCATGTAACTTACTTTTATATTATATTATTTATAATTAGTAACATTCGGGGGAGAAATTCCACTTAAGCACAACACCAGGACTTAAAAACTGTCTTATGCCACCCAGTCACTTCGTTAGTTATGTTGAAAAATGAAATATGTCTATCATGTTTAACCAAAAATTAAAAATAAATGAATGACTTTGCATCCTCTGAAACAAAAACCTGCAACTGATTTAGTTGTTTAAACAATAATACGTACAAATAAGTTATCCCTTGAAGTTATATATATTAAAGGGATACTACATTATGTATATGCCAGAAAAAGCATACTTATGTAATGCCTAAAGTTGTTTTAAATTTGCTTTAAATGAATTTTCACACTAACATAAGGTGTCAACAAATCTGATGATAACTCATCTACAACAACACATAACACTCTTGTCTTAAAAGTTAAATATACAATCTTGGTAAACCAGAAGTCTTTTCAGTCTAGTTGGAATGTATTATATTGTAGTTTGCTAAACAGTGAGCTAGATGTAAAAAATAAACAAATTGCTACAGTGCCATCTAGTGGATAATAAAGAAAGCAGTGACATTTTCACACAAAAAGTAATTTACCCCATCAATGTAATCAGAAACAATATATGGTACTTATTTTACTTTAAAATAGCTCACTACAAATCTCAAGAACTGCAATATTACAGATGAACATAAATACATTTTATACATTTTATAACATGCTCAATCATTTACTGCATTAGGTCACAGCATACTGAATGTAATAGGTTTGCTGAGTTGGCAGCCCTAAACAAAGAGACACATATTGGGAAAAGATAGCACAAATTTTACAATGTATGTACAAAGTGTATTAACCTTAAGACATGTGGGCCAGCACCCAGCGCATCAGATTTAAAGGGGCAGCACCAAGCCTCAATATGTACATATTTATTTGATTTTTCCTTATTTTGTTTCTCTCTTCTGTCTATCCTTAGACATGTTTGGCTGAAGTTAGCAAATGGGGTGCAAACAATGTTAAACCTAACTTTTATCCACAACTTTGTTTTGTATTGGGCAAGGAGGGAAAGGTTTAAAACCACTATTAAGTTTATATTTGCAAACTATTTCCCCCAATGGGGAGATTTCCCACTTTCTTTCAGAACAGGAAGTGATGAAAAATATTTCCAGTGATGTCACGGAGTGAAACAAAACACCTTTTTCCAGTAATACGGGGACGTTTTAGAACCTCTATCAGGTTATTATTACTGTCTGTGTTATTGTCTTCCAGTGACAACTGCTCCAATCGCTTGTTGATTTGCTGGGAAAAGAAGTGATGTGAAATTTCCCTAAT
Source organism: Pelophylax lessonae (assembly GCF_965119305.1). Classification (NCBI taxonomy): domain Eukaryota; kingdom Metazoa; phylum Chordata; class Amphibia; order Anura; family Ranidae; genus Pelophylax; species Pelophylax lessonae. The sequence goes on from NC_138770.1 coordinate 343,827,681, forward strand.
ACCAAACAGGGTCACACAAAGCAATATAACACTTGAGGAAAGGATTTACTCTTCTGAAATCTATCTAAAACGAAAAACAAAAATGTTTGGCCTGTAGCACTCTAAGATTGAAGGATGGATGGATGAATGAAAGGCCCACTCTCTCCATTTATGCACTTTTTATTGTTTAAACTGATAATATGGCTTCTATAATGGAGCACAGGGGTTGAATAAGGCAGACATAGTCAGTACCTTTCACAAATGCTTGTCACAGCTTAAACTGATCAAGATTTCAACCTAACACAACAGTGATCAGCACGCGGGACGCTTTTCGGTCAATGTATTATCCCTGTTGCTGTTTTAAAAAAATGTTTTACGAAACTTCAGCTTAAAAAAAGAATAGATGTAATTATGTATTAATGAATACAGAACACCTGTTGGGCTTTTATTATATATGTCTCCATATTAGGGAGATTTACCCTTTCTATTTTTACTGGTTACCATCTAAAATGTTGGCCTGTTACCTGGGGAACATGGGGGGAGGAGCAAAAGTGATCTGCGGACATGGGTGACAAAGTTTAGCTGTGGGCATGGGGGTGGGGTGCAAACGTGAGCTTTGGAAGGGGGAAGCAGAAGTTAGCAAAAGGTAGGGGGGTGCAGAGGTGAACTGCAGATGGGGGAGGGGTGCAAAGGTGAGCGGGGGACAAGAGTTGCAGAGGTGATCTGTGGACGTGAGTGCAGAGGTGAGATGTGGACAAAGGGTGCAAATGTGAGTTGTGAACAAGGGATGGCAGAAGAGTGCTGTGGACATGGAGGGTACGGATGGCTGAGGTGAGCTGTGGATGAGAGGTGCAGAGGTCAGCTGTGGACATGGGGGGCAGAGGTCAACTGTGGACAAGAGTTGCAGTTGCGAGCTGTGGATGCGAGTGCAAAAAAGAGCTGTGAACAAGGGGTGCAGATGTGAGCTGTGGACAAGGTGTAGCAAACAGGTGGACATGGAGGGTGCTAATGTGAGCTGTGAATGAGAGGTGCAGAAGTCAGCTGTGGACATGGGGGTGCAGCGATGAGCTGTGGACAGAAGCTGCAGAGGTTTAATGTAGAAGAGGGTTGTAGGGGAGTGGAGAAGATAGCTGTGGAGAGGTGCACAGGTGAGCTGTAGATGAAGGGGTGCAGATGTGTGCTTTGTGAGGGGGCTGCAGAAGTGATATGTAGATAGGGAGGTGCAGAGGTGAGCTGTAGATAAGGTGTGCAGAGGTGAACTATGGATGAGGGTTGCAGAGATGGGCTTTGGACAGGAGATACAAAGGTAGACTGTGAGCAGGTAATGCAGAGGTGGACTGTGGACAGGGGGTGGAGAGGTAATCTTTGGATAGAGAGTGCAGAGCTGAGCTAAAAAACGAGGGTGCAGAGGTGAGCCATGGACGGGGGTGCAGAGGTGAACTGTGGACAGGGCAGCAGAGGTGGATGAGAGGGGTTGGTTTTTTAAGTTGGTTTGCTGCGGAGAATTTTCTACAAGGGAAGATTTTTGCTTGGTAAGGAGAAGCACCACAGCAAACAGTGTTCAATAGTAAAGGGTATTTAACATAGCGGTTAGGATTTTGTGTGTGCATTACCTACTCCTGACCCCCCGTATTCTTCATACTGTGTTATATATTAGATGCCCCTTACTGTTGTATGTTACATACTAATGTCTGCTGGACTGAACTCCTGACTGTTTCACATCTGCATGATGAGTTGCATGCTACATATTCCTGAGCCCCGCACTCTGCAGTCTGTACTCTGTACTCTGGATTGCACATTACATACTCTGGACCACTGCACTCCATACGCTGGGCTGTATTTTTCATACTTCTGAACACTGTATTCTGTACACTGGGCTATACATTACATAATCCTGACCACTCTGTATGCTGGGAGTGCAGCAGACAGAAGTGTGCAAAGTACACTGCAGTACAGTGTTTAGCCGCTAGAAATATGTGATGTCTGAAAAACATCAGCATGCAGGGGTCAGGAGCCTGTAACATACAGGCAAGTGTAAAGAGATAAGGGGCCATGATTATATAATGTACTGTATAGCATAATATATACAGGGCAGAGGTCAGGGGTATGCAACATATGACATAGCAGTGTAACATACTCCTTACCATAATCTGTGTGCCCAGTTGTATCTTAAATATTCATGTATGTTACATAGTAATAGCTACTGGGCTTCCTTCTGTTCTCGGGCTGCCACCCCCATAAGACTTTTCTGGGAGTGTGGGATGCCCACCATGCACAGTAATTCTATCCTTCAACTCCTATGCCAATACTGAGATCTGTAATGCCATAGAGGGTTGCAGGAAGGAACCACAGTACATGTTAGGGAACACTGGTGTCTAAAACTCCCTGGAACAGAGAGAAGGTAGAACACACAGGCTTCCAGGGAAGCAAGTATAACACCAAATCTGTTTGTAACTGCAGGTAATCTCTTCATGTGCAATTGCACATGGACAGCTGTGGACAATGAAGGAGAGCATCAGTGTCTGCTTTATGGGTTTCCCATATTATACCTGGGTCTGAATCTTCTGTAATGTTAGTCCGGAAAAAAAATTCAATCTCTGATTCAACCTCTGCCATAGTCTCTTGGTCCTGTAGAAGACTTTCGTTCAGTCTCCAGGTTGTTTCTCTCCTTTCTCTTTTATTTGGTAGCTCATAAGTTATTGTAATTGGGGCGTGGTTGGACCAAGTCACTACCCCCATCTTTATGTCTTTTATAGCATGTAATTGACTATGAGGGATTAAAAAATAATCTAAACGGGAATATTGTTGATGTAAGGGGGAATAAAATGAGTAATCTCTTTCTCCTGGGTGTTTAAGACGCCATGCGTCTATTAATTGACCTTCTTGTAATATTTTGGAGAACTTTTTTTGTACCCTTACGGGGATTGAAGATATTCCCCGTGATGTATCCTCTGCTGGGATCAGGGTAATATTCAAATCTCCTCCTATTATAAGTTGTCCTTCTCTAAACTCATTTAATATGTTCATCACTCTACCAAGGAATCCATCTTGTTTTATATTTGGTACATACAAATTAGCTAATGTAACTACGGTCTCCCGTATCGTCCCTTTTATAAATAAGTAACGACCATTTGGGTCATTCAATATTTGCTTACATTTCCAAGGTAGATTCCTTGATATCAGGATGGACACCCCTTTTGATTTTGCCTCTAAGTTAGTTGCATGGTAAACTATAGGGAAAGAATTATTACCTAGCCTTGGGCATTTATACTCTCTAAAATGTGTCTCCTGTATCATAGCAATGTCGACCTTTGATCTTTTCAGGTCGTCTATCAGAATTTTCCTTTTTTCCGGCACATTAAGACCTTTTGCATTAATAGATAAAATTTGTATATTTTCCATTTTAAAAAGAGAGAAGAGAAGAAAAAAAAAAAAAAAAACACCCCCCGGGGGCTTAGGGGAAGGGGGGGGAAGGTACCTGCTTGGCCCCTTAATTATAAGGGGCCGCTAATGTAGCTTTACGCTGAGTTGCTCTTCCAGTTTCTATTGGCTCTTTGAGCAATTTCCTAAATGGGGTTATAGATGGATCAGGCTAGAGAATATCCAGAAAGAAAGATAAAAACACAAATATCTACAAGAGGAACTCTCCCCTCACACTCCCGGGTCCCGACCCAGGTATTTTCCAAAGTCTAATGGCATTTCTTCATACGCCTCCGCTTCCTCCACTGATCCCTCTCCCTCCCCCTCATGTCCCCCATCTCAAACCTTACGGCAAAAAATAGAGGGAGAAAAAAAAAGTGAAGGAGAGAGATGGAGCAGGGCATATCCATCACCTCTCTTACTATTTCCCCCCTCCCTTCTTGATACCTTGATCTATCGTCTATTAATCAATTCTTCCTCCAACCCCTACACCTCCCAAAAAAAAAAAAAAAAGGGAAAGACCTCCCTTGTCACCGTGTTCTCTCACCCTCTTAAGGGACCTCTTACTTCGGTCCTATTAAACAATTTAGTGTTTTAGTTTTGAAAAAAAAACCCTACAAACCCCCTTCTATTCCTGTGTTCTAACACCCTCTTTAGAACCTCTTAATGCGGTCCTATTAAACCGTTAAGTGTTTAATCTAAATAATTTTGTGTCTTTACGTAAAAAAAATGAAAATAATATCAGTAAATTAAGATACGCATTAAATTTTATATTATATTGTTGTTTGTGAATTGTGAATATCCCATTCCCCTTTCTTATCTGCCCATTTACCCGCCATTTAATAGGCAGATATCCACACATTTATTCGTTACCCCGTGAAAGAAAAAAACCCTTCAATAAAACTCAAAAAAAAACCAAAAAAAAATCACAAACCACACTACAGAAAAATACCAAACCAAACAAAAAAAAAAAAACAGTCAAATTAAACATCCTAATTCAAGGCCTAAAAAAAAAAAAAAAAAAAAAAAAAAGGGCAACCCTCTTTCGGCTTATATAATCACATAAATGTCCACCGTCTATCCGAGGGACTCAAAAATTCCTCACTTTTCTTCTCCTCTTTTTTTAAAAAAAAAAAAAAAAAAAAAGAAAATAGGAAAAAGCGAGGTGGGGGTGGAGGTGGTGTGTATCTGTCTTCAAAAATTAGGGGACAGACCTCCTCATACTGTCCTCTCCTTAAAAAAAAGGAAGAAAGGAAAAGGGGGGGGGGAGGGGATGAAGGAATTTTCTCAAAACAACACAACAAAAAAAAAGAGAAAAGGGTTACCAGAAGGGCAAAGCATCAGTATATTTGTATATGTATATATTTGTTCAACTACCCTCTTCCCCTTCAAAAAAAGGGATTTAGGGGCCCCCTCAAAAAGAAAAAAAAAAAGACCCAAAAAAAGTCCATCCTTTTCATTATTTTATCCAGGTACCTTAGGCGTGGGCCACTTTATTTCCATTCCTCCCCCTTTCCCAAGGCCCCCCACTTGGGTACCTCCTTGTTCTTAGAGGGGTTACAAGCCAGTCCTGTACCTCCACCGGTTCCGTACCAAGAAAATCAAATAGATTACGTAGTTCTTCTGGGGTGCGTAGAACAAAGAAATTACGTTCCTTAAAGAAAGTCACTGCAAAAGGGTACTCCCATCTATACCCGAACCCTAGCTGTTTTGCTCTTTCCAGCACTGGCCGTAATAGGGCTCTGCGGTACAAAGTGGCTTTAGAAAGATCCGGGAGTATCTTTATTTTGGCCCCTGCAAATTCAACAGAACCCATGTCCCATGCTTTGCGGAGGATTTCCTCCTTCTGTGTATAATAGTGTAATTTACACACAATATCCCGGGGCCTGTTGGGGTCTTTACTTCTATACCCCGAAGTTCTGTGGGCCCTGTCTATTTCCATGGGGGACATTGGATGGACGGTGGGGGCTAAAAGTTTCTGAAGAATGTCTCTCACCTTCTCATGTAGGTTTTCCCCTTCCTCCTCAGGGACACCTCTTAGTTTCAAATTCCCCCTCCGGCTCCGGTCTTCTAAATCTTCCATCTGCAATTGCATATTAATGGAGGTTTCATATAGCGCTTTTGTGGTTTTACCTAGATCATCCACTTGTTCTTTAACTTCAGTGGTCTTCGCTTCATTTGCGGCAGCTCTATTTGCTAGATGTAGCATGTCCTTGCGAAGTTCTTGCATGTCTGCCCGATGTGTTTCTTCGATCCGCATGATCAGCGCCTCGATTTCAGCTTTTGTGGGAAGTGCTTTTAATAAATCCTTGATATCAGGGCACGCCAGGTCTTGTTGTTTAGTGAGGTCTAGTCCCGCTTCCTTCACTATGTTCACCCCCGAGCCTATAGTCTCTTCCGGCAGCTTTTCCCCTCTCTCTGTATGCTGAATTCCTTGTATGCTTAGCTTTGTTTGTGTGCCTGCACGTGGCGCCGCCATTTTAATTTCGGAGGTATCAGGCAGTTGATGATAGAAATAATGCTGTATATCTCCAGATCTCCTCTGCGGGTGGCGCCTCTCCACTCGTGAGCGTTCGCTGATTGAGCGGGTCACCGGGCGAGACTTGGCCAGTTTACTTGCTTGCATGCCGCATTGACGATACCTTGTCGGGCCGGTCCGGGAGCGTGGTAAACGGGGAGCTTCACTCAGACATCCTTATCTCACGCCCTCTCCAAGCCACTCCCCCCTCGAGAGCATCAGTGTGTCATTGATTTGTACAGGCTTCCTGTCTGCAGCTAACTGGAAACACCTGGATGTACCGGCTGTAGAGATACACTTATCTGGGTGGTGTATGGCCTTAATCGGCAGTGGGCATGACCTCTTATATGAAACTGTAACCAACAACAAAAATGACAGGTGCTAAAAGCTCCACCAGGTCCTCTTGCATGACAAACCGCTAGGAGTGTCGACAAGGAAGAGCTGATCCCAGCTGAAAACATCTAGTAGGAAGTCCTAAAAGTCGCACATCACAGCAAAACCCTGTAAGGAGCCTCAGCCCAGGCACCAACAAGGTCACATCCCCCTCCAACGTGTTTTACTCCACCCCCAGAGCTTAGTCATGGGGATCCCCATGATTAAACTCCGGAGCGGAATGAAACACATTGGGGACGTGGCCTGATTACAGCCCGGGCTGAGTTTTTCATATACCTCCTTACAGGGTTTTGCTTTGACGTGCGACTTTTAGGACTTCCTTTCCCTCCTATATAGAACTTACATATTACAAAGTGCTTTACAGAGAACATAGAACGATTTACTACCCAACGAAGGAGCCTAATCTAATGGCCCTAGCCAGTCTGTGGGGAAATAATGCACCTACTAAAATGTTTTGGGGAGGAAGCCAGAAGTCCTAAAGGAAACCTACGCAAACACAGAGGGAACATACATACTCCATGTAGATAGTGTTCCATGAGGCATTAAACCCAGATTTCTGAACTGCAAGGCAATAGAGGTAACTTATATAGTCACCACAATGTCATGTCAGAAACACAATGTAAACGCTGAGATTTTTATTTAAAGAGTAACTCCACTTTTGTTGAGAAAAAAAACATTCCCCTCTGGGTAATCTATGTACATTACAAGGATTTTAACACACTTTGTTGCAGATTCTTACCTTTTGTTATTCTGAAGAAATCCCTGTGTGTTTGTCTGTGTCCATGTAGAAAATTAATCTAATGGGAGTGGTTTCATAATTATGAACCAGCTGTTGCACCTGTAGGGCTCTTATGAGGAAAGCTGTTGGGTCTGCATCCCTTTAGACGTGATTTAATACTGGGAATATCTCACCAAAAATGACATTTTTGTTGCAGGGGATGCCTGAAATCTGACTTGTATCTTAGGGCAGACTTCTGGGAAAATCAGTGAGCCAATCACACAAGCAGTAAATGATGTTTCTGGGGGAGTTCTGTAAAAACTTTGTGTACAGAACACTTCCAGGTTGCCATATTGCCTTGCTTTTTACAGAAGCTGCAGCTTGAAAAGCAAAGGTAATTTTTAATACCATTTAATTACAATATGACTTGAGTTGCAATTGTATGTTATATCATTTTTTCTTTTTATTCACTGTTTTTTTCCCATGAAAGTACAGTCACCCTTTAGGAAAACACAAGGAAAATTGTCTTTCCAACCAATAAAACATTTGTTCCAATTGTAACCTGCACAAGAAAAATGACAGCTGCAAACTTGCTGACTGTTATGTGCAGTGCAGGCACTTCACACACTTGCTTTTTGGCTAGTTTTCATTCATCAGTCCCCAAATAAAAAAGGGCAATATTTTTTTCATTGCCCAAATCAATAAAACGTGCCTAGCAGAAAGCCTGATGTGATGTAACCTAGGAACTCCGTAAAGCAGTTCAGTGCTTGGCCAGGCAGTATAGTAAGATTCCGAATCTATTCTTACCTAAAAACAAATCTAATGACCTTTCTCTTTCACAGTACCATGCTTGTACTACTGCTATTCTTGTAATAAAATGTATCTATGTCTTCATACAAAACTGACATTGTTCCCATTTTATTTGCTAAAGACACATTTTTCAATTCCAACTATTTGTTTTGATTGTGAAATATAGCTACACAAATCTACCCATGAGTATTTGTAGATAAATTCAAAAAAAGAACAGAACTCTCAGAATAAATAGCTACTGTATTTTCTGGCGTATAAGACTACTTTTGAACCTCAAAAAAATCCCCCAAAAATGGGGGGTCGTCTTATACGCCGAGTATAATATCTCCAAGGTAACCTAAGTATAAGTATTACCGGTAGATCATGTAATAGGGGGGTCGTCTTATACGCCCAGTCGTCTTATACGCCGGAAAATACGGTATTATATTGTTAATATACATGGATATTGCTTTTGTTTACCTCACGCATAGAGTACCTTTTGTGAAATGTCTATTTTGTTGAAACACTGACAAACTGAGTATGGTTTTGCCTAAATTGCAATTGATCTTTTTTCTCTGTATAGTCCTGTACTTCAGCATATTATGATTTGGGACTGTTTCTTTTTTTCTTTTTTTTTTAAATGCTTCAGGGCTGGTTCACACCAGAACCAGGCCTGTGACCAGAGCAGGTAGACAAGCAGAAATTTTCCGATGGGGACCCTGGTTCTGGTGACCCTGGTAACAACCAGGGATTCCCTCACTTTGGAAAAGGAAATTAAAGAGGTTGTAAACCCATTTTTTTTTCCCCCTGAAAGACATACACATAATGAGCTAGTATGCATTGCATACTAGCTAATTATGAAATACTTACCTTAGATCGAGCCCCCGCCGTGCCGCTCGCTTACCTCTATGATGGGCGACATGTTCAGTCGCATGTCTTCCGTGATCGCGGCATCCGGCCATCTGATTGGCCGGAGCCGCAGTGACATCACTCCCGCGCACACGTCGCGGGAGACGAGGGTCACGGCACGGGGCTCTGAAGGAACGGCACCAGCGGCCGTTCCTTCAGAGCCCATGCGCCAGTGACGTCACTGGCTGCATGTAAGGTAAATATATCCTAAACGATGCATGTTTAGGAGATATTTACAGAACCTATAGGTAAGTCTTATCATAGGCTTACCTATAGGTACAAGTGGCAGAGGAGGGTTTACTTCCTCTTTAACAGAAATCTCCCCAATGGGACACAGATGGCAAAAAAAAAAAAAAAATGACAAGGGTTACATCCTTCCCTTACTCTATCCAAAATGAAAAACTTTTTTTTTTTTGCCTTTGGTTCTACTTTAAGTTCTTTATGCTATACATTGTTTATGGCCAGAGACATTTAATGGACCTCTATTAGTCCCGGTTCACACTGCCATGACTTGTCAGGCGACTTGGTCGCCTGACAGATCACGCTCCATTCTGTGCAATGGAAACGTTCTAATCAGAGCGACTCAAGTTGCTCCGACATAAAAAAGGTTCCTGCACTACTTGAGGGTGACTTCGGAGCGGCTTGCATTGACTTCTATTAGAGAAGTCGTTTGCAAGCCGCGACGAATTCGCGCTGCATGGGGCGGCTTCAAAGTCGGGGCGACTTTAAGTCGCCCCAGTGTGAACCGGCTCTTAGTCTGCCTTGTTGGAGCCAAAAGAAAATGCAGTATTTTGTGACTAATGCTGGCCATACACTTTACGAAAAATCGGCCGAAATTTGGTCATTTGGACAGTTCTTTCATTTTTCGGCCAGTTAATGGGCACAAATTGGTAATCGGTTGTGACGTTTTTGAGCCAAAAAAACAAAGGACAAGTTTTGAAATTTTCTGCCGAATGAACGATAAATTGTAAGGTGAATGTGTTTCTTGTCCAAACTGTTTGCACTAGGTATAGGTGAAAAAATGAAGAAAAAAATGATTTATTTAGGTCCATTGAACGATTTATCGGTCATTACATGATGGAGCGATTGTTTGCTCTCACGGCCGAGTGTCCGATTTTTCGTATAGTGTATGGCCAGCATTAGGCCTCATGCACACTGGACATTAAAAATGCCTGTAGCTGTGTAGTGAGTTTTTCAGCGTTTTTCGGCTTTTTTGCATTGGCGTTTTTCAGCATTTTTTTGTGTTTTTTTTGTCATTTTTAGCTAAAAATCACCTCTCTGCTATTTTAGTAACTCCCACTTTCCCACAATGCGATGCTTGCCAGACAATGCTTGCCGGAATTGCATCGTATGAGTGTTCACACCCATGCGATAAAATGTAGGTGTGGGAAAAAAAGGGTCCTACAACATTTTGGTGCAAATGTGATGCAATTTGAGCCATACAAAATATATGGCCTAACTCCCATTGCACAGACATCACATGGGATGTGCACAGGAATTCGGTGTGTTTTTGAGGCAAATCACATGCGGTGTTCAGCATGCACCAGTGTGAACCCAGGCTATGTTCCATTAAAAAAAGCAATGGAATCAAAAACATAATAAAAAAGCCAGTTAGCTGCGTTTTTTTGGCATTTATCAGCGTTTATAGACATTAGAGTGTTTTTACAGCTGAAAAACGCAACTCAAAACCCACTAGTTTTAGTTTTTTTTTATAGCCACAAAATGCCCCTGCCAAAAACTGCTGATGTGCATGGACACATAGGATAACATGCGGGGGCGTTTATTGGCTGTAGAAAAAAAAACGTCTGATACCAAAAACAGCAGCTGTAAAAACGTCCAGTGTGCATGAGTCCTTCAGCTGGCCATACATGTTCAATTTTCTTGTACAATTTTCTGTTAGATTTACCAAAAACCATATAAAATGGGATCAAAACTAAACAACCCTTTCAATTGTATCCAATTAGGCAGGACTTTGTACTACATAGTTGAAGGTAAATATAAAGAAAATTGTACAGAAAATTAGAAGAAAATTGTATCATGTATGGCCAGCTCTACTCTTCAAAGCTACCATGAAAATTTCCTTTTAGTTAAAAGTTCCTTTTTTTTTATAAGTGGGCCTTACAAATAAGACATGGGTTTACTGATTCAGTGGAACAATGACATGCCTTATTAATGTATTTATTGCTTCAAGCACAGAACTAATCTGTGAACTTACATGTTTCTCTTGATGTTGAATATTCAGTGCTTGTTCTTTTTTTTTAATTTAATGAAACCAATAATTGTAGCCAGATTGATGGTAATAAAGTATTTGTGAGACCCAGTTTGCCCCTTATTAATGAACACATGAAAGAATGAGTGTGGTGTGCCTAGACCACAACTGGCAACAGGAAGTTTTAAACTCCGGAGGGCCAAAGAGCTCTAACAGAGCGAGTTATTGAAAATGACAAGGTTGGGGCCTTTTTCTGAGCCCACGGTTCTTAGTCCTGCAACGTGCTGTGATTTTTAATTGTTTTCTGCATCATTCCACTCAATGGATTTATTTGCAAGGCGTCTCTGCGTCGGCAATACAAGATTCTTTAGAGTAGGTATTTTATTTCAATACACCACTCAAAATGTCAAAAACCAGAAACATAAAAACAGGAAGGAGGTGTTAATATGTTATTTATCAATCAGCATATGGTAATGATTAAAAAGGTAGAAAGTAGAGCAGTCAAGCCTCTACACAACAGGAAAATATACTTTGGGAAAGAGGGAACACATGACTATCATCACTGTGTACACAATACTTGTAATTGCAGTAATTGCTACATGTTTGCAGACTACTGATATCCTGTTTAAACATATGCTATCGGTGCCATTTGACACATAATAACAAGCAATTATCCAGTCATTTCATCAGTCTGAACAAACCAAAAATAGGCAAACCAGGGAGTTTGTGTAAGTCAACAAAATGATTGCTTACATTATGAACCCATTGCACCAATGGCATTAAAATATCTCTTTTACCACATCTAAACAACAGAAAGTACAGAACCAGAAACATCACAAAACACGAAAAAAGTGTCACAATAACAAAATGTAGCATCCTCCTAGGTAGGTGCTAGAGAGAAAGTTTAGTTCTGAGATCTGTCTGCTTAGCAGAAGGACTGCAGGTAAATCTATATTGTTCACCAGTGGCGGCTGGTGCTCCAAGGGCCGGGGGGGGCGGCAGATGGACCACACCAGCCCGCACACCATAAAATAGTGTCCCATCATTGGTGTCAGTGGAAAGAACGGTGCCTCATCACCTCATCATTAGTATCAGAGGGTGGAATAGTGCCACATCAATGGGGTCAGTGGGAGGAATAGTGCCCTATCATTGGTGTCAGTGGAAGGAATAGTGCCTCATCATTGGTATCAGTGGGTGGAATAGTGCCCCATCATTGGTGTCAGTGGTAGGAATAGTGCCCCATCATTGGTGTCAGTGGGTGGAATAGTGCCCCATCATTGGTGTCAGTGGAAGGAATAGTGCCCCATCATTGGTATCAGTGGGTGGAATAGTACCCCATCATTGGTGTCAGTGGAAGGAATAGTGCCCCATCATTGGTATCAGTGGGTGGAATAGTGCCCCATCATTGGTGTCAGTGGAAGGAATAGTGCCCCATCATCAGTGTCAGTGGGTGGAATAGTGCCCCATCATTGGTGTCAGTGGGAGGAATAGTGCCCCATCATCGGTGTCAGTGGGAGGAATAGTGCCCCATCATTGGTGTCATTGGAAGGAATAGTGCCCCATCATTGGTGTCAGTGGAAGGAATAGTGCCCCATCATTGGTGTCAGTGGGAGGAATAGTGCCCCATCATTGGTGTCAGTGGGAGGAATAGTGCCCCATCATTGGTGTCAGTGGAAGGAATAGTGCCCCGTCATTGGTATCACTGGGAGGAACAGTGCCCCATCACTAGTGTCAGTGGGAGGAATAGTGCCCCATCCTTGGTATCAGTGGTAGGAATGATGCCCCATCATTGGTATCAGTGGGAGGAATAGTGCCCCATCATTGGTGTCAGTGGGTGGAATAGTGACCCATCATTGGTGTCAGTGGGAGGAATAGTGCCCCATCATTGGTGTCAGTGGAAGGAATAGCGTCCCATCATTGGTGTCGGTAGGAGGAATGGTGACCCATCCTTGGTGTCAGTAGGAGGAATAGCGCCCCATCATAGGTATCAGTGGGAGAAATAGTGCCCCGTCATTGGTATCATTGGTGTCAGTGGGAGGAATAGTGCCCCATCCTTGGTATCAGTGGTAGGAATGATGCCCCATCATTGGTATCAGTGGGAGGAATAGTGCCCCATCATTGGTGTCAGTGGATAGAATGGTGCCCCATCATTGGTATCAGTGGGAGGAATACTGCCCTATCATTGGTGTCTGTGAAAAGAATAGTGCCCCATTGTTAATATTAGGGTAAGGAATAGTTCCCCATCATTGGTGTTAGTGGAAGGAAGAGTGCCTCATCATTGGTATCAGTGGGAGGAATACTGCCCCATCATTGGTGTCAGGAGAAGGAATAATGCACTGCAAATGGTGTCAGTGGGAGGAATTGTGCCTTCTTATTGGTGTCAGTGGAAGTAATAGTGCCCCAAGGGCCAGATATAGGCAGGCAAAAGCCCACAATTTGGAGACCACTGTTCTAGGCTAAAAAGGTTGAGAATGGCTGATGTATATGAAAAAAAAACCTCAGAATGAGAACTTCGTCTTAAGGGTATCTGCTGGAATCTGAAATCCTTCATTGGCAGGATAGCTTTAGATGGGCTATAAACAAAGTAAAAGCTGCGCTATAAGTGACCAAATATATAAATAAATATATATATTCAACCAATACGTGAGTGTGCACATAATAATAAGCAATATAGTGACAAAACCAAATTAATATATAAAAGTAAATGTGCATACTAATAATGAAACAATAAAGTGACAGTCAAAGAAATTATTTGTAAGTGTAATATGGAGTCTCTTTTATTTCCTGTATGTTAACCCCTGGATGGTTGCTGCTTATGACATATATGGTCTGAGTGCGGTATATGGTGGAACATCTACCCAGTGACGGTCCCTGGTATCACCTGACCCATACCGGCTACTCCATCTGGGCCCATCTGAAATTGAGCTGATTGGTGTATTTCTTTACCATTATCTGGTAAGCGCACTGGCATGCCTTACTGACAGATGCACTGTGGAGGAGAACCTTAATTTACTGCTGTGGTGGAGGACTTGGTATTTGTATTTCTATATATTCTATACACTGAGTGTTTCTGGGACTTTCATTACCCTTTATTATTTCGCATTAATGTGTGTTTTTATGAATAATTTCTTTGACTTTGTCACTTTATTGTTTCATTATTAGTATGCACATTTACTTTTATATATTCATTTGGTTTTGTCACTATATTGCTAATTATTAAGTGTGCACACTCACGTATTGGTTGAATATATACAGTATATTTATTTATATATTTGGTCACTTATAGCGCAGCTTTTACTTTGTTTATTCTTGCCTAGGTGTTATCCCACTTTTAGCTGCAGCTCTGTTTTTCATTTATTAGTGCGGTTGCTATTTATACTATACTTTAGATGGGCTATGACAAATCTGGATAATAGGTTGATAGTAAAAGCTGTTCCCTTACAAATGCAAAATGCAAAAGCACAAAACTTTCTAATACACAAAGTAAAATGATTTATCTGTGTTTGTACCCCCTGCCTCTACATGCGGTGTTCAGAATTCAAAATACCATCCCATAAAGGTTAGAACCTGTAGCTGAAGCTTGCCTGCCATAACAGTCACTTTCTGTGGGCTCCAGACCCCAAATGACCATTGCATACCATGCCCTTCAAATCACCAGCAGCTCCTCCCCCATCCAGCCAGCGGCAGCGGCTTCTTCCCCCTCAGTCTTCTGCGTCTCCCGCCTCCATGGCCAATGGCATGGCTTCTCCTTTCGGCCAATCGGGAAACGGGTCTCAGGACCCGCTTCCTGATTGGCCAGGAGGAGGATCCGTGTGACAATAGCCAATATTCATTCGCTATTGTCACGCAACCCTTTTTTGAAGCCTATTCGAGTCTCTGGCTCTAATCATGTGCTTCAAAAAAAAAAAAAACCCCATTGAACTCCATGCGTCTGGCGCCTTGCATGTAGATTAGGGGGCTGGACGCATGGATAGGGGGGGCGGCGCCCCTGTGCCCCCAATGGACTGGCCGCACCTGTTGTTCACTGCTTACCAGAGAGCAGGATCTGTTAGTGAGGTCTCATTGTGCTCAGGATGCAACTCGTTCTGTCTGCAAAGTGTTTCACACTGGTCCAATAGGAAGGCATATTGGACAGTGGGAGAAAACCTGACAAATGAGTGCACAGGCGTTTGATGCCGCCCTGGTGATTTGGCAGAGGAAAAGTACCTTGGTGCATGCTGGGATACAGTATAAAAGCCAGGAGCACATCTAGTCTGGGTCTTTCAGGCTGGATAGAAGAGTCCCAGAGGGAGGGGGTTGTGAGGCCTCAGGTGGTCGACTTGAGGGCTTAGAGAGTAGCATTGAGGAGCTGAACCCAGAGATCCAGGGAAGCTGACTGAGAGGGGAGACACTGGAGGCTCTGATTCTGCAGTACAGATCTGTGTCAAGGGGCCTGACCTGAAGGGGGCTACCCCTGAAGCTAGAAGAGTCAGTGGAGTTTCCCTGGCCTCTGCATGCAGTAGCACTGAAGATTCCAGCCTCCATTATCACCTCCTTTTTAGATGGAAATTGAAGCATGCTTGGCATGTTTGGCATGCAGTTCACTGTAGGTAGAACATCCCAACTATTTAGATATAATGTTTTTTCAAAGTAAATGTAAGCAACTTTGAGATGAGGTACCCATTGCTGCTTGCAAAGTAGTGTTAAGGTTGGGAAGAAATGTATAGAAGGATCAATTCAAAAGATCTAATTTTCATTAATATACATTTATACACTATATTGTCAAAAGTATTGTGACACCTGCCTTTACACGCACATGAAGTTTAATAGCATCCCAGTCTTAGTCTGTAGGGTTCAATATTGAGTTGGCCCACCCTTTGTAGCTATAACATCTTCAACTCTCCTGGGAAGGCTGTCCACAAGGTTTAGGAGTGTGTCTATGGGAATGTTTGACCATTCTCCCAGAAGCACATTTGTGAGGTCAGACACTGATGTTGGACGAGAAGGCCTGGCTCGCAGCTTCTGCTCTAATTCATCCCAAAGGTGTTCTATTGGGTTGAGGTCAGGACTCTGTGCTGGCCAATCAAGTTCCTCCACCCAAACTCGCTCATCCGTGTCTTTATGGATCTTGTTTTTTGCAATGGTGCACAGTCATGTTGGAACAGGCCATCCCCAAACTGTTCCCACAAAGTTGGGAGCATGAAATTGTCCAACATATCCTGGTATGCTGACACCTTAAGAGTTCCCTTCACTGGAACTAAGGGGCCAAGCCCAACCCCTGAAAAAACAACCCCACACCATAATCCCCCCTCCACTAAATGATTTGGACCAGTGCACAAAGCAAGGTCCATAAAGATATGGATGAGCAAGTTTGGGGTGGAGGAACTTGACTGGCCTGCACAGAGTCCTGATCTCAACCCGATAGAACACCTTTGGGATGAATTAGAGCAGAGACTGCGAGACAGGCCTTCTTGTCCAACATCAGTGCCTGACCTCACAAATGCGCTTCTTGAAGAATGGTCAAACATTCCCATAGACCCACTCCTAAACCTTGTGGACAGCCTTCCCAGAAGATTTGAGGATGATATAGCTGCAAAGGGTGGGCCAAGTCAATATTGAACCCTACAAACTAAGACTGGGATGCACTAAAGTTCATGTGTGTGTAAAGGCAGGGTCCCTATAACTTTGAAAATATTGTGTATTTACTGTAGTTCTTGACTTGATATCTTGACAAAAAAAGAACATACCAGGTCACCTACCATTTAAAGGAACAGTCTAGCCAAACATGCCATGTCAGTTTAAGGTGGAGCATACTGTTCTGAGGTACCCCATTCTTAGATATATTGGGAACTCTTGTAGCAATATTTGCACACTATACTTCCTGGATCTGTCCCCACCCATGTTGAAGTTTGGGTATTCCCACTCATCTTGGAGTGTTTCCACTTCATTTGTTTCACTCCCCATAATATAAACCAAATTAAACATATAATAGTAAGAGACCCCCCTTCAAATACTACAGTGAATGTGCAGACCTGGAAACTCAAGCAGATCCTACCAATGAAGACCCTGAGAAATATGAGAAAATTTGGGCAGCACAGTGGCTAGGGGGTTAGCACTTCCGCCTAGCAGCACTAGAATCATCATTTCAAATACCAACCACGGTACTATCTGCCTGGAGTTTGCATATGCTCCCTTTGCCTGGGTGGGTTTCCTCCAGTTCCTCCACACTTAAAAAACATGAGGCTAGGTTTACTGGATCCTGTCCAAATAGGCCCTAGTATGTGTATGTATGAATGTGAGTTAGGGACCTTAGATTGTAAGCTCCTTGAGGGCAGGGACTGATGTGAATGTAGAATATATATATGTAAAGCATTGCATAAATTGACAGCGCTATATAAGTAACTGTAATAAATAAAATGTTAAGTGGTTTATTTCTCCAACATCTACAATATAAGTCTCTAGTGAAATGACCCTTTAAACTGGCTAGGATGAGTGACATCATATCTGTCTAAGGATGACGCTACTGAAGAAGCAACAAGCAATGTAGGACCTGTCATGCTTCTTCACTTGCCTTTACCTTAGCATTTATTCAGAAAAGGGAGGGCCTGATTCAAAGATGACCTTTAGAACAAGACTGCACCACCATAAGCAATATGGCATGCAATAGCCAAAGCAAGAACCACTATTCCATTTTTGAGACCTTTAGTGCAGCCATCCTTCAAAGTGCCTCTTCCCGTGGCAAATTTTACTAAAAGAATATACTTGCCTAATTAGTAGGGGTCCAATAATCCCCTATGTGAGGGCTCTCTTACAGCCTTTGCTTTATAATCAACCCTGTCATCTACTGTGCCCCCATGCCCTACCATGTACCATGGATCTAATGCATTTCAGTGGAACACCATCTGCAGATGTTGACTTGATTTCCAATGAAAAAAATAAAAGCCATGGTGCAAATGTAGGAGCACAGCTAGATGTGTGGTACCACGGAAGCCTCATAGGGAAGATCACTGGAGCCCTTAGTTCAGTGATGGCGAACCTTGGCACTCCAGATGCTTTGGAACTTCAATTCCCTTGATGCTCATGCAGTGTAGTTGAGCATCATGGGAAATGTAGTTCTAAAACATCTGGGTTGCCAAGGTTTGCCATCATTGCCTTAGTTGAAGAAAGTAAACATATTCTTTAAAGGGCTCATGGACACAATTAAGGCCATACATTGCCTAGATCGGGATATGGCCTGTTGTGTCCAATCAGCCGCAAAAAGGAAGCCTTTGCCCATCAATGACAGGCTGACTGCCAAACAGTTGTTTACATGTAATTGCACATGCAATTGCATACCTGTGGTTAGAGATGGATTTGCAACCCTGGACACAGACAGTTCACATCCAGGGGTGCACATCCATCGCCAGCCACAGGTAGTCACTCCATGTATGATTACATATAAACAGTTGTGGGCATGTCAGCCTATCATTGATTTGTACAGGCTTGCTGTTCGTGACTGATTCTAAATACCAGGCTTTACCCAACACTGAAATATGCTGATCTTGTCTTGTGCATGAGCCCTATGGTGTACTTATGTTTTTAAAATAGTTTGCAAAAAAGCATTTATAATAGTAGAAGCCTTCTACATAAAATATTACAACTTCAAATAATTCATCTTGTCTAACAAAAGGTTTTCTCTAACATTTACTTGACTGCATTCTATTATTAACTTTGCTCCTTCACTAAATACTTAGATACAGAAAAGAAAGTGTTTATCAACAATATCATAGTTAAACTCTACAAATAACTAAAGGCAGTGACTGAAACAAATAAGTATACTAAGGCAATCAAAATAAAATATGTCCCTATAACTTAGAAGCCATGTATATTTAATAAAATATGCAGGATGGTATGTACAAGGTAACAGATAAAGCTGGTCACAAATACATAGATTTCTTGAAGAAATTGAAATGATTCACCAATCCACGCTAAACAGTGCAGATGGAGGAATCTCCCCTGCTGGCTATTGCATTCTACCTGCTGGCTCTAGCACCTGTCGGAATACCCAAACAGTGCCTGCATCTGATTGGACTGTTCAACCATCAATCTTTTTACCAGGCGTCTTCATCAAATATCGACTGAATAATCAACTTTTGTTGAGTCAGGCATTACCGACAGGGGCACCCACAGCTCAAATTCCGAGCCGTGTTTGATAATCTTACGTTTTCTAAGGACAGAAATTCCTTGTACTGAAAGAGCTATAAAATCTGCCATTGCTAACCTTATGAAAATGCTATTTGCTTGGCTGTCTCTACCTTCCATACGAAGTCAGTGACCCATAATAGGCATGCAGCAAAAGAAGTCAAGGCACCTGAACTATGTACTTGTTTCACGTTAGTTTCCCAAAGTATTTCAACTTGGATCATAATGATAGCAAGGGAATAGAGAGATTAAAATGGACAGATCATCAATGGCTGTCTGCAGTTTTTTCTAAGTACAGGATTCAGCATCGGAGTGCTGAGTTTAGCACAGATTTCCAGCTGTAGTTATAGATCATGAGATCCCAGACAGAAGTATCTGGAGATGAATAGAGCTCACTCAGTGCTCACCCATCACATTCAGCACTGGACCCGCACACAACAGGCTCTCTATCCGCACACAGCAGACAGCCAGGGTCCAGGCCCCGCCCATCGCCTTATATGGAGTCCCATCTTTAAACACACTTTCCCTGGACAGTATAACTGGCACACTCAGCTCAGAGTACTCACATCTGCTCCTGGTTCGCCTGGCAATCCGGGAGATCCGGGTTTACCTGGGTCCCCATCTAGACCCTGAAGAATAAATGAGACATAATCAATTAAAAAAAACACACACACACAGATCACATAAAGCAATAAAATTGGGAATTGAATTGAATTTACCCCTGGTCCTGGAGGGCCATCAGGACCTCTGTCGCCCTGTTAAACACAAGGGAAAATGATCAGATCCCTTTACACACATTTCAGCTAAATTCGACACCTAGGTGTTAATGAGACTGTGAAGAACCTAATAAACATGCAGGCAGTGAACTTACTTTGGTAGTCTGCAATCAGAGCCCTGAAATCTGCAAATCTACAGAGAAGGAGCATTGGGGGAAATCAGAAAAACATGCCATACTTGTCACACTTACATCGATGCCATCAATGCCAGGAACTCCGGATGATCCAGGGGGGCCTGCTGGCCCAGGGGGTCCGGGTGGTCCTCTCTGATTAAAACAATAGGTAGTGTTATTTAGAACAATTCCCATGGCAGCATGAGGGTTTATAGATTGCAGTCTTGATCAGGATAGGAAAGCCCAGAGATTTAACAGCTTTTGCAGAACTACAAGTCTCAGGATGCCCTGCAACATCTTGGGGATTCGACTTCTGGTTCAGAGCTAGCTGGAAAGTCTCTGTGAGAAAGAACGAAAGAAAGAAAAAGAAAGAAAGAAAGAAAGAAAGAAAGAAAGAAAGAAAGAAAGAAAGAAAGAAAGAAAGAAAGAAAGAAAGAAAGAAAGAAAGAAAGAAAGAAAGAAAGAAAGGAGAGAAAGAAAGAAAGAAAGAAAGAAAGAAAGAAAGAAAGAAAGAAAGAAAGAAAGAAAGAAAGAAAGAAAGAAAGAAAGAAAGAAAGAAAGAAAGAAAGAAAGGAGAGAAAGAAAGAAAGAGGGAGAGAAAGAAAGAAAGAAAGAAAGAAAGAAAGAAAGAAAGAAAGAAAGAAAGAAAGAAAGAAAGAAAGAAAGAAAGAGAAAGAGAGAGAGAAAGAAAGAAAGAAAGAAAGAAAGAAAGAAAGAAAGAAAGAAAGAAAGAAAGAAAGAAAGAAAGAAAGAAAGAAAGAGGGAGAGAGAGAGAGAGAGAGAGAGAGAGAGAGAGAGAAAAGAAAGAAAGAAAGAAAGAAAGAAAGAAAGAAAGAAAGAAAGAAAGAAAGAAAGAAAGAAAGAAAGAAAGAAAGAAAGAGAAAGAAAGGTTTCACATGAAATGTTATCTACCATTGACCCATTAAATATATATATGTATATATGTGTGTATATATATATATATATATATATATATATATATATATATATATATATATATATATTTTACAAGCAATAAAATAAAATATTTAATATAATGGCCAGATGACTTTATTTTGCAGCAAAGTGATCAGCCCTGGAAGGAAGAAAGAGCTATCTGTAATGTAATGTCATCTACTATTGCCCCATAAAAAAATTATATACATATATATATATATATATATATATATATATATATATATATATATACACATACACACACTATTTATGTATTTGCTTAAGGAGCTGCAGAACTACTATTGTGGACTATTCTCTATTTTTGGGAGCAGAAGGTAAAGTTTTTTAACTGCTTGCACTCATCATCACTGATTTGCAGGTGAGAGCTCCCAGCATTAATATAATTATATATACAGTAAAAATATATATATATGTATATATATTACCAACAGTAACGGGATAGACAGATGGCTTTAATTCATAGCAAAGGGTTGATCAGCCCTGAAAGTGGTACACTTTGTCCATGTACTTAGTACATAGATACAGCCTTCATACACTATTTGTAGAGTAAGTCTGCTATGATACAGGATTGCTGCAAGCAGGATGAATGTGCTCTTGTTTTAATTTTTTTTTCTTTTTTAGTCTCTATTTTCACAGTGGCCAGCAAGGGGGCTTTACAAAGAGGGCATTGTGAGTTGGAGGTTCCTCTGCTCCCTCCTCTACATAGGAGGGAGGTGACACCATATCCATCCCCCCTGCCACTGAACTGGCCTGAACCCCTCCACATGTGCTGCTCTTAACCCTCTCCACCCTGGCCAGGTAACAGGATCATGGTGAAAAAAATCAATGCATACAAACTCTGTATGTTTCCTATCTCAAACCATGCCAGCTAGATCGCTTCCTGAAACTGGCACAAGACTGACATTTCAATTATCCATGAAGACGTGGGATGCTTATTAAATATTAGCAGACATTTTAATAATAATTTCTCAGGATGAAGATTTTAGAGCAATCCATGTCTAAGCAGTTCTCCTGACAAGTTCTATGCACTTTTTCCAGCTAATAAGACTGGCAGATCGTGCAATGTTAATAAATCCTGATTGCTGGGTGACACCATGTCACTTGTGTCGGATGCTGAATTAAAACAGAGTAACTTTACTGGAGTGTTTGAAAAAGTTGCACAATTAACTCTTCCGATCCCAGCTGGTGCTGCAAGCAGAGACAATTGTAAAGAGTGCACCGATCTGCTGGAAGTGATCCTTCTCCCCTCCAGATCTTACCTCTAGTAAAGCCTGGCTGACCTGGAAAAGACAAACGAAGGAAGTTACTTGTCACTTACTTGAGCTATGGAGATGCTGATGAGCTGTAAGATTAGGATAAGCACAAGGGCCCCTCCATCCCTGACCGTCTTAGCCATAGTAAAACCTATGGCTGGACAAGCAATCGCAGCCTCCTCTCCCCCAGACCAATTTTAGGCAAATCCCCCAAATGAATCAGCTAACACTAGTAGCAAGGTAAGCCCTGGACAAGCCTCAGATCCTTATGTTTATTAATATCCTGGGAGGAGGAGATGGTGATTGGAGGATGTCTGGGCTGTGGGATGGGAAGGTAGGATGGTAAAGGACCCTTAACCCTTCATTTGGAGGATGTACCTGAAATGTCATACCACCCCACTCACTACAAACTGACAGCAAAGAGTTACTGACCTTCCTGAGCACCCGAACTTCCTGATTATTGGACCAAAATCACATTCCCACGCTAAGGAACTTTTATTTATTTTTTTATTTTATCACTTTACCTAACTTAGGTAGGTTACATTTTGTAGATACACGATATTCAGTTTATGATTGATCTTTAGTGTAGCTCATTCTGATGGAGCCTATGAATAATTCAAATACCCAGACTTTCTATCATTATACATATCTTTTAAAATATTTATTCTTTACACTGAAAAACTGTTTACTGCAAAACAATAATATTTGAAGAAAAAAAAAAGTAGCAAAACCTGTCCTGTTTTTTTATACTGTTGTTTTATAACAATTGCTTATTTACTTTTAGTGACTTTTCCCAAAAACATACCTATGCATTACAGCATCCATATATATGCATTGCTCTGTTTAGTAAAAGAATGCTTAGTTTACATTACTTAGCTATACATTGGTCAGTTTTCTTGTTCAATTTCCTAGATTTTGGCCAGCCATAGACATTTGGAATCTCGGCGAGGAACTGGCCGAGATTTTATACTTGTATGGGCAGGCTGATTGTAACCAAGTTGATTGATCGATCAACTTCTGTACAATCAGTATATGGGGTTTTACATGCGATAATCACTAGCAGCTGCTATAGCTGCTAGCAATAATCACTCTTTTTTTTTTATTATTATTTTTTATTGCATATCAAAAACATACATAATAATACAAATTACATTTACAGTTTTTTAAGTTGATCATTCTATTCATCTACTCCAGCAATTAGTGAGAGATAGAGTAGATCAGAGGTCTTCAAACTACGGCCCTCCAGCTGTTGCGGAACTACACATCCCATGAGGCATTGTAAAACTCTGACATTTGCAGACATTACTAGGCATGATGGGAATTGTAGTTCCTGAACAGATAGAAGGCCATAGTTTGAAGACCCCTGATCTACTCTATCTCTGACTAATCCCTTCCATACTACACCATTTACTCCAAATTTTCTGGTATTTCTGTAGGTTTCCCCAACTTTCATACATAACTTTTTCATGTGCTATGATATTAATAACTGCATTCATCCATTCTCTGATAGAAGTTACAACTTGCATCCATCTCTTAGCAATTTGCTTTCAGTGCCGGTTCACATTTGTGCGATCACAGAGATTGCATGTAATTCGGAGCGCACTGCTCCTAAATTACATGTGATCTCATGTGCGGTGCAAATTTCAGCCATACACTTTGTATGGCTGAATTTGCACCGCAATCGCACTAAACACGCACAGGACCCTTTTTTTAATCCGCAGCAGAATTGGATCGCATGGTGGTTCACACTAGTGCGATCCGATTCTGTGTGAACTTGCAGATCGCACAGCGATATGCGATCTCAACTGGGGGTGTTGTTAACTTTTAATTGACACCCCCTGCATATCGCATATGGCAGTGTGAACTGCCAGGGGTGCTGATGCGATGCAGGAACACGCTGTATATTCGCAGTGTTCCCGCATCGCACAAATGTGAACCGGGACTCAAGCCTGAAAAAGTGTTTTTTGCAAAAAGATCTTTACATATCCTGACCATTCTTCATCATTCAACACCCCCAGCAAACATACTTCAGGGGTACAAGGCACAATTTCAGATCGTTTTTTTATTACTTGACTCCTATATCCCTTACCTATCTTCCCCCGCCAGCCCCCCGCTGGGAGAAGACAATTGCTCAACAGGAGGGATTCCCCTGTCAGCACTGTCTGTGTTGATGGGGGAATCTTGCATTTCACAATGGGGGAATCGTGAAAATCTCACCGTCTATGGTCTGCCTTACCTTCAACTATGTAGGGCAAGGGCCTGCCTGATTGCATACAAATTGAAAGTGTTTAGGTTTTTTATTATTATTATTATTATTATTATTAATTGATAAATTTGGTAAATCTAAAGAATAATTGTACAAGAAAATTGTATAATGTATGGCCAGCCTTATTTCTATGTCCTACCCTCTCAAACCTGCAGATGGCAGGACATACTGAGTGCTGGAAGTGCCACCCTCGGAAACTGGCAAACGAGCATTCAGCATCATTCCTTACCCAGCATTCTCGCAGCTCAGCATTATGCTAGACTGAAACAGAGCACACAGATCATGCATAGGTAGGAAATGAAGACATCTGCTCGTTTGTGAGTTTCCGGAGCAACACATCCATAGGCAGTGCTCTGTTTAGTAAGAGAATGCTTACTTCATTCCTTATCCACACATGTGCAGCCTGCTGTCTCTCGCAGCTCAGCGCTCTGCTCGAGTGAGATAGAGTAGACTGTGCATGCATAGGTAGGGAATGAAGCTATGTGCTTGTTTGTGAATTTTCAGAGCCGCACATCTATATGCAATGCTCCGTTTAGTAAAAACATACTTACTTTATAGGCTGCTTATTCCACTGCCCTTCCTTCTCCATCCTCTAGGTCAGTGGTCTCCAAACTGTGGCCCTTTTGCCTGCCTCTATCTGGCCCTTGGGACACTACTCCTCTCACTGATTCGAGACACTATTCTGCCAACTGACACCAACAATGAAACACAAAATCTCCCACTGACATCAATAATGGGGCACTATTCCTCCCAATGATACCAATGATGGGGTACTGCTTCTCCCCCTAACATCAAATGTGGCAATGTTTACCCCCACTGATGCCAGGAAAATTTCCACTGCCACTGGCTACGGTCCAGCCCCACTAAATTCTTAAGGACAATAAACTCGCCCTTTGTAAAGAAAGTTTGGAGACCCCTGCTCTAGGTGGCAGGACATACTGAGTGTTGGATGTGCCACCCCTGGAAACTCACAAATGAGCAATTAGTTTTGTTCCTTACCCAGCATTCTCTCAGCTCTAGAGTGAAACATTGCAGACAGAGCCTGTGTAGGTAGGAAATTAAACCAAACACTCATTTGTGAGTTTTAAGAGCAGCATATCTATAGCCAGTGCTCTGTTTAGTAGAAGGATGCCTACTTTTTAAGCCGCTTATTCCATTGCCCTCTCCTCTTCATCCTGTAGGTGGCAGGACATACTGAGTGTTGGATGCACCGCCTCCAGAAACATGCATTTGGCGTCATACCTTACCCACACATGCGCAGTCTGCTTTTTCTTGCAGCTCAACGCTCTGCTACATTGTGAAACAGAGTAGACTGCACATGTTTAAGTAGCGAAACAAAGCTGTGTGCTCATTTGTGAGCTTCCAGAGTCATGCATTTGTATGCAGTACCCAGTTTAGTAAAAGAATGCTTACTTTTTATGCTGCTTATTTCATTGTTTTCCCTCTCTGTCCTCCAGGTGGCAGGACATATTAAGCGTAAGAAACTTACAAACAAGTACTTGACTTTGATTCCCTACCCACACATGTGCAGTCTACTCTCTCTGAAAGCTTAGTGTTCTGCTAGGATGAAACAGAGCAGAGTGCACATGCATAGATAGGAAACAAAGTGGAGTGCTTGTTTGGGAGCTTCTGGAGCCATACATCAATACGCAGTGCTCTGTTTAGTAAAATAATGCTTACTTTTTAGGCTGCTTATTTCTTTGCATTCCTCTCTCCATCCTGCAGGTAGCCGGACATACAGAGTGTTAAAAGGGCAGCCCTGGACACTCACAAACAAGCCCTTGGATGTGCAGTCTACTCTCACAGCTCAGCATTCTGCTAGAGTGAAAGAGAGCAGGTTGTGCATGCATGGGTATGGAAAACAAATGGAGTACTTGTTTGTGAGTTTTTAGGACCGCAAATCCAATGCTCAGTACATCCTGCCACTTGCAGGACAGAGAGTGGAGGCCATCAAAACGCGTTGGGGTGGAGCAGGAAGTAGCGTCATACTGTGCAATAACACCTGGCAATGACGCGGTTGTACACCCTGGGAAGGAGCAGGATGAAGCTGCATGAGAATAATATAAGGAGCAGGTATTCCGGCATCCCCAATGAGATTGATAATGCGAATGCACCTTAGTGCAAGGCATAGTACGATGTAATGCATAGGATCTTTTTTGGAAAAAGTCATTAAAGGTGAACTAACCCTTTCAATTTTGAATTCTTGGTATTTTATAGCCAGCCATGCATGGATCGAAATTTGCATCATGGCTATAGCTGGCAGCGCTGATTAGTGCATTCGGACAGCAGGGAGGGCTCCCTGCTGTCACAATAGATGGTTGAATGAAAAAAAAAATGACTAATGTATTAGCTACTTAACTTTTGATCTCTATTTATTGACAAGTATATTCTTAAAAAATATATAAAACATGGCATAAATATATAACTACAAATGTTTAATGTTAAAAGGCAAAAAATAATACAATTACATAAAACATCACTCATGCATGTGCCATTTATTACATTGTATGCCATTTATTACACTATATGCCATTTATTACATTGTATGCCATTTATTACACTGTATGCCATTTATTACATCGTATGCCATTTATTACACTGTATGCCATTTATTACATTGTATGCCATTTATATGTGTTACACGGGTAGTATGTGCAGTGTTTGTTCTCTCTGTATGCTGGTATACATACAAAAGCTGCACATATTTCCCATGCACACCGAAAATGAAAATGATTCTAATGATTCTAATCTTTAACCACTTCTGGACTACCCACATACATATACTGCAGCAGGGTGGCCCTTCAATCACGTGCCTGTACATCATTTCCATTTCTGGATCTGGGATGCGCATGCACTGCCGCTGACCCGCTCACAGCAGGAGTTAATGAGTGGGTACGGTGGTTGGAGCCAATCAGTGGGTCCGGCAATTGTTCCTGAGAGAGGCCGAATGGTGTTCTGCCTATGTAGTCTAGCAGGCATGGCTGATAGCACTGTTTAGGATTTTATTGTAGCAGAAGTGAGGAATCAGCTTAGATTTTTGGCAGGATGAACACGTGATTTTAAAGAGACAAAATATAGGGAAATGTATGTATATTACAGAGATGTACTGCATATGTCTATTTATTTATTTATTTTTCTCTTTTGCCCAGACATACACTTTAGTTTCACCACTTGCCAACTGCCCATCGCAGTTTTTCTGCGGCAGGCTGGGTCGGCTGCGCGAAACTACGTAGGGGTACGTCGGTCGCGCGAGTGGTGCTAGGGGGCGAGAGGGGATGCCGATCCACAGGACCGGTGGCCGCAATTGCTGCCAGGCACCCACGATCGTTCCCCGCTGAGAGAGAAGGACGGTCAGCTGTTGTAAACACAGCTGACCGTTCTTCTCTTTGAAATGATCACAGAGCACCTGTGATCCTTCTATACAGGATCACAGGCCTCTGTGGTCATTTCACAAGCCCATCCCCCATACAGTTAGAAAACACTCCCCTAAGATCACACTTAACCCTTTAATCACCCCTGGGTTAACCCCTTCCTTGCCAATGTCATTATTACAGTGACAGTGCATATTTTTAGCACTGATTACTGTAGTAATGTCACTGGTCCCCTCAAAAGTGTCAAAAATGTCAGTCAGGGGTCCGATCTGTCCGCCGTAATGTCGCAGTCCTGCTAAAAATCGCTGATCGCCGCCATTACTAGTAAAAAATAAATAAATAAATAAAAATTACAAATCTTTCC
Source organism: Pelophylax lessonae (assembly GCF_965119305.1). Lineage (NCBI taxonomy): Eukaryota > Metazoa > Chordata > Amphibia > Anura > Ranidae > Pelophylax > Pelophylax lessonae. The sequence continues at coordinate 343,855,876 of NC_138770.1, forward strand.
CCTAGTTTGTAGACACGATAACTTTTGTGCAAAACAATCAAAACACGCTTATTGCAATTTTTTTTTTTAACCAAAAATATGCAGCAGAATACACATTGGCATGAAAGTGAATGTGAAAAATATTGGGGTTTTTTTCAGAATTGGCACTTTTTTTTTGTTTATAGCGCAAAAAATAAAAATCGTAGAGGTGATGAAATACCACCAAAAGAAAGCTCTATTTGTGGGGGGAAAAAGGACATCAATTTTATTTCGGAAGAGCATTGCAATTTTCTGTTAAAGTAACGCAGTGCCGAATCGCAAAAAAGGGCCTGCTCATTAAAGGGGTAAAACCTTCCAGTCTAGAATTGGTTAAATACAGCTCAGGATGGAAAAAAAAGGTTGAGGACTAAAAACTATAAATGTGTTTAATCAGTAAATACATTATGTGTCATATTAAGAAGCAGCGCAATCAATTCCTGTGCTGATGCCTATGCCCCTGCAACCACTTAACAGTCACTTACCGCTCTTCTGGCCTCCAGCTCAGTGCAAGACTCCCTCTCAGGCCGCAGAGGATCACAGTGAATTAACATCCACTGGAGGTCAAACTGTTTCAGAAAATAAATTGTGTCAGTCCGACTTGTTATTTCATATTTTGTGCACAGAACAAGCAGAGATGGAAGGATGCACATCACACATCTAAGCTGCTCAGCTCCTGTACATAGGCTATGTCATAAGTCAGAACAGAGCAACACATTCTTATGATACAAAGTTAACAATCTAAGCAATATGTACAACTTTATCAAATCTTCTTTGTGTGAGAGTTTGCAGAGATCATGGCTTTTCGTGCATTGGTTGCTGTGTTTTCTATTAAGACATTGTTTCAATCAAAGCGCGTTGGGTGAGGGGGTCTGTTTATTTAGTACACAATGTACAGACAGCCAAGTCTTGTAAGTGCAATATGGAGGTTTTTTGGTTAGCTAAAAAAAGACCAAACTTAAAGTGTATGAGAAAACACATTTCAGACGTGCAAATTATCATAGTCAACATGTTTCAAAAACTAATAGTAAATAAGCTGAGCAAAAAAATTGCCCATAAATCAAGTGTGAGAAGTACATTTTAACACAGAGTACATACTGAATATATTTTGTATCTCACAGTATTGAACTGCAGACTAGAAACAAATTTCAGCTTAAAAATAATCCAGCAGTAGTTCAGAACCGTTCGTCAATAGGGAGGTCAAACATTTGACCTTTGATCATAAGTATGCAGTGTTTGGAAATATTGGGAATGATTCCCTTGAAAACTCTTACAAAGTGAACAACATATTTGCCTTTAGTAAATCAACCCCACTAGATATACATATTGAGATACCATCTGCCTAAACCTTAAAGTAAACTTTTATTTCAAGGGGGCTGTTATTACTGAGCTTCTTCTGATCATGCTAGTTTCCTGGCTATTATTTCAGGGCCAGAGATCCAACTCCAGAGATCCAGCCACCCAAAAAGAACAGGTCACATGGAAAGCAATGGGCTGAAGGGAAGAGATCTCTCCTGACTGGTCCTGTAATCTGCATGCACCACCTGGGCTGGGTGGTGGGATTAATAACAGGTGCCGGGTGGCAGAGCCGGGACAGGGGGGTGGCAGAGCGGGCACATGCCCTGGGTGCTGTGTTGGGAGGTGGAGCTGCCTAGTTGGCCACTCGTCCTGCTCCTCACTGACACGAGTGACTGCATCACACCTGTCAGAAGGAGTCATGGCCAATAGCTGTTGCTGAAGGGAGATACTGCTTTCTCCTCCCTCCAGCCTGCATGGGTGGAAAAGAACCGGCGCTGAGACAGAGAACTGTCCTCAGTCTCAGCATGGAGCTGCTGAGGAAGGAGGAAAGACTGTGTCGTTATTACTCTCTCCCCCTGTCATGTGACATGTCACATGACCGAAGAGAGGAAGGAGAGGCTATGAGTACCAACCTGTCAGTTCAAGGGGGAAGGGGGGGCAACAAATCAGAAGCATGGGGACACCTGATGTAAAAGGGGACTCGTTTGGGAGTACCTGATGTAAAATAGGATTCTATTGGGGACACCTGATGTAAAGGGGGACTCTATTGGGGACACCTGATGTAAAGGGGGTCTCTATTGGGGACACCTGATGTAAAGGGGGACTCTATTGGGGACACCTGATGTAAAGGGGGTCTCTATTGGGGACACCTGATGTAAAGGATTACTCTACTGTGAACACTTGATTTAAAGAGGGACTGTACTGGGGGCACCTGATGTAAAGAGGGACTCTACTGTAAACACCTGATGCAAAGGGGGACTCATTTGGGAACAACTGATATAAGGGGGGACTCTACCTTGTGGGGGAGTGCAATTTGCCATCTTTACCCTGGGTGAAGGATGACCTTGTCCCAACACTGCCAAGCGGCAGTCCTAATGGAAGGCTGATATTTGGCTTTCATAGTGTTGTGTTAGGTCTGCGTGGCTGCTCCCTTCCACCTTACCTCAGTGAATGCCATACATGCCGATAAAGGGGTCCTACAGAATCTAAGCTAGCACGGCTGCACCCATTCACCTCAGGGCGCAGGTCGATCTGCGGCCCTCACGGAAGTCTAGCAAATCAAATGCCAGGCTTCCATAGCATTACACCTGTTTGGCTACAGCCTTTCAAAATTTGGCAAACGCCTGCAGACACTCCAGGGAATGTAGGAGGGCAGCCGGTAAGAAGAGCGCTGGGATATGACTTTACTTACGCCATATCGTCATATCCCTGCCACTCCAAAATCTGCTCCACTGCCAACAGGCGCCAGCAGGAAAGGGCAGACTATATGCCTGCCCCCTGTCTGAAAAATAATAATAATAAATAGTAATAATAATTCCGATGATAGCACATTGTCTAGACTCCCAGCAAAGCAAAATAATTGTATTAAATATTTTATTTTCTATTTAAACAGAGGGTAACTACTACAAATAAATTGTATGGCAATAGGAGATTAATTATAATTTTGTATACAACCAACACCCTATTGTACCTCTCTTTGCCTTAAATCACTACACCCATAGTACATCAAGTATAAATTAAAAATTGCAGTAAGAGGGTATATATCAATTTTACTACACCTCAAATAAAATGTAAATTGATAATAAATGAATGCACTTTGGGCGTAGTGTGTACAGGATGCCAAAGGTAGGTCCTGGTCGGGTGCTATGTGGCATGAATATTTGGGTTCTGGTCCTTTTAAGGGGGAAAGGTTGGTGTACTCAGAGGTCTTACTCATATAGGGTGAGGGATTCCGGGATAGTTGTACAGAAGAGAGGACTGACTCGCAGTTCTCTCTGTATTAGTAGTGTCTTATTTGGCACCCGAAATTTTGAAGATCCTGAGTGACATTGGGATGGGAAAAGGGCCTCCACTCCTGACTACAAGGACTCTGGTCCCTAAAGAGTTAGGCAGCCTCCAGGAAGCAGCACACAAGGCCGGAAACTCCCAGTGTTGGTGGGTGAAGTAGGCGTTGAGAGGAGTCCTGACTCCATGCTGCATGTGTGCTACAAACCGTCTGAAGCTGGATGCTGCTAACCCTGGGGGAAAAAAATATTTTTTGACTTTTTCCTGTTTAACAGATTGAGTTGTGCTGAAGATAAGCAGACTTTTGGATTAAATTTCCTGAAGTTTTGTTTGGCTGCTAGAAGCTTCTCTTTGTTTGCTTAAGAAAAATAAAGACTTTTATGTTTAAGAAAACTGGCTGTTGCACGTTGTTCCAAGGTGCTAGATCCCCTGAACTTCACAAGTGATATAAAGTAAAAGAGGGATATATTCTTACATTGTTATATTATACATCTCATATTTCATACATTTATTTTTGAGTGAATAAAATGAATAAAAGTTAAGTTTATTAAATCATTTTTTTACTTTTGGGACTATTTACTATCATCATTCTTTTCTCTAGTTCACATATTTCCAGTGGGTAACAAAATCCTCAGCACCAGGCCCACGACCCTGTTAACCTTCATTTGGGATTGATTTACTAAAGGCAAATAGGCTGTTCACTTTGCCAATTGATTTTACCCAGAGCTTTATGAATGTGGTGACATTTCACTTCTCAAAGAATACCCAATAATGTGCAAGAAAAATAAATTTAAAAAATGCATTTTTGTTTTTACATAACTGAAAGATGGAATTCAGCAGAGTTTCACTTCATTCACTAAGCTGGGGGAAAATTCATTAGTAAAGTGCAACTTCCCTTGCCTTTAGTATATCAAACCATTTGAGTCATGAACAAGTATGCAGATCAGAAAGGTTTGAAGTCCTCATCTGCATGGGACAGGGGGACAGCCAAGAAGTTGGATTTTGCAGATTCAGAAGTCAGAAATGGCTATATCCATATTTTTCTCAGCACAAGTTTCATTGATTAAGCAAACAAGAATAAAGCCAAATCTTTAGAAATTTATCCAAAGGAAAAGACGGGCTGCACTCCAAAAAAAAAAGTCAAACACTGTTAACTATTCATCTGCACAACATGATCAGAGAGTCCTCATTAGGGACCCCCACTGACGCGTTTCACCAACAAGACTGGGATCAATTGCAGAGACAGCTGGTCTTTTCCTTTTAACTTGTGCAGTCTGTGGAGCATAGAATGAGCCTTTGCTGGCATTTAGCATCCAAATTTCCATGAGGGTGAACTGTCCTGGGACTTAAGAGCAGTATGCCCCATATGTTTGCCACCTGAAGTGACTTTTCAAGTCAAAAAAGGTCAATAAAAAAAGTATTACAATGACATTATGCAAAGTCACATGCATCGTGCTACAACCAGAGAGTCTCTGAACTGATATAAATCTGCAAAGTCGAAAATGATAAGCAGCCTTGAATGGAACAAATAAGAGCTTGAAAGCCCCAGAGCCTGATTTATTTGCATAAAAATTAGGAAACCAGGAACCACACTCAGTGTTAGGATGATGTTAATGCATTATATACTAGAGAACATAGTCATTGTTGCCCCATGGTGACTAATAAAAATTCTTATTTAACTTTTTCATAAAATGAAAAGTGAGACCTATTTGGTTACCAGACACAATACCCTTTTTTTTTTTGTGCTGACTTATTTTTTCCAGATTTGATGCATCTGCCCCATGAGGCTTATTTGTGTTCAATTAATATGCACTCACACCAAAATATGTACAAATTGCTTATTGTGATGCTGAGAAAGTGACATAATGTCAGTCCAAATGACAGGCTGGTAGCTTAGCTGGCACTAGTATGTGTATGTGTGCATGTGAGGTTGGTACCTTAGATTGTAAGCTCCTTGAGGGCAGGGGCTGATGTGAATGTACAATATGCAAAGTGCTATCTAAATTTCACTTCACTAGGCAGCAGAGAAGCGGATCCACTGGGCCGGCGGCCGCGATTGCCGTCGGGCACCTGCCATTGCTCCTAGCTGAGAGAGAAGGACTGTCAGCTGTTGTAAACACAGCTGACTGTTCTTCTCTCTGAAATGATCAGAGCACCTGTGAGCCTTCTATATAGGATCACAGGTCTCTATGATCATTTCACAAGTCCCTCCCCCCACAGTTAGAAAACACTCCCCTAGGCTCACACTTAACCCTTTGATCACCCCTAGGTTAACCCCTTCCCTGTCAGTGTCATTATTACAGTAACAGTGCATATATTTAGCAATGGTTACTGTAGTAATGTCACTGGTACCCCCAAAAGTGTCAAAAATGTCAGTTAGGGGTCCGATCTGTCCACCGCAATGTCGCAGTCCTGCTAAAAATTGCTGATTGCCACCATTACTAGTAATTAAAAATAACATAAATCTTTCCCCTAGTTTGTAGACACAATAACTTTTGCGCAAACCAATAAAAATACGCTTATTGCGATTTTTTTTTTTACCAAAAATATGTAGCAGAATATAAATTGGTCTAAAAGAATGAAAATTTTTGATTTTTAATTTTATTTTTTGGGGCGGGGGGGATGTTATATAGCAAATTGTGAAAAATATTGTTTTTTTTTCTTCAGAAATTTCACTCTTTTTTTGTTTATAGCGCAAAAAATAAACATCGCACAGGTGATCAAATATCCCCAAAAGAAAGTTCTATTTGGGGGGAAGTACATCAATTTTATTTGGGTACAGCATTGCACGACCACACAATTTCCCATTAAAGTAAAGCAGTGCCAAATCGCAAAAAATGGCCTGGTCATTAAGGAGGTAAAAACCTTGCGGTGCAGAAGTGGTTAATCCATAGCTAGGTCTCAACTTCATAAAACTAAAATGTCAGACAGGAATCTGTGTAGTGTACCTCTGATCTTAACCTATGCCTTTATTACAAACTTGTATACAAGACAGAATAGTTAAAAGTGTAAGTTTTGCAAAAAAGAAATATATATATTTAATTTTGAATAGAGTAGGGAAGGGTTGAAACCACTATAATTTTTCCATTTCTTTTTTTTTTATTTTCAATGGCCATCCAGTTGGGGAGATTTCTCTTTAATTTCTGTGCCAGAGATGTAACACAAGTATGAGAAAATCACTACAAGGTGAGAGGAACGAGTGTCCCCATTGGACCATAAAACGTCCCCTCTCTTTTTGATGACAACTGTACAAATTTGGATTTCATAAAAACTTTTAGTTTTAGTGGGTCACAAAGACAAAGAGAGGTTGACTCTTCCCAGCGGGGACACAGACATCAATAAAATCTGTAGTTCAAACCCACTCCAAAACCAAAAACAAGTTTGGCTATACATAAGGCTACACCTATTTACATTTGCGCCTAAAGGTTATATTTGCAGTCATTTCAGTCTATGGTGCTGATAATTTGGGAATAAAAACATAGTATTACAACATTGTGCTAGACTGTAACCCTGCACCCCATTGTAACAGTCACTAAACACAAGATATCTGCTATAAGGCCCCTTTCACACAGGAGAGTCCGTCGGCGGACTCCGTTTATCTCAGCGGGGGATCGGCGGATCGATCCCCCGCTGAGCAGGCGGATGGCAGCTCTGTCTCAGTGCTGTGTGCAGAGACAGAGCTGTCAGGTCCTCGCTCTTCTCTATGGGGGAATCAGATGAGAATGGACTGTCTGTCTGTTCTCATCTGATCCCATCTGATCCGACCCGCTGGACGGATGGAAAATAGGGTTTCCATCCGTCCAGATTTGATGGACCGGATCAGATCGGATGTCAGCGGACATGTCTACGCTGACATCCGATGTCCCATAGAGATGCATGGGGAGATGTATGTTCAAATCCGCCTGAAAAACGGACAGGCGGATCTGAACTGTCCGCTAGTGAGAAAGGGGTCTTACATTGATTAGCCTGAAAATTCTTCTTCTAGGCTGTGTTCACACTGGTGCCATGCAGAAACCCTGTGAATCCTGTGTGGATTCTTGCATTGCACCTGAATCACAGACGATTCACACTGACATCTGTGAACAGCTGCGGGTGTCAATGTAAAGTTAATGACACCCGCAGATCGGTTTGCAGATGGCAGTGTGAACTGTGAAATGGTACAAGAAACAGATCACATGGGTGTGAACAGCCATGCCATCTGATTCCAGTGTGGAGCAAAAAAAGGGTCCTGTAACATTTTGTTTCGAATGCGATGCAAATTCAGCCCTACAACCTGTATCGCTGAATTCGCATCACACAGACATGGCATGCTGCCACATCAGCTGATAGAATGAAAATAGCTGACTCTGAGTCGCCAAAATAGAAGTACGGCCAACAAGGAAAAATAACAAAAAAACTGGACAGATTTGCAGGTGAAAATAAAGGAAAAACACCTGTAAAAAAAAAAAAAATGAATGCAGACACTACATCTAAAAATTGTTAAGTTGCAATATAACGCAAATCTGTTTTTGGGTTTGTTACCAGTTTAATAACTCTGAGCTGTGTCACAATAGAATCAATTTAGCATTTAAACCATGCCTGATAATAAAATGTTACCCTTGAGAAGGATTACATAAATGGCAGTCATAGACAGGCAAACTTCGTTGAGCATATAGGGCTGTATTTACACTGCGTGCAAATGGAATGAGCTACAAAAATGTGAGTACACAAGGGTCTCTCTATGACCGACTACTATGATCCTGTGAAATGTTTCACTACTGTGAGATATGTAGCTTGGCCTCCATAATGTAACCTATGATGAGGAGCTAAAGTCTCTAGCAACTGCCTGCTGTACGTTAACTGCTATGGGAAATAATGAATTCCTTTCATACATAAATGATCATTGCTATGGAAACTGGAAGACAGAACACACTGCAGCTGGAAATGGCATGCACATTATTTCTGCAGAGAACAGAATGCTAGAGAAAAATACGTTTATGCGACCAGACAGACTCATTTTGCAAAATCATGGTCATTAAACTGAGCCTTTGCTGCCCTCTGTGTGCATTGATGGTTATTCGTACTTCCACATCGAAAATCAGCAAGGCAACATAATGAGCTGCTCTGCCACTGCTCAGCTTGCGATGGGTCCATGCTCCATTGGTTCTCACTTGGGCTAACCTAATTGACATTTACAAATTCAGCCTCTCATGGTAGTTTGAGGAGAGAAAAGTTATGCTTTCAAATATTATGTAGATTACTTTGTTGAAACAAAGATCAGTCGGAGAATCTTTCACATTTATTTATTATATTAAGCCTCAGAGCGCCAGACATAGCCCTAGGGAGAGAAAACTTAAGAATACTATGTGTAAAGACTCCAGCCAGGAGGATGGCTATTGCTAATAGTAAAAAATTAGAGTTCCAACACTCCCCTTGCTGATGTGCCTTAAAGGAGAACCCCAAATAGCAAAAACAAAAGACCTACACAGATTTAGGTCACAGCTCATTTTTGGTGTATTTTTACTTTTGATCTAGATTCTGAAAACCACAACATGAAAAGATGGAAACATTACTACTGCAATATCATGGGACGACTTCCATGCGCCAAACAGTGTACAAAGTCTTGTCAATCGACACACACAACATCTTCAAAACTCACTTGGAAATAACTTAGCAAAGGAATTGTGTTAGTCTATTTCATGTACAGGGCCTACCGAAATAAATTCAACAGTAAACAGTCGCATGGATGACAAATTAAAGTGTTTGTAAACCCTTATAAATACTCAGTATAGTGACTAGCCTTAGGTGATATACAGAGATGAAACAATCCCTTCTGTATAAGTTGTACCTGTCTATCTGCAGCCCTCTCTTCACCACATCTATTCAAAGTCCAGAATTTATAAGTGTTCCTCCTAGATAGGTTCTAGGTATTAGATAGGTTAGCTTTAGTTTGTTTTGATAGATACACTTAGTTGCCACACTGTAGGCAGTATGGATCATTTTTTGTTAGGCAAAAGCATAATCTTTCCCTAACGCCAGGAATGGCACTAGGCTATTAGCCCTCAAACACTCATTGGAAATGTGAATGATGCAGTTTAAAAAAAATCCATAAAATGAACAAGGACAAATAATACAGACCAAAATTGGGGGAGGTGGGGTGCTTTATGAGTGGGTAGCCCTTATAGCTAAACAAAAGGTACAAAGACTTAGGGGTGCTGCTGTCAAAACGGAGGTGAGACTCCATCTATAAAACAAAGAGAAGAGAAAGGAAGGAGACAGTGTGACTACTCTGGTGTAGTAAGTTCCAAGAAAGTTTAATTTTCAAAGAAAAGTTAAAAATTAATACTCACAAAAGTATAAAACCACACACACACACACACATATATATATGTGTATGTGTATATGTGTGCGTGTATATATATATATATATATATACATATATATATATATATTTAAGTCCACAAGAGGGCGTGAGCTTGTGGTGGAGGCACAGTCCTCAAAGGGTACAGCTGGATGGATGATGAGCTGCTACAGGCAAAAAGTCTGGATCTCTGTGCCGCCATCTGGTAATAGGGAAATGGCTCTGACAGCCCAGTAATGTGTAGTGCTGCGGCTTCCTCATTCCGGGTGTCAATGGCCGATGGTAATGTCCATCCTAAGTCCAGGATCACAGGATGCGTTTCGAGGGACCTACCTCTTGCTCTGTACAAGCATGAGCTGAGGAAGAGGAAGGTCCCTTGAAATGCATCCAGACTTCGTGCCTGTAGCAGCTCATCATCCATCTATCCAGCTGCTCCCTTTTAGGACTGTGCCTCCATCACAGGCATCACACTCTCCTGTGGACTCCCATATATGTGTTTTTTATACTTTTGTGAGTATTCATTTTTAAATTTCCTTGGAACTTACTATACAAAAGCATTATCTGGCTCACTGCCATCAATTCAGTTACAATCTGCTAGAGAGGTCTGATTTGTGTGCTCTGCTGCTGCCAGTCTACATAAGCTTCCGCTGTATTCAGGAGCCTGGAGAAGTTTCTGGATGATAGGTGTGAAGCTATATAGATGGTGGCATGAATATGGATACAGACCTGGCCTGTCCCAGAGAGGAAGGCTTTGAAGGCAAGCTAGGTGACTATATTCATTCTTAGAGCCCACAGAATTCTGGGTCTTGTCCCAGAGTGGAGCAGTCTAGTCTGGGGAGGGCACGCTGCTCTCCCCAGACACAAGCTGCTGAAGGAAGCCTCAGGCGGGAGACCTGAGGGGATCAATGCAGAGACCCAGGTGCTTTTAAAGAAACTAACTGAGAGGGGCTGTCTGCCATAGATTTGTCAGATATCACTGGAGGGCATTGCTTGGAAGATTAGAAGGCGGCATCCATCTGTCCTTGGGCCTTGTGAGTACAGACATAACTGGGTTCTGGAGACCTTGTGCTCTAGCTATCCCTCTGGTGCTTAGTATAGTCTGCTGTGAATCTATTTAAAGGGGACACCGACTGCTGGTCCCGAAAAGTTCTGTCTAGATTTTGTTCACTAAGGAAAAGGGACTTTCCTCCATTAAGTTCTACTACTACTTAACCAAGAAAGAAAGATTAAGCCCTCGATGTACATAGTTCTTCTTTTTTTTTTTTTTTAGTATCCTACCACTACGCTCTCAAAAAATGAAAACAACCAAAACAACATCCCCTAGACTGGTCATTGAAGAAACGAGTTGAAGTGTTGTGTGCACCTGGCTGTAGGTGGAAAATACTGTATGGAAAACACTGTATGCCTGGTCGCAGGGCTGAAGTTTGGGAATACCTGGGCAGAATTGTTTGTCTGAGAGTTCATAAAAAAGGGATGAAGAGCTGAGGTTACACTCTGAAGAGCTCAGTGAGGAGAGCTCTGAGAGCTAATTGGAGGGAAGGAACATATCCCCCTTCACACAGCTCACAGGAACAGAGCTGGGGCTGTAAATCAGCTGGAGGTGCTTCCCCAGTCACCATTTTTCTCTTGATGTCAGAAAAACTTGTCAGAAGTGATTTATACTGATAGCAGAGGAATGAAGCATCAGGCAGAAATGATACTTAGTGCTTTTAATTGAGTCAAGTACAGAGGGATAGGCTTTTTTTTTATATTTCATGTCCAAGGTTTACTTTACCACAATCTTTACTTGACAAGTGATGTAGGCAGTTTGTAACTGATGGTCACAACACGCACAATTATTATTTTGGAAAATCACTATAACTATGTCATTTTTATGTCCTTTTCTCTGTAGAAAAGAGAATGACACTTTTTTTCACTGAAGATGGTCTGAGTCATGGATAAAAACTTTGTGATTATCCGAACAAGAACATCACATGCAGACTTTTCACTTGGAGGAGACTAGTTCTTATATGAGGTACCTATACAGCTGGGGTTATACCAACAATGTAGCATAGTTGAGCCAGATCTATACATTTTTTAACACAAGTGTAAACCTATCAGCTACTCCCTTAGCTTATGTATATTTTCTGAGTTGAACACCAATTTTTATTTTTCTTAAGGCTTCTGAGAATATCTATGTCTAACAATGAAGCTACATAAACGATGAGGCTATATTTCAATTACAATTAATTTAACAGACATGCTGGTTTCTTCTGATCTAGTAGGTCCGGTCATGGACTTTTGGCATCTTGGATAAGCAAGTGAGGTTGGGCACAGTGCATTTTGGAAAATCTAGCACTAAAATTACAGTCCAGCTCTAGCCAAAACCATTTTTTAGTTCTGAAAACAGCAGAAAAGGGGGGAAAACTCTATAAAATAAAATTTTATATATGTTACATATGTTTATATGTTTGTAGCTGGGATCGGACTACTATTATAAACACACGGATTTATCATTGTTATTTGAACTGTTCCTGTGCCCCTTTAATGTTAATTTCAATGAAATCGTCCTCTGGCAGGAAGTGGAAGATTGGGATTGTCGGAGATGTCATTTCTGGCAGAGAGCTGATCATTGTTTGGAGACCGAGGAAACGATTTTCCCAGGAGGCTAAAGGTGGAGCAGAGCATCATGGGAGAATATATAAAACCACCTGCTCCCAGGACTCATTGAGTGTAGACCAGCTTGCTGAGTGTGTGACTGACGCAGCTGCGGCCTAGTGCACAAGGCCTGACTTGCTCATGGAACTCAGCCTCCGCAAAGTGGATGCTGGTCGCTGTACTGTGAATTCTTTCACAGTGTTGCTGAAGGAGACAGAGTGGAGGTCGTTGGACATCCTGTGGTGGCAGAGCGCAGCCTGTTCCCAGATGCCGGAGCGTGGGAGATCGCATCACCTATCCTGCAGGGCACTCACGAAGGAGCATCTCAGAGAGATAGTGGGTGTCTTCTCCTGGTTCAGACCGCAAGAATACCATCTCATCATTACACTGACTGCAGACATTACAGCAAACATCAATTCTCTTAGGATTACAACTTAACCTTTGATCCTCTTTGCTATACTAAACCACAGTGGAAACTGTTTAAAAGCTCCAACTGCCGGTGAAGAACATAGGCCTTGCTAAAGGAGGGACATTGATACACATACGTAGTCCTTAAAGGGGACATGTTCTAGTTTATGGTTATACTGCTGAGTAGTATACAGATAGCATAAATTAGCCTAGAGTTCTGCTTTAAGCTTAACATTTTCCACTAATCTGATATTGCTGTATCATTCTAGGAAGTAGCTATGCATGCTTAGCAGATAGAACATTGTTTCTATTTTACCTTAATGTTATAACTTACTGTTTTCTGTTGTTTCTGTGTCAGTCTTGCTGAACCCTGGTGGTTTAAGCAGGGATTCAGTTGACTGACTTTATTTCACTTCAAAACGTATTGGTACTGTGTCAGTGTAATTCTTAAATGTGTACGCACATGTCTGAACCTAGACTGTCAGGTGGGCTGGACAGTTTACAGGGTCACAGTAGTGCTAATGAACACCCATTACCCACCAACCCCCAAGGGGGCAGTGCTAGAGGTTTTTATACTGTCTGTGTCTCAGTTAGGATGATTTACCAACTTTATGGGGTTGATTTACTAAAACCGGAGAATTGAAAATCTGCTGCAGCTGTGCATTGTAGCCAACCAGTTTCTAACTTCAGCTAGTACAGTTAAGCTTTGAGAGAAAAAAAGCTGGAAGCTGGTTTCTATGCAGGGCTGCACCAGATTTTGTACTCTCCATTTTTAGTAAATCAACCCCTTTATGTCTCTGTGAAAGGATGTCATTAGTACAGGAAGTGATGGGATATACAGTGGAATGGGGTTAGAACAATGTTCTAGTATTTGTTGCCTCAGTGTCTTTCTGTCCTAGTGGCATGTTCACCCTCTCTTTTTTCCCCTGGTGTCTTTGGGGCAATAAGCTCGGTATAGCGAAGACACAAAATGCAAATAAAAAATATGACTCTCGCACAATCTGTTAAATATTTTGAAAACATTTGGGTAGAGTTGGGCTTTAAAAAAATCTAATGTGACTGGCCAAACTATTAGAGTAACATTGTACCAACATCTATTAACTGGAATATAATACAGTGGCATGTGTTAGGCATTCCAACATTCTCATCATACTGCCAAAAAATGCTTAGAGTAGCCAAGGGCCTAAAATGCTATTTGTCAGTGGAATGGTCACCCCAACTGGAAGTTATCTGGATAAATGTAAATTGGATTGGCATACAAAATATCTTTTTGGTGAGACAACAATCAGGTAGCCTGTTCTTTTAACCTGCCATATACATACAGACTATTTGCCAAGTGCACTGAAATGTCTGTGATACCCCTTCATCGGTTACTAGAGATACAAAATGATATCCTGGCTTAAGCAATGCTTTCTAATTGCTAAATAAATCATTATGTTTGGTAATCTCTGTGACTGACGCTGGGGACTTTTGTGGCAGGAGTGCTGTCATAGTTCACTTTGTAATCACTACACTACACAATTATTGCTATGGAAGCTCCTGTCAGCCTAATAATGAATTGTCAGCACAAACCTTGTTAAACCTAAAATAACTGATAGCACAGTACATTAAACCACCATTAGCTGCAAAGCATGTGTAAATATAAGGCTTGAAGTGTCAGATCATAGATAAATACCACAACTTACACATAAAGTATACTTGTGAATAATGAGTTCATTTTACAAAAAAAGTTAGTGGTGATTTAGATTTACTTGTGTCATTATTTTAATGTGGCTTTATTCACTGGCTGGAGTTCATGTACCTTATTCTGTAACATATATTTAAGTACATCAAATCCCCACCACTAACACTATCCCATGTAAGCTGTGCCATTTAAATGTCATTTCAAAAGTACTGTAAAATTGTTTTTAATCTGCAGCTTTTATTAGATATAGCAGTTAAAACAAAGTTCTTAGGACCAGTTCACACCACATGCAGTCCAGGGCATTTTTTTTTCTGCATTAAAAAACGCATGGATAGTAGGTTATATGGTTTTTAGTGGCATAGTTCACACCAGTATGGTCAGTCCCAGGGCATGCCAGTTCCAGAAAAAAAAAGAACACGCTGCATTTTTTTCGGCACTTGACTGTACTGGAAGGCAGTAAAATGCACAAAAAACGCACTGGAACACACATATCCATATTTGAAGTTAAGAAAAAAGAGGGGGAAAAATGCACTAGACTGCATTTAAAACGCACCAAAAATGCATCAAAAATGCATTGGAACATATCAAAAACGCGCATGCAGAAAAGCATCTGGAACGTATCCGGACTGCATTTCTATGGTGTGAACTGACCTTTAAAGAAAAGAAAAAGCACAGCCTCAAATGGCATGTTGGGAGTTGTAGTTTTGTGGAAGGGGTGGTGGTTCTGTGTAGGATCAGTGAGAGACTACAGTTCACAGGAGGCAATAAAAAAAAGAGGAGAAGCAAAGCAATGCTTGGTGGACTGCCTGGGAAAGTTCAGGGCAGTTGGCATTGGGACAAGGGAAGCAGGGACCTCATTGCAGCGCGTCTAGCTGTCTGTTAGTCATCTTTCGCCATCAGGAAGTGGAGCATCATCGCATCTGCTGCTCTGTCACTGACAACCAATAAGAGAGAAGGACAGGAGAGAGAAGGACAGTAAGATTGCACACCATCATCATTCACAGTGCTGTTTGAACCTTATCCATAGAAGAAAGTGGGCTCCCTGCATCTGCAAGTAACGCTGAAACTAACGCTGGGTTTCAGGACTGATGAGAGGGTGACCAACCTGCTATATACACTGTGTGACAGTCTCCCCAAGACTGATTAATCGCCACACTCTCCTTACATACACTCAGGCTCATCACAACTAGCTGCAATAGACCACCCTCCTGACTTTTACTCAAGACAATCCTACCTCTTTAAATTGACTCTACATTTGACTTACCATCACCTCATCTCTTTGCGCTGATTACTTTACAGCCACGTCAAGGATTATACCTAAACTTTACTGTATTCTAACTGGATGCAGGTAAATTATACACGTTTGTAAGTGCATCAACACAAAGGGCCCCAATGATAGCTGGCAGAAGAAACATCTTTTGGGCTGCCCGTTTATTCAATTCTATATCCTACCTGCTGTGCCCCATTTTCTCCCCTGGCTAGTCTGGCTGGGTATCTTTCAGGCAGTCTTGGATCTTGCACTTGCACAGCCACCACAGTGCATTTGTGGGCAGTACAGCTTAGGGGGTTTAGACCTACTGTACATTATGAGTGCTCATTGCTGCAGGTGGAGTATATATTTCATATATATATATATATATATATATATATATATATATGAAACTGAACAAAAATGAACACTTTTTAATCAGAGTGTAGCATCAGGTCAACTAAACTCCTGGGATATTGGCCTTCTCCAGGCCAGATCCCTAAAAAATAAATCCTCCAGTCAGCTCCAGCAAGGTTTAGCAGAATAGCAGATTCTTGTGTATCCATAATGAGGCTTTATTGACCTCTCAAGACATGGAAGGTCATGTCTATTTGGTAAGCGTGCAATTTTATTATTCGTGGTGGAGGTTTTACATGAGGATAGACTACATTTAATGGACACTGCCTATATGAAGACTTTATTCAAGTTTTTTTCAATAATTGTTTCATAATTATTTTTTTTCCCTCACGTTGACTTTAAATGTTAATTTTTTATAGTATGTTCTCACTGTGTAGGGTTTATTGATGCTGGCTACTGGGGGATCAGCTGTAACTGATGGGGATCAATTGTTGCTGAGGAGGTCTATTGTTGCCAGTAGGGGATCTTTTGTTGCTAGGGGGTCAATAGCTGGAAGGGATCTATTGTCAAAGGAGGGAACTATTGATGCTGGCTGCCGGCAGATCTACTGTATTGTTACATCAGGGGTTTAGTGTTGTTGGGGGGTATTTTTTTGTGGGGTGGGGGGCAATTGCTGCTGGGGGATCTATTGTCGGCAGAGGGATCTATTGTTGCTAGAGGTCTATTGTTATTAGGAGGATATTTTGTTGCTGGGGGTCTATTGTTGGTAGGGGGATCTATTGTTGCTGGATTGGGTATTTTGTTGCTGGGAGTCTATTGTTGTTGGAGGGGGGTCTATTGTTTCTGGAGGTTCTACTGTTGCCAAGGAGATCTATTGTTGCTGAATGGGTATGCAGTGTTGCTGGTTGTGGATCTATTGTTCCTGGGGGGTCTATTAATGCTGACTGCAGATGATTGTGCTTGAAGTTGGGTAGGGGACAGAGATTAGGGGTGAGTACCTGCGCCTCTTCTCTGAGAAAACTCTTGGGAACTCTAATACAGGAGGTGTGTTATAGGCCAGTTCACCAGGTGAAAACAGAGATAAAAGAGCAAAAGAAAGGGAAATGAATGCAGCCACCACATTTAAAGATTGGTAAGCTGCAATATATTACATTTTTGGTCTTGGGTTTAATACTGCTTTAAATCATTGACAGCTCTTGTTTGGGATAATGCACTATTAGCCACATTGTCCAAGGGCAGAAAAAAATGGCACAGATGTTGAGACGCTTACAATGAGTTCTCCAATTACTCCAGATGTCCTTAACAGGAAAGATTTGCAGAGAGTGAGCACAAATAATTCCAGAAGTTAACCAAATACTTACTCAATAGGGGCAATGATTTGTTTAAAATTCGAAGCATACCTAAGCCAATTATATTTCTGCTATGTCATGCTGTTGAGAATAATTGTGCATAACATTCTTATGTTTGCAGAATATGTCACCTAGAAAATTTAATTTGCACATGCATACATCAATTAACCCCATGTTGAGTCTCTGCTACATACAAAGTACCCATGGCCCTGTTTTAAATGTGTCTCACCGTTAATAATCTGGAATTAATAATAACCTGTCAGTGTCAGCAAAAACTTGGAGCATGGCACTTTTGTCAAACAGAACAACTGTTCAGAGGTTTGCCCTAATTTAATGAACACCATTAGTATGTATCATTTATATAGTATTATTCAATAAGACAGATCAGTGTACCAAGTGTAGTAACCTACATAATCTAATAATAATTGCTCCTTTAGATATGTACTTAGTATTTTGAGATCAGAATAGTTAATATGGGTTGCTGCACATTCAACCTAGTCAGTGATTTTTTTTTTCTTTAGCTTTGAAATAAACTCAGTAATTCCACTAGGTGCCGTAATTTGCATTATCATTTATTGTTTGAAATAGTAAAAAAAAAAAAAAAAATCATCATCATCATCATTCATTAAAAATCTTGGATTAACATCATACAAATAATAGAACTGACAGTTACAATCCCTTCTATTATATTATATAGGGATGCAAACACTAGATATTACAGATTCCCAACTTGGTTGTAGCTGGATCATATTATGATCTACATGTATATTGGCACTTGTAAATTGTTACATATAACCCTGTCAGTCCAGCTGTGGGTGAAATACCAACAGGTCACGTTCATTTCCTAAAAATATATTAAGCAATGGAAGTCTTTGGCTAATTCTTCTCCAAACCCACCCCCTCCCCCCTGCATTTTGGACATGTGTATGCTGAGGCAGTTTGTACTTTTTTTTTTTTTTTTTTGGTATGGTGAGATACTTTAATAGGAAGATTAGTGGTTGGGCATCTTTAAATGTCTATGGCCAGCCTTATCTATCCATCCTCCAGGTTCACTCTTATACCCTAACTGGGTAACCTCTAGTTTGCTAAAGCATTGTAAATCCTAAACAAATACCATGTTTTTTTAATTGTTTTAGAAAATACAGTTTTCACCTCTTCATCCTTTTTTTTTTTTGTAACTCAGTGCTGATGGTCCCCTCCAGAATCTTTGCAGACACTTTAGGGTATATTCTCTAAAGCTGGAGAGTGCACAATCAGGCTCACTTCTACATTGTAGCCAATCAGCTTCTAACCTCAGCTTGTTCAATAAGGCTGCATTCACATGTCAGCGTTTGGATCGCGGGCAGAACCGCCGCGGTTCCGCCCGCGATCCGGAGATTATTGCAAATCGCGGGACGCCTGTGCGTTGCCCGTTGATTTGCAATAGCCCCCCAAACGCTGAGCGATGTTGCCGCGATTTCCGCCTGCCGAATCGCGGTAACATCGCGCAAAAAAAACCGCGGGACGCAATACGCTCCAAAGAAGCTCTTGTACTTTTTTGGGCGTAATGCGTCCCGCGATTTTCTTTTGCACGATGTTACCGCGATTCGGCAGACGGAAATCGCGGCATCATCGCTCAGCGTTTGGGGGGCTATTGCAAATCAACGGGCAACGCACAGGCGTCCCGCGATTTGCAATAATCTCCGGATCGCGGGCGGAACCGCGGCGGTTCTGCCCACGATCCAAACACTGACATGTGAATGCAGCCTTAAGCTTTGGCAATATAACCTAGAAGCTGATTGATTTCTGGTTACATGCCTCCGTCATCTCCTCTCTCCCCCTCTCCCCCTATGCAGAGCTGCACCAGTTTTTGCACTGTCCAGTTTTAGTAAATCAACCCATGTGTCACACAGGCTTCCAGTGGGGAATATAAGTGGCCATACTGTTTCTCTATTGTCGCTTTAAGAAACCCCACACGTAAAGTGGTTTTAAAGTCACTACTGAAAAATCCTGTAATCCCCTCTCATACTGGAAGATATAATGTGCAGTATCTGTAGAGACATGTAGTCACTGCTAGAGAGCCTTTGCATGTAAAGGGTTTATTTACTAAAGCTGGAGAGTGCAAAATCAAGCTCACTTCTGCATGGTAGCCAATCAGCTTCAAACCTCAGCTTGATCAATTAAGCTTTGGCAATATTATCTGGAATCTGATTAATCTCTGGTTACGTGCCTCCATCATCTCCTCTCTCCCCCTCCCTCCACCTCGGGAGTCTGTGCATTATCTATCACCTCCCTGAACCCCCCTCCCCCACTACTATAGCTGTAAAATTACAACTGAGAAATCCTGTAATACCCTCTCTTACAGGAAAATGTATGTGCAGTATCTGTGTTTTTTAATAATGACCTTTCTTACAGTTCCGCTGGGTGCTCACGTGACCTCCCGCTGCTCTTCTCCTTTCCACCTGGCTGACGTAAGCAGGGAATCTCTGCCCCTCCCGCTGTAGTGCTCAGATTGGGAAAGGAGAGCAATAGCAGGTTACGTGAGCGCT
This sequence comes from Pelophylax lessonae, assembly GCF_965119305.1. Classification (NCBI taxonomy): domain Eukaryota; kingdom Metazoa; phylum Chordata; class Amphibia; order Anura; family Ranidae; genus Pelophylax; species Pelophylax lessonae. The sequence continues at coordinate 343,875,746 of NC_138770.1, forward strand.
GTAAATAAGGTATTTTGTGGAATCATTTTTCAAAAACACAGATACATCACATTATATCTTCCTGTAAGAGAAGGGATTACATGATTTCTCAGTAATGACTTTATGACCACTTTAACCTTCCTAGCGGTATTCCCGAGTGTGACTCGGGGTAAGATTTTAGAGCCAAAAGCGGTAACCCCGAGCCACATTCGGGGTAGCGCTAGGAAAATCGCTGGATCCTGGTAGAGGTTTTACTTACCTTTCTCCGGGATCCAGCGAAGAATGCGGGCGGTATGCGGCGGCGGAGCTTCCTCCTGATCGTCTGCGAGCCCCGGCTTCCGTCTCCGGCGACGTGACGTCCGCCGGGGGTGGAACCGGCGGCAAATTCGAATGTAAAACACACCAAACACACTGATACCATTCAAAATAAAAAAAAAATCACATTACATTGCCCCCCAGTGCCCTTTCCTGCAGTTTTACTGTACTTTTTATGTAAATATATGTATATATATATATATATATATATATATATATATATACACACACACATATATATATATATATATATATATATATATATATATATATATATATATACATATACATATATATATACACACATAATTCTTGTGAATGAGCAGCCCAAACCAACTGTATACATTATATATATTATATATATATATATATATATAATAAATGTATACAGTTGGTTTGGGCTGCTCATTCACAAGAATTACATGCAAAGTAATGGTACCGCTTTCAGCACCTAAAATCCAAAAGAATCATACCGCCAGGGAGGTTAAGTGTGGGCTTCCTGATAGTGACAATGGAGAAACAGTATGCCCACTTATATTACCCACCAGAGGCCTTTGTGGCACCAGGGTTGATTTTCTAAAACTAGAGAGTGCAAAATCTGGTGCAGCTTTGCATTGAAAACAATCAGGGTCTTGGTATCTGGTGCCCTTGGCTTCGGTCAGAGTAGTTCCCCGGTATTTCACCATGCTGTCCGCTCGGGCTCTCCAGTTTGTTCATTCTGCTGTACCCCGTCAGGTACGAAGCTTTGCTGAAGCAGCACCTAGTGGGACGTTGGCCATTAGCTTCAAATTTGCCTCCCCTAGCCAGGTCTATTACAATGGATCTAACGTGAAATAAGTGGAAGTTCCTAAAACTACAGGAATGTTTGGTATCCTAGCAAGTCATGTCCCAACATTGCAAGTTCTCAGACCTGGACTGGTCACAGTGTTTGGTGAGGATGGATCTGCAACCAAGTATTTTGTGAGCAGCGGGTCTGTGACAGTAAATGCAGATTCCTCTGTACAGTTGCTGGTTGAGGAAGCATGGATGGGAGCACTGCAAAATCAAACCTGGAAAAGGCACAGGCGCCTTTGCTGAATGCAGGAGATGAAGTAGCCAAAGCAGAAACTCTGGTTAATGTGGAGACATGTGAAGCCATTGTTAAAGCCCTGTATATATCATACAGCACTACTTCCATTTGCTGTCCGCCTAACAATAAAAAAAGCAAACAAAAATAAAAATATTCAGCTTCCAAGTTTTTTTGTCAAAGCCTAATTGAACAAGATTTTGCACTCTCTGATGTTAGTAAATTAATCCCATTGTGACAAAACAGGACAGCAATAGGGAGCCAGGAACCAATCTTTGTTTGTCACCCTGTATAACACATAGCTCCCAACTGTCCCTGATTTCGATGGACTGTGTCTGATTGGAACAAAGTCCCTCTGTCCCTCTTTCCTCCTCAATTGTCCCTCATTTTGGCCTAATCTAGATAGTTGTATATAAAAAGCACGTTTTATCTTAAAAGGGTTTCCCAGTGCTAATTTTTCATCCAATTTGCTGCATTTGTAACTTTCAAAAGCCAGTATAAAGAAATAGTAGTGGTAAAAAAAAAAGCACTTGTGGGTTTAACTAAACTTTTTTTTTAAATTCTCCTTTAAGGGGGCATGGCAGGGGATATGCCCTATGGCTACATACTTTTGCTAATAGGTGTCCATCATTCCCATGTCAAAAAGTTTGGAGGATTTGATAACAGGCAGTGACTGAGCAAGGACCTTCATGGCAGATGACTGCAAAGAGAGCTGCAGATTTAAAAATACTGAAAATGTTTTTTAAATTCTATTAAAAGTTACATTTTTTATGAGATTTAAGATTAACAAACATTACAGAGATGGGTAAACTGTATACTGGTAAGAGCATGTTTTATTGGTCTGCAGACATTGTCCCAACATGCACTACAGACATCTAAGTGCAAATTAATTCATGGCATCACTTTCATTTCTTCCCACAACACCACTTCATTTACAGCATTTTTCAATACTAGTAAAAGGGATTAGCTTCCTGTTTCTCATAAAATGTGTGCACAATATGAAATATGCATGACAATTCAATTCAGCTTTTACACAGGTGACAATACCGCTTATAGAGTTTTACTACTGCATGACAGGTTCAATTTTACAACTAAGAATATTTTTACATACCACTAAATTCTAATTACATATCTATGTCCCTTCACAAAGAAATAATGCAACACATCAACAAGGTGGCAAAGTTAAAGTGGTTGTAAACGCACAAGGTTTTGTAACTGCTTGCATTCTAGAGCCTTGTCTCTCTGGGAACTTGCACTCCTTATTGGCTATTGGCAGAGGGAGTCAATCAATCACAACCAGTGAGCCATTTAGGAGACTGAGGGGGTGGGGCCAAACAGCGGCTCTGTGTGTGAATGAACACACAGAGCAGCGGCTCACCTCCGGTGCCCCCCTTGCAAGCTGCTTGCTGCGGGGGCACTCAGCAGGAGGGATGGGCAAGGAGCGCTGGCAGGGGACCAGAGAAGAGGGCCACTCTGTGCAGAGCAGTTAATTTGACATGTTTATTATTTTAATGGAAGAAAATCAATCTTTACAATCACTTTCAGCCAGGGCAGGACTGATTAGATACTTGCAAGTACTATGATCACCCACAAAAATAATTCCTCTCTCCTGGAAAGGGATTGGGTTTGCCGTTGTCATGAGTTTGAGCAAATCCTGAAGGTGCAGTATTATATAAATCACAATGCACTGAATGCACTGCATGACCTTTAGGCTTGTGTGTTGTGTGCAACATCAAAGTCACATGGCAAGTTGCGCCCCATGTTTTCCAATAGATACCATTCATATCTATTTAACTTAAAGTCGCAGCAACTTCAAAGTAGTTAATGCACTACTTTGGTCCAACACTCATGCATTTCAGGGCCCATAAACGGCAATCTTAACCCTCAAAAGTCGCATGAAAGTAGTACCTGAGGTTTTACTTGGCAAGTTCTTTATTTTAGGTGAAACTACTTTTTCTGCAAGGCTGTTCCTACCAAAGTGGGCAAGTGCAAGAACAGTGTGCACATAGAACAAACTCAAACAACTCAAATTATATCATATGCTTTCCCTGCACCTCCTACCAATTACAAAAAAGAAGAGGGAGGCAGCATATGGATTGATTGCCCAAAGAGCTAACTGTTCCTAATCCTAACTGTTCCTAATATCTGTGCCATTTGTCAGCTTTCCTCATCCTTTCCCAATACACAGCAACTATGGCTGCTCCAGGCTTATGTTTTTTAGAGAGGAGAACATAACAGAGCCTCCACCTAAACCTTCTAAACAAGCTCCCCTAAAAGCGAAGATCCTTGCAATATATTGTGGTAACGAAGCAACGGGCCTGGGGAAATCCCTCCTTAGTTTGCCGAGACCACATACTGTCAACACGCAGGATCCGCCTTGATCTCACGTAAACCCCAACCTCATCTCTATAAACAACCCGGCAGAATTTTTAGATTGATACAGGAGATTTAACAGCAGCTTCTGTATAAGTGCTAGTGTCAACAGACTTTGGGCTTGTATAAGTACTTGACAAGGGATTGACAAGTACATATTGAGTTTAGGTACATTCCACTTGTAGATAAGTTTGAGATGCTTCCAAGAGACCATTCAAAGTTTCTTCACAGGCCAGTGGACATGCAGTTGACTTCCTAAGCTGCATCAATCTGCTTCAAACTGCTTTTGCATTGTGATTGACTAAGAGCCCATTCAGCCTGACAAGTCGCGGTCCATTGAGTAGTACAGGACCCGTTCTAATAGGAGCGACACAAGTCGCTCCGACTTAGAAAAAGGGTCCTGTACTACTTTTGGGCGACCTCGGAGCGACTTGCATAGACTTCCATTATGTGAAGTCCCTGCAAGTCGCGCAGAAGTCGCGGTGCACATCGGTGCACGCGACTTCACAGGTCGCCCCTCTAAGTCGTGTCGCCTCAGTGTGAACCGGCTCTTAGATAGTGAAAATAGCAGTTCTAATGTAAACAAAAACCTGTCAACAGGGGCCCTAAAAGATGCCTGTGGTAAATCAAGAGGATGGTTTATACAGCACCATTCTATAGTGGTAAAAAACAATGCCACATGTTTAGTTATACAGAAGCAATGTCAATGTTCCTACATCACTGATCGGAGCCTCCTTACCACTTTGACAGTCCTGGTCTCTGTTGCATTAACACTGGCTAGCATATAGGCAAAGCCTGCAGACAAACACTGTTAGAAGGTCTTGTTTATATACACATTCAAACAATATTCTTGTTATAAAGTGTGTTTTTTTGACCACTCTGGAAATTTTAAGCGGGATAACCACAGTGGGAACTATGCAGATGACAGAGTAATTGGGGCACCAAAATCATCTTGACCAAATTTGCCCTCCCTGCCACTTAGAGCCATAATTTGGTCCATAATTTAACCTAAATTTCATTAGCAAGGGGAAAATATTTAAGCAGCAGAAGTCCATGAACTGTAGAGAGATTACTATTCCCAGATACATGAATGAAGTTACCACTGGTACAGGATATAGAGATGCTGATGAGAGGATAACCCCATGATCCAGCGGTAGCAAAGCAGATTTCTACCAGTTTATCGTTAGCCCTGAAAACCATCCAAATTCTAGGATGGTAGACATCACACTTCTTAGAGAATCATCAGTGTCCCTTAATAGCAGGAGCATATCGTCCACATAAAGCAGGACTTTCTCTTGTAGTGTGCACTATCGAAATTCCAATATATTATCATTGGTCCTAATCTGTGCTGCTAGTGGCTCTATAGCCCAAGAAAATAAGAGTGGTGAGAGGGGGCAGCCCTGCCTGGTACCCCTCCCTAGCTCAAATGGAGTGGAGGTTTTTTCCCCCTCTCTTATACTGCTATGCGGACAATAATACAAAAGGCTGACCCATGATATGAAAATGCCACCAAACTAGAGCTTTTTCAACACGGCCCACAGGTATCCCCATTCTGCACTGTCAAACGATTTGTTGGCGTCTAACTACAACAAAGCCCGAGTGTCAGCGTTATCTGCAGGGGTTTGCATGTTCATGAACAATCGTCTAAGGTTAATTGCCATAGATTTTTTTGTGCATAAAGCCCGATCATGATCTGCATGAATTATATTGGCAATGACCCCGTTTAACCTTCTAGCCCGAACCTTGGCTAATATTTTGATGTCCGATTGAAGAAGGGATATGGGCCTATAGAATTTGGGTTCTGTGGCAATTTTATCTGGTTTTAATAGTGGATAATACTAGCCCTTGACATTGATAAGGGTAATTGTTATCTAGACCGAGCTGAATTGTACACCTTTAATAACCATGGCAAAAATAGTTCAGAATACATTTGGTACACTTCCAACAGCAACCAAGGGGCCTCTAAGCGATGCCTCTGAGGGTCTGATAAGCATGGTAGCGGGACAGATTGTAAATAGCTAATGAGCTCCTCTTGCATATAGGAAGCTTTGGAGGCATATACAGTAGGTCTGCAATGTAGGGGACCAACTCAGTCATAATAATCTCAGGTGTATTGATCATTCTTCCATTAGGTCATTTCCACACCCAATAGTGGGAGCCGAGGGTCTAACATTCACAATTTATGGTGAAGGCAGACGGTCTGCTCCCCCTCCTCATAGAAATTGACCTTGGAAAAGAAACATTTTTTTCTCTGCCTTTGAGTTAATCAATTTAGTTGGGGCATCCAGAGCTGATAGCCAATAAGCTTTAGTTTGCTTTAAAGAGTTAACTATATACTCCTCCTCCAACTTATGGACAGGCCAGGTTACCTGCAAATCACAGGCCTTGGTGTCAGTGGTAATGGTATTATTAGTGGAAATGAAAATGCCTCTGAGGTACCATTTCAATGCATTTCAACAAGTTATGTTGTCCTCAAATTGATTATTATCTGGAAAAAAATGCCTCATGCTATAAAATTGCCTGTTGGGACTAACTTCAGCCAAAACTCCTTTAGGCACCACTGGGCTCTCAAAAGGTCAATGTGCACCCTAACCAATACCCACACTGCTAACAGGGAAAGATCAGATACCCCCGTGTTGCATACTGTATTTTGGTTACTAGTGAGAGAGCAGAAGTATTGCCCACATATAAATCTACATGCGACAGGGAGGTGTGCGTTTTAGAAAACTGTGAAAATTGGAGAGAACGGGGGTATTTTAGTCTCCAAATATCTACCCATCCCAATTCTGAAAGAAACCAGATCAATGCAGTGCCCCTGTCTGAAAGGTCCTGAGAGGACGAGGGATGCCTGTCTAGCCTAGAGTTTATGCAGATGCCATTAATATCACCCATGATGCGGAGAGGAACGTCAGGTTTGGTAATTGTAAAGGCCACTAGCTCCCACAGTATCATGGAGGAGAACGAAGGAGGAATATACAGCATTGCAATTATACATTTAACTGTATACAATCTACAATGTAGAGTGGAGAGTGGAATTCTTGAAAATCTAGGGCCCTGTGTAGCAGCACACTTACCCCCCCTAGAATAGGATGTATGAGTTGAGTGGTACGCATGGCCTACGCATGAAAATCTCAAGCAACACAACGAGGCCCCTCCCCCCCCCCCCCCCCCCGTAAGATGCGTTTCTTGCAACCCAGTGATTGCTGGATGATATTTAAGTAAAAGCAAATTCACCGTTGCAAAGGTGTGCCCAGTCCCCTCACATTCCACGTTAAAATTGGCACATGAGCCATGATGATATGGTTGGAGAAATACTGTAGGGGGTTACAATAACCCATAGACGAGCAACTAAGGGGGTGGACACACATATTATGTACGACTTCAGACAAGGCAAGGTTAATAGTTCTTGAGGTGAACTGTAAGTATGTGACATCTCCAATGGAAAAAGAACAAAAGAACATTACCCAAGGTTGTAAGGCACAACGATGCCTGAAAATTTTTAAACAGATGAATAACTGGACAGTCTCAGTTAAACAAGAATAAAGAGAGTGGTTAATAAACCACCAGATTCCCTGCAGAAAGTATGTTTTTTTAATCAGTTCTTTTATGTGTAGCTCAAAGGAGTTCATTGGCAATAATAGTTTCATTCAAAAAGCTAACAAAGGAGGCTCCTTATTTTCATAAAGGCAAGACAGTTTTTGCAGGTGATAGCCAAAATGATTCTTATCCTTATGTTAAAGCCCACCTTTGTGTAAAATTAAAAAAAAGAGTCTCCCAGCTGAGGTTTAAAACAAAAAAGCAGCTCAGAATTCAATATTCATCTTTTGACTCTGCCCCATGTAGTCATTTATTTTTGTCACTAGATGTCCTCAGTCTTCTTGGTTGAATGACACTCAGCAAGTGTCAGGGATCATGGACTGCTCTCTGCATCAATGAGGCCTCACCCACCTCTGGAAAAGATCAGAGGAGGAAGAATTGTTCCTCAAGTATAACAGAGGTGTGGTAAAGGGTGTGGCCTGGTAATGGGTGGGGCTTAAATTCCTGTATGAGTTTAATATGGGCAGCACAGTGGCTAAGTGGTTAGCATTTCTGCTTAGCACCGCTAGGGTCATTGGTTTAAATCCCAACCAGGGCACTACCTGTATGGAGTTTGCATGTACTCCCTGTGCCTGTGCGGGTTTCCTCCAGGTACTCTGGATTCCTCCCACACTCCAGAGACATGCTGGCAGGTTAATTGGCTCCTGTCTACATTGACCTTTGTATGTGTATGTATGACTGTGAGATAGGGACCTTAGATTGTAAGCTACTTGAGGGCAGGAACTGATATGAACGTAGAAAATATTTGTTATTTAAAGCGCTGAGTAAATTAATGATGCTCTATAAGTACCTATAATACATAAATGGGAGCTTAATTGCTCCAACTATAAGTACATGTTTTTCCTTTATTTTCTTTGTGATATTATGACCACTGAGATCTCATTAGTCCTTCCCAGTGCCATCTTAGGAGCATTACAGGCCCCCGGGCAATGCAGTGCACTGGGGCCCTGCCTATACAATCACCAACAAGAATAAAAAGGAAAATTATCGATAAGGCTATATTTATTGGTATCTCCAACAAAAGTAATAAATACTTTTTAAAAAAGCGAAAAAAATAAAATGCACTGATATCCTTATTAATTTGGGCATCAATTGTATACAAAATGAAAGTGACATGCATATGTTTTGGCTTTCTGAACATACAAAGACAATATTCATTTCTGCACATAAAAAAAGTTAGTACTTACTCTTTCTGTCTTTCTTTCCTTTCTGCCATGCTGGCTTCCACTTTAGGTTTCTACAGCAGTGCCCCCACCCTTGTGGCTTGAGCTGCAGCTGTCCTGGTGTGTGTCTCTCTCCCGGCAGACCTTGGAAGCAGGCAGGCACTCCTGCTGCTGTGGGCACCTCTCCATGGCCCGATTAGCCTGACACCAGTGCCAAGCTAATGACAGCTTCCAAGTTCGGCGACTGGGTCCGGTGAACATATACATGGGAGTCAGACTCGACTGTCCTGTGTGTGCCTGTTTCAGTGAAGGCGGACAGGCATTCCTGCAGTAGTGGGTTCCCCCTCCATGGCCCAAGTGGCCTGACAGCAGCGCAGGACTGACAGGCGCTTGCCACCTGCTAAGTTCGGCGGCGGGATGCACACAGGAGTCAGGAATAATGCTTGGCTGGGGCTGGGTTGTTGAGCAAGTGGGGCCCCCCGGGCAAGTGGGCCCCCTGGGAAACTGCCCAGTGTGCCCATGTGGTAAGACGGCCCTGGTCCTTTCTCCTGTCTGGGTAGTAGGTGTGGACTGACAGCGCTCCCTTATCAACAGAGGAAATTCTGTCTGGTGTAGAGTTACATTTCCGGGCATGGTCAGAACTTGCAGCGGTGGACAATCTGACATTCTATTTACTTTCATTCTATTGACATTGACTATTTACTTTCATTCTATTGACATTCCTTTACTATTCACTGCTATAGGTAGAAAATTGGCTAATGCTGTTACAAATTTAGCAAAAAGATATTGTTCTATTTTTGCGTTGGTGTCTGGTCCCTATTCGGGTGGCTAAAATGCATCCGTCCACATTGCCTAACTGTTTTCGGCGTTGTGGTCAGTTGGTGGCAGTGACCCCTTGTGACTAGGTGTTGGATTCAGATGTTTAATTTAATTAATTCTGTGATGGGGTGAATATTTGTAGATCCCAGAGGTTGCCATGTTCCATAAATTACCTGATAAAGTGCCCAGGAAGTCAGTGAAATGAATCACGTATATACTGTTGGCAGCAAGGATCACTTTTGCTAGGCATTGGAAACAATGTCGGTTATTCCTTTTAACTGGATTATGGTTAATGACAAACTCACTCATATACTCCATAATAATTCTAAAAAGTTTGATAAAATATGGCACCCGTGGATCACTCACATCTTGGTTCTCTAATGAGCTCCAGACTGACCTTCTTCTTTTCTCTTACTCTGTTTCCTTCTCTTCTACTTTTCTTCTCTTAGCCTTTTTTTATGTTGTTTGAATTCATTACATATTGGGTTGTCTTTAGAGCCTTATTAGGTTCTGTCTTTGATGGTACAATGGTTCCCCCGTTACTCCTTATCCACTATTCCCCCTCCACCCTCCCACTGCCTATTTCTCCGCACCATATTTTGGTTCCTGCACTCTACCATACATGGTTACATTCCTGGCTACCAATTAGAACTGTTAAACTCCTAATCTTTAGTAGATCAGGTATATGTTTGCTGCTGACTGATATTGTCTGATGGAGTTTCTCAGAATTTTTATCTGAGAACATCCCATGATTATTGTATGTCCCTTTTTACTCATGGACTATGTTATTTTTCTTTGTTCATGTTTTATGTATTTGTGTATTTGTCATAGTGACAATCCGCGAATTGGCTTTTGTTTAAATGCTATTTCTGTCATTACCGGATTTTCTCAATAAAATCATTAAAATATAAAATATTGTTCTTTTCATAAAGGAAATATGAATTTTGCATAGAGTTTCACTTTAAAGCATCAGATTTCTGTGTCATGAGGCCCCCTAAAATGTAAATTAAGTCTTTTCCCATTAGGATAGACTGAATAAGTCAAGCAAGTTGATTTACTAAAGGATAAGAGATGAGAATGATTGCTTAATGATGTATTTGTAGCACTGTCCCCATAGGGCTTGCTGTGTGAAGACTTCTTGGGTCTCCCTCTGAATACCTGCAGACAGTCATTAGGGGATTTTTCACCCATCCATCCTTACTCCCGTTTGCTCGTTACTCAATAAACAGTCCAGGGGATTTGGTTTTATATTTATTGTGGAACTCGGATGAGAGATGGGAAAAGTGGGATACTCCAACTGAACTATTCACAGTAGATAAGGACAACTCTCACTTGGCATCGCCAGGTTACTTATGGAAGCAGTCACATTGCTTTAACCATACTGCCACTTGTATAGATGATTTAAGTCCTCTTGCTCTCTTCAGCAGCAGGCTTGATGCAACTACTTTATCTCCAGGACACTCTCTAGCATTCCATTGACTGACACCCATTCACTGACTCTTCCACTGAAGTGATGGCCTTACATGACAGGCCCCATGACACAGATCTATACTCACTATAGGCAGAATCAGATCCTTTCCAGTGTCTCCCTTCCAGTCAACTCTGCAGGACATCTGGGCTCAGTTCCTCTCTGACATTCAATCCTCAGATTGACTACCAGAGGCCGTATGGCAGGTTCTACAGAGGAGGGGCAGCTGCCCCACTAGCCGAAGACCCTGTGCACATGTGCCCTTGGCATCTATATAGTCACCCAGAATGCACTGAGGCACTTTCCCCTGCCAATCAGCTTGGCTGTAACAAGGCCTGTGCCCTCGCTTGTCAAGTTTCTTCCCACTGTCCAATATGCCTCCCTATTGGACCAGTGTGAAACATTTCAGACAAGCTAAGTTTCACCTGAGCACCATGAGCAGACCCTACCAATGGATCCTGCTCTCTGGTAGGCAGAGAGCAATATAAATTTACCTGGCAATCTCTCTGGTTAACAGAAACACTCAAAAACTATACTCTCTCTTCTAGCACCTACCTAGAAGGGTGCTACATATTCTTAAACATTTACAGAGATTTTCATCTTGTGAAACTGTATGTACATTCATTCTGTGTAAATGTGGGCAAAACTGAATCTTAATAGGCAATTTTCTCGCCAGGTTGAATGGTATTCATTCATGAAAAACAGAGCGTCTCCAGAAAATACCACATTATGGCCACTAGATGGACCTGATGATTATAGTAAGTTAGTATTTATTTCCTATGATCATCAGCTCCATCTAGTAGCCATAATGTGGTATTTTCTTGATTCAGGAGAGAAAATTGATTTCCCTCAATTTGCACAGAAGGAGTGCACATGCAGTTTCACTGGACAAATAGCTCTAAAATTTGTTCATAAATGCATTCCTCCGTAAACATGGTAAAGCTGCATTCAATTTGAAAACCCAAACCTGTGCAACAGAAATAAAAAAAAACACATTTGCATATCTTTGTTTGGTTGAGATGAACACAACTTCACCTTATTCACTAAGATAACCCAATAAGCAAGCAGGCAGTGCTGGGCTTTAAACATGCTCTGCACCCAATCTAACATAGAAGCGCCACATAATAAACAATATATTTGCAAAGTAAAGTTTTTTTAATATTATTATTATTATTCATAATAATAATAATAATAAGAATATGATTATTATTATTAATAATAATAATAAATAAAAGATCAGTTTACTTAAGTCATGAAGCTTTTTTCTTTCTTTTTTTTTTTTCTCACCTGTTCTATGAATATATACATTGGTTACTTTTTTTTTTTTTTTTTTTGCAGCTATTATCATTTACCTCTCTAAGTGCTTTTCAGTGGCTAAGCTGTGTTCCAAGCTGGTAAAATGTTTAGCTCTGCTCAATATTGCCACCTTGTGGGCATTGATAGCCATTGCACAATTCACAAAGAGTCTGCTTTCTTGTCCACAGCAGTGTGCTGTTTGGAACTAGGAGGCCTTTTATCTGTTGTGCAGTAGAATTTCGTATTTAACCTAATTATTTAAATCTAGCTAGGAAATATACATTATTAAAAGCTTTTAAAATATTTTAACAAGCAATCCTGGTACTAGATTAATATATTTTTTAAATCTACAATGCTCAGTAGTGTAAAGAGATAATGGTTTTCCTTGCTCCTAAATGTATATTTCTAAATGACTGCCTCATCATGATACCAAGAGCCTTCTGTTCTGTATAAGTAGCCAGCTTATGACTTGGGATATAAAGAATCTATTCTATTCTAGCTCCTCTAATAGAGTTCAGAGAAATGTAGTATTACGGCAGAGGACACAAGTCCCCTATTTTCAATTTTCTACAAATGATTATAACCACAGTGGCTTATGAATGTGGAATGTTTGCAGTCTAAAACTGTAAACCTCTAACATACTTCACACAAGTGTTCAAAGATTGCTGACTGGAACACACTTAAATCTTAAAGGTGACATGCCAGTATAGAATTATGGTTGTTGCAGCTACTGATTTGTTTTTAAAGGTTCAATATCTGAGATTGCAATCGTTTTCTTTATTTAGTATTTCATTGACCTAGACCAAGCATTCATCCAGTGGACTACTGCAACATCTAACATGCATACTTTTTCCAGGTCAATCACTCATTAGAAAGGATGAGCTCAAGGTTCGGTCTGAACACCAGTTCGGACTTAGCTTTGCCTAATCGGACATTTGTTCAAAATGACTTTTTGCTCATTCAGTGAAAGACAAGCATCATATATTGAAGTGGCGTTTTTACCACTGCTATGTAAGACAGCTTCCTGATGTAGCACCCTCCTAGGTAGGCACTAGGTAGGTAAAGCCTAGTGTCTCCATCTGCTTATCAGGGGAGCCTGATTGTTAGTTTCGCCTGTTGCTTGTGTCCATGTGTGATTCATCTGGCCTGAAGGAGTGCCCCCACTGTATCCAATAGGGGAGCCTGTTGGACAGTGGAGGAAACCCAGCTAGTGACACACAGGCTTCTGTAACTATCTCAGTGGGTTGGCACAAACAGTGGTGCATCCTGGGATATGTTATAAAAGCCAAGGGCACATGTGGCAGAGTGTCTTTGGGTGGGAAGCCAGGTCCCAGGAGGAGGGTAATGGCTGTCTCTCCTCCAGTATGCTGTGGATGGTGGTCAAAGGCGGTCGGCCTTGTGGACCAGGAGTGTGGTGCTGAATCTAGAGGCCCAGGAAAGCTGACTAGTGGAGTAGACGGCAGAGCAACTCTGAAAAAACAGTGTCCGTGAGTACAGGGAAGCTTGCCAAGGGGTCTGCCCAGGAAGGGGACCACTCCAGTGGATAGAGTCAGTGGACGGGTGTCAGCACACACAGGCAGTGAAAGTAAAGGGGTGCCAAGTTAGAACCCTGAAGAGAATGATTTAAACAGGAACCTATTCAACTATCTTCACTTCAGTGACAATGTGAAGCAGTGGCCTTGCTGCACACTACAGCTAGTTGTCCTCAAGTTTGTGCATAGTTCATAAGTGGAGTATCCCACTCATCCCTTCTCCTATCCCAGTTCTAAATAAAAACACATAAACCAACATCCCCTGGATTGATTATTGACTGAGCCAAGGACTTTAAATGTTGTTTGTCTGCTGTCAGTTGCTAAGGGTAACCCAGTGGAATCCAGAAAGTGTAATTCTCAGCAGTCCCCTAGGGGACAGTGCTACACTGGTAATGTTTTTAGGGAATCAGAAGGTTCCGGCACCCACCGCATTCCTAGCAACCAGTGACACCCCCCAGCTTCATTCATATACTGGCATTAAACAAAGGGGCCGGAATTTCACTGATGTTACTAACCAAATATGACTACATGGGAGCCCCCGACCCTTAGTCTACATTTAGTGGAGGAGACCAAGACACATACCTCTCAACTGAGATGGGAATGAGGGACACCTATTCGCAAAAGTATAAAGGCAATAGGACACACACACTACCACGCCCTCCATAAAGGAGACTTGAACAAAAAATGATTGGTTATACCCACAAGTACTTTTTTACCACTATTATTCCTTTATATTGGCCTTTGGAATTTACAAATGCAGCAATTTAGAAATTGGTTTAATGATTTACCACTGGGAAACACTTTGTTGATAGATAAGTAGTGTATTTTGCAAACAGGTATATCGATCAGACCAAAATGAGGGACAAATGAGGAGGAAAGATGGATAGGGGGACTTTCTTCCGAATGAGGAACAGTCCCTCAAAATCAGGGACAGTTGGAAGCTATGCAAGAGATGCCATTCTGAGTGAGTGCAGTCACAGGATCTGACATATCCTTTGGTTGGAGGGATTTTTCTTTTAGCAGTCGGGGGCATTGTTCATCGTGATTGACATGGATCTGCATCACTAAAGTGACAAAGTAGATGACAATGGAGTTTTTTTAATTTTGTAATAAAGGACTTGTCAAACTGTGTGTATTTATTTACACTTTTAACTTTGTTGTGTGAATGGGTAGGTGTAGTATGTAACCTTTATTTATTTATGTAGGGGAGGGACCCCTCCTATTTTTAAGGTGGGCTTCCTGATTCCTGTACTGTAAGCCCCTTTGCTGCAGACTTCCACAACTACTGGGCCAATATTGTGAGGAAGAGGCCCTCGTCTTCATCAACACAGGGTCATAGTGCTTTGCCAAGGGGATCTCTTTGGCAAGGTACTGCCAAGCGTTGATGGCATGTGGCCTGGTATGGTTCAGGAGGGGAAAAGGGGTGCATGTTGGCCTCCCCTATTTCCTTACCAGTCAGGTTGCATGGTCTTTTTGCATGCTTGTTTTGCTGTAGTAGGTTGTATACATCATCCCTATGCTCCACTTCACAGGCATTCCAAAAGGAATTTAAATACATTTGGTACATGTTCCCCAGGGCATTTGGCTCATTCCAACTCATTAGAAAATCAAAAATGAGGATGACTGGCCCAGACCTTAGC
Organism: Pelophylax lessonae; assembly: GCF_965119305.1. Classification (NCBI taxonomy): domain Eukaryota; kingdom Metazoa; phylum Chordata; class Amphibia; order Anura; family Ranidae; genus Pelophylax; species Pelophylax lessonae. The sequence continues at coordinate 343,890,994 of NC_138770.1, forward strand.
AGCCCCCTGATATCTCTGGTCTAACATGTTCCCTTTATACTGGATCTCAAACCAAAATGGTATTTCTTATAGGCTAGAGTGGGCAGGAATTACCAACTCTGTCAGATTTTTATTGCTGTCTGTGACTCCATTAGGGAGATCTTTGCTCACTTCCTCTGTGGTCATCAGGACACACAGATCAGAATGAAAGCATTTTTTTAGCAAAAATGGACAGGGCTTTACCTAGAAATAAGTGTAAAAAATGTAATTATTTAAATAATTATTAACTGCTTTATAACCAGAGGTCATTTTTGCATACAGGCCCAGGCCAAATTTAGTAGTGTCAGCATGTGTCAGCATGTCAATTAAAGTAGAATTTCATGCAAAGCCTAACTACTCCTAAAAAAGCTCCACCCCTGCTCCTAACACTGATTCTGACTAACCTGTGTAAAAAACGATCTGTATACTTGCCTATTTTCAGGCCAGAGGCTGCTGAAGGGGAGAGGAGGAAGCGCCAACAACGGAAGGGATATAGGATCCCATGGGTGACGTCACTGTTCCAGGCATTACCAGTTGTTGTTGAGCGCTCTCTCCTCTCCCCTGCAGCCAGAGCTGGCTGACACAGGGGATCACATGACCTGATCGGAGCGGCATGAAAATAGGTAGGTATACAGATCTTTCTTACTTAGGCAAAATAGGTGTTAAAAGGGAAGAATGAGCAAGTTTAAGAGTAGAGAACTCTACATTGACTTACATGAATATTTTCTAAATATTTTATCTATATAGTTTATGAATATATACATTTTTAATTTAGAACACCGTTTTAGATAAAATAAAAAAATGTATCTTTTTTTTATAATAGGCTGACAAACAGGCAAAAATGCAAATATGGCGTCTGGAGACACATGTTAGAAACCTACAGCTTCCTGGTTTGTGTGATATCAGTCAAGGCAACCTTTAAAATTAAGGAAATCTTGAGGCATCTCATTTTAAATTGTAAAAAAATAAACGAATAATTTTACGTAACGCAGCAGCGTCCACATGCATAGGACACCCAACATTAGAGGAGATATATTTTTATAAAGCACATATATCATTGCGCACTGGTACTGAAAATATTCAAGCAGTTCTCTTCCCCTTCAGTTTTCCTCCCCCATGCAGCTATTGTGACATTGGCGCTGATGGAGAGGGGTGGGGGGGGACCAAACAAGATGTGCAGGTGCCAGACATTCTATATATCAACCGATGAGGTCATCAGTTGTAAGTGTGCCAGTAGCTGGCCAGCATGGTACCCAAGGTTTTAATGCTGCACAATAAAAACCTGTGGCTTTGTGTAACAGCCTTGATCCACCTACCAGCTTGTTGACAATTTCTGGGCTATTTGGGGCAATTTATAAGCATTTATCATGGCACCCCTGAAGACCCCAGACAGCCCCCCAGGACCAACTTATTTTAAGTTACTTTTAGAAAGTGGAGAAGAATCAAACCCTAGCAGGTTGTTACTACTATCTGGGGCTCTGATAGAAAGATTTACACTAATTTCCTGTCCTGATGGCAACAGATTTCCCTCACTTCCTGTCTGGTAAAACTGCTTTAAACAGAGCAGGAATTAAATCTGTTTAACAGAGCTACCCTATGCAAAAGTTTTGGCTTGATATACACTTTCATTTTTTGAAACCCTATTTCTGTGTATAATATGCAGCAACAGAATGTTATACCATATCAGTCATTGACAAAAGTAGAAGTTTGGATTTCTGATGATACAATTTTTTGGATGACTAAACAGATTATAGTGTAAATTTGAAGAAGATGACAGCGTGCCTTAAACACTTGCATTACAAGCTACTTAGTTAAAGTAGAAGTTTGGGGTACAAAATAAAAAAAAAACATCCATACTCACGTCCAGCATCCACCGCCGGCTCTAAGCCTCAGAAATGAGCAATCATATTACCGCTGATCGTTCAGTTCTTGGTCAGTTCTGAGCAAAGAGTGGTGACTGTCAGGCACTCTGCCCTTCCAGTGCTCACTGGAGTGCTGGACTCAAGAGGTGGCAGGTACAGCTGGGTCCATCTGAGTGCATGGGAGCCAGAGCCAGCTGTCAATCAGGCTGCTGGGTGGATCCCGACAATATGGTCAGGATCCTTCCAGAGCCTAGAGTTGCTCTGTGACATCATGCCATAGCCCAATAATTGCTGTCACTGGGTCACAGGAGATCAAAATTAGGTGTACTCCCGTGACTCAGAAGAGAAATATAGCCAAAAGACAGTATGTACAAAAAAATATTTTAATTGTACAAGAAAGGAAGGCTATAAAACGCGAAGTTATTAAAATGCTACATTTTACAAGCATCTTTGAAGTTAGGTGGCAGCTAGTATTCAGTCAAGAAAATTACACCAAAAATGAGTGTGTCTGTGCTAACTTCTTCCACAACACTGTGTTGATTCATAGCACCGTTTACATAAGGAAACTATTTTAGACCAGCATAGTTACAGTATTCCCAGAAATGGGCAGGGATATGTGGAAGAGCAAAGCTGTGAATCCCTACTTGTGTGGATAAAAAATAAAGGCATAGGGGGGCACCATGAAAAGACATTTATTTTCACAGAGAGGCCTGCAATAATTTTATATATATATATATATATATATATATATATATATATATATTTTTTTTTTTTTGTAGGGGGAGATATTTTATCAGACCATATTAGATACAAATAGTGGTAAATGCAGTTTTGAATGGAAGATATACCTTTTCAAATATATTTTAGAAATTGGATTTTATCAAAGCAGTATAATAGCTGTGAAAAGAATCTTAATTGAATCTTAGTTTGCCATGTTCTAACAATATACTCCATTAAAGAGGAAAAGAGTTTAGTTCCCCCAGCAGTATAGATAGAGAAGGGAAACTAAACTGAATTTCTGCAAGAAGGTACAAAATAAAATTGGGAAATTGTCCTATAAACTGAAAAGTGCATTTAAAATAAAATATTAAAACTGCTACAACTGTCCAACAGATCACCATTCATCTCTAACAAACAATTATTTTATTATGTAAGCACATTATAAAAGATTTTAATAAGGAATAAAAACAGACCCCCTCATATCTGTGTGTATGTAGTGTATGACATTAAAAAGTGGCCAGCTAGGAGTGATTATGTTACCTATATCTTTCTATTTATTACCAGTTAGAGATCAGTTGAACTGTGGCCTAAAATACCAGAATAGGATATTTGTGGCAAACATTACGTTTTTAATTTTTACCAGAAACTGAAAGTAAATGAAAAGTAAAAATATAATATTCTGTTTTAACAAGTGAACATAGCAAACAAATAATTTATTTAAAAAAAAAAAGTAGCAGCAAATGTGTATCCCTGAGCTCTAAGCATATATCACTGGCATTGGGTGTAAGGAAATTCAATAATATGTTAAAATTGGTTGCCAGAAAAAATAATGAAATAATACCTTTTAAAGCTAAAGTCTACGTATGATTTGTAGTAGATAGTTCCATCTTGGACCAATGTACGCATGTAGTCATACATATCTCATGTATGTAAAAATATGTATCTCATGTATGTAAATACACTTATCTCATGTACAGTATGTAAATACACGTATCTCATGTATGTAAAAATACTTATCTCATGTATGTAAAAATACTTATCTCATGTATGTAAATACACTTATCTCATGTATGTAAAAGTACTTATCTCATGTATGTAAATACACTTATCTCATGTATGTAAAAATACTTATCTCATGTATGTAAATACACTTATCTCATGTACAGTATGTAAATACACGTATCTCATGTATGTAAAAATACTTATCTCATGTATGTAAATACACTTGACTCATGTATGTAAATTCACTTATCTCATGTATGTAAATACACTTATCTCATGTATGTAAATACACTTATTTCATGTATGTAAAAATACTTATCTCATGTATGTAAATCCACTTATCTCATATATGTAAAAATACTTATCTCATGTATGTAAATCCACTTATCTCATGTATGTAAAAATACTTATCTCATGTATGTAAATACACGTATTTCCTGTATGTAAAAATACTTATCTCATGTATGTAAATCCACTTATCTCATATATGTAAAAATACGTATCTCATGTATGTAAATACACTTATCTCAAGTATGTAAAAATTCTTATCTCATGTATGTAAAAATACTTATCTCATGTATGTAAATACACTTGACTCATGTATGTAAATTCACTTATCTCATGTATGTAAATACACTTATCTCATGTATGTAAATACACTTATTTCATGTATGTAAAAATACTTATCTCATGTATGTAAATCCACTTATCTCATGTATGTAAAAATACTTATCTCATGTATGTAAATCCACTTATCTCATGTATGTAAAAATACTTATCTCATGTATGTAAATACACTTATCTCATGTATGTAAATATACATATCTCATATCTTAGGAATCGCTGTGAAAGCTGACAATCACTGCAGTAGTCACCTATACTACAGTAATAGCAGCGATCTTCTGTGTCCTGTGCCGAGTGGCTGCCTCCTACGAAGTAACCATAGGGGGGGGTGCTTAATTAGCACTGTTGCCACTCACAGAATACCTTTTATTTTTTCCAGTGAATACAAAGAGTCCTCTAATCGTATGAGGTGGAGAGGCTGGGCAGGGATGTCCTCAACTCCACCTAGTCCAACCAGAGAATGCTTGTATTCATTTAAAAAATACAAGTTGAACCTATACTTACATAAGGTTCAACTTGGACCAATGTAACTATTCCATAAAAAGCATACCTAGATTTCAGCTTTAGGCCCCTTTCACACTGCTCTGTAGCAAAATAGTGGTAAAAATGCATATGCTGGTGCTGAGCGAGCGCCCCCCTGTGGTTACTATGCAGAAGGACAGTCACAGAATCTGCAGGAGTGCGACTTTCACTGTAGTAACACTAAGAGGTGGATTTACTGGAGAATCCGAAAATCTCATGCAGCTGTGCATAGAAACCAATAAGCTTCCAGCTTTTTTTGTCAAATGTTAATTGAGTAAGCTGACATTAGCAGCTGATTGGCTACCAAACACAGCTGCACCAGAATTTGCACTCCAGTTTTAGTAAATCAACCCCTAACTAATGTGATTTACTGCTTCCACAGGTATAAGATATGCACTCAGATATGAGATATACATCCTTGCATAAGGTTCAACTTGGACCAATGTAACTATTCCATAAAAATCATACATAGATTTCAGCTTTAGGCCCCTTTCACACTGCTCTGTAGCAAAATAGTGGTAACAATGCATATGCTTTTGCTGTGTTTCAGATGCATTTCCTGTGTGTTTCTGGTGCGTTTTTGGGTTGCCAACACCTGTGAAAAATGGACATGTGACTCAAAAACGTACCAAAAATGCAAAATGCGGTGCGCCTTACAGCGATTTTTCCGCAATGTTACCGTGATTATCATTCATTTCAATGTAGAGCTGGGTTTTTGCTGCGGCTTTCAAAACTGCACCAAAGATGCAGCATTCAGGACTTTTCAAAATGCACTGCATACATAACGCAGTGATGTGAAGAATCCTGTAGGATTTAAAGGGATATATTTTTCTTGTATTTTTCTTGCTAGGTAATAACACAGAAAAAACGCATCATTTTGGAAGGGCGCATAATCGATAAAAGCTAAATGAATGACAATGATAAACAGATATAGTAGGGTGGGATTGGTTTCCTAAAGGAGTAGAGTCTGTTCACTTAGCAAGGGGAATGTTCACTTTTCAAAGTGTATTCAGTATAATAGAAAAAGGTGACACTTTGAGTACCCAATCATGTGTTAGGAAAATCTTTTTTTCTTTTTCATTTCTCTCGCACATGATTGGGAAAAGAAAGTGAACCCAGCTTCACCTTATTCACTAAAATTCACTTTGCTAGGTGCACATCCTCTAATCTTTTAACAAATCAACCTCACTGTCTTTTATAGAAAATGACAATGAAATGACAATAGAAAATAAACAGAACATCTTTGACACTTACCGGCACAGATACTTCATGGTTACTCTTCAGTTTTCCCAATATAGTATAGCCATCTACACTAATTTTTCCTCTGGGAACCAGCTGGAATGATTCCACTTTGATACAGTCAATGTAAAGAGTGAGTTTAGACTTCTCCACGCTGAAAAGAACTTTGTGAAACTTGGTGTCAAACAAAAAGGGAAGCTGGTTGAAAGTGACTGTGTTCAATCTTCCATCTGTTCCTTTGTATGAGAACTCAAGAGCCTTTTTAGGGCCATTGAAATTAATAGAAGCTTGCTGCTTCCCTTCTGAGTCCACAATTTGCCAGATAGTCCAATATTTGTTCTTTGAATTTTCTTTCATCCGGAAAGTAAACATAAAGGAATATTCCTCTGGTAGTCCACTACTATAGATGTGCCTATAGAATACAATGTTGGACACTATACTAGTTAGTCATTGGAGAGAATATAACACAGTGAATACATAAGACTCCATTAGGGTATGTGCACATGGGCATTGTTTTAAATCATTTGATGTCAAATTCAAACACACACCAAATGCAGGTCAGTAAATTCCCATTTACTATAGTGGTGAAGTGTGTGTTACCGAGGCTGCATTGACCTGCTTTGCATGGCATTTTTCTGGATGCAGAGTATTCAGTTGTGTTTGATTATAATGCAAACCAAGTGTGATTTGAATCCAAATGCATGTATTTGAGCACTGTTGTGCTTGAATTCAAGGCTGGCATTTGATGCCAATGCACCTGTAAACAAGCCCTTAGATGAGCTAAAGTGTTTTTGACTGGATGTAATGCCTGTGCCACATACACACAAATTGACAAATCCTGAATCAATTTTTCTGTGTTCAGATTATACAACGTATGTGTATATGAATTGTGTGTGCCCTATATAACTTTAAAATAACTTTAAAACACAGTCAACTACAGGCAATCTATTTCTTATGGATAATACGTTAGGGTGTGGTACCAGTGTTTGTGGCCCACTACTCAACTTTCCATAAAAAAAATGTACAGAGTGTGATCTAGAGAGATGAAAAAAAGTTCAGCTCAAAGCAATGTGAAAGGGATAGAAAATGGGATGTCAAGAGGGACCCCATGCAAAAAACAAAAAAAACTGTACTGGGTACCCCTCAAGCTCTACACCAGGTATGGATAGATTTTAAGGGGAAATCTCACACAAAAAATAGTTAAAAAAAAAAAGAGTGGAGTACCCCCTAAATCCATGGCAGACCCTTTACCAAACACAAAGCCTGGTAGGCCAGGACAGAGGAGGTAAGTATGTGCCCCCTTCCTTTCTGAACTATACCAGGTCACATGGCCTCAGCATGGAAAGGGTACCTAGTCAGGGGGGACAAATGTTGGTAAGGACAAGGGCCTCTTCCCCACAACCTTGTCCAGTGGTTATGGAGATCTGAAGTTAGGGTGCTTATCATAGCCTGGAAGCCCTTTTAAATATAAGGGGCCCCCAATACTGCCTCCCACATTTTATTTTTATTTTTTGTGGGGCTCTGTTAAAAAAAAATCCATAGCAGATGTGTTTGGCTAATCACCTTTGAGCAGAAGTAGTGTAGTCAGCCATAGAAAGAGGTATTGCAGGACAGTGTAACCTGTACCAGGGTATCTTTGTAGTAGTAAATTGGAATTACTGCACTACATAAAATGTACTAACGTTAACATTTTTGATAGAGATCTCCTTTAAATCAGAAGGAAAGAAAACAATACTAGCTAATATCTACAGCATATCTTTCCACAAATTAAAATAGTTTGATGTGAATAAAACCTATATTAGCCCAGGCAGCATCTTACCTTTTACTTTCACTTACAATAAAACTACGAATTGAAATCTGGAAATGTGCACAAGGCATCTTGTTTGAATATCTCAATTGGGTAGACTGCATTATATGTATTATTTTTGTAAATGGTTGGTTTAAATAAAGCTGTAACTTCTACAACAGTAACAGCAGCAGAAGCCTAGGAACCCTGTACAGATGGCGAACATCTAGCAAGATCTTTCAGCACTACCATATGTGAACAGCGACTGCACGTGCCTGTAGCTGATCAAACTTGTCACTAGAGAGCGCTCGTTCACTATAAATGAAATACAATTAACTCATGAATGTTTGCTTGTGCAGATGGAATACATTGCTGCCTTGTATGTTTTGTTTTGTAAGCCAACCATGCTTTCATTTATCTTTAAATGAGCAAAATTAGCTTTAAATAACTAAATCGGCCTGATTAGAAAGCAGGATGCTAACACCAAAACCACAGCATTAATTGGATGTACATAATCAACCTTGCCACCCAGTTAATAAAATACTCTCCAGGGCTGAATCATAAACCAATATTCTTCCAGTGAGTGGCATGGGGTTTCAAAGTCCCTTTCTTCTTTGTATTCATTATTGTTATAGCGTTACCTAATGCCTGTTTACAGCTAGTACCCATTGGGGTAAACAGGGATTCACCTTTTTTGTTAGGTACTGTATGTAACATTTGTCCATTCTTAATTGTATTGACTATTAAAATGATCGAGGAACATTATGCAATCCTTATATTGCTATATCTGACTGTTGTATATTTAAAATAGATGTACAGTATTTGTTATTTCTTTTAGTTGCATGGAAATTCAATAAAAATTAATTATAAGTAAAAAAAAAAAACTCTCCAGGGAATTGTGATTTTATACTTGTTTCCCACTTTAAATGTTACTCTGACATGTCTTTTACCAGTTCTAAAGCTATACAATAAGAAATATTCCATTCATCTTAGATTATAAGCTCTGGGGAGCAGGGCCCTCTGATTCCTACTGTTTAAAAGTGTATTGTAGTTGTACTGTCTACCCTCAAGTTGTAAAGCGATGCATAAACTGTTATCGCTATATTAATCTTGTATAATAATAATATTAATAATAATAATGAAAAAAACATACCTTGTCAAAATTCTGAAGTCAACATTGGGCCCCAGCTGATAGGCTACTTGATAGGGAGAAGTACCCACCACTGACTGAATAGCCCCGACAGAGGCGGCTTTGTCAATTTGGAACTTGGAGATCAGATCAAAGCCTAGAAGAGGAAATGGTAAACTCATGTTTATGGTGTAACAGATAAACAACTATTAATGACTTGCATCTGCAGAGCCTTTGATGCCCATTTATCTTTGCTTTGAAGCAAAATCGTCATGGGGGTTGAAAATTGGGCAATCATTAAGCAGCCTTTATTATGGCTTACAGAATGCAGGAATGGAAATGTCACAATTCATTTAGTGAATAAGCTATGGAACTGTCTATCCAAAATACATTCTCCTGGTCTAAAGATGTAAGAAATGTAAGAAACTGCTTACTCATCACTTACCTGGAAGGTCATCCTGTCCACCATTAAGGGGTGGGCATTTGTGCTGTATGTTGTTGAATTTTAGATTGAAAGGGAATCCTGAAACAAGACATTGATTCACGTCAGAAGCAAGTTTTAACGCAAAATCTAAACCCAAGAACAAAAATCAATAGTTTTTCATCTTACAGTCCTCAGATGTGGTGGCTGCATTCGTTTTCACTCTTATTTTAACCTGGTAAGCCTGCCATTAACACACTTCTTGTTCTAGGCTGACAAATGCACTGATCAGCGTAGTCACCTTAGGACAGGAAGTAAGCTAGGACTACAAAACACCTCTCTTTCTTCCTATACCAGGGGAAGATGTTTTGTAGCAACTGGAGATAACAGGGAACAATGATGAATGATAACAGTACAGAGGCAGACAGTACAGGAAGTTAGGCCAACCATACATGCTTAAAATGATTGATAATAGGCATGCTGAATGTACCAAGTTAATTAATCGATCAACTTGTTATTTTTGTCAAATAAATATAATCAATTGCATATTTACCAGACCAAAAGTGGGGAAATAGGAGGAATTTATTGTTAGAGTTTATATACACTTTAAGGCACGTGTGTCCAACACAAGGCCCACGGGCCGCATTCATCCCTCCAGGTTATTTCATGTGGCCTTCAGATCTCTTCTGCAGCTATGGAACCCCCTCATCTCCACCCCCATCTTGTCTCTGCAGTTGACAGCAGAGAGAAGGACAGAACTCCTCCTACAGATTCTACACTTCTCTGTGCGGCCTCAGCACTTCCTTGTCTCTGCTTTCTCTGGTCTCAAAATTCAGCAGACTCCATCCCTCCTCTGGTACTCCTCCAGACCCTGCACTTTCTGATTCCAGTTCCTCTCCAAGCTTCTACCCTGCAGCAGCACAAGGGATCTGCACTGTGATGTAAAGGAGGGTGGGGGACTTCTTGTGGATGATATCAGTGTTGTGCAACCCTCCTTTTCAGACTCCTATCATCTGCTATATGAGTGTGAATAGGCTCTGTGCTGGTCTGCACATGGCCTTCACAGCTTAATTATTAGTTATTACTAAAACTAGTAATAATTAATTTCAGAGGCAATTATTTAATATTATAAAGAGTAGATACATTTATATAACCTTACAGGTACAACCGGCCCTTTGAGGGCAACCATGTTGCTGATGCGGCCCGCAATGAAATTTAGTTTGACACCCCTGTATTGGGCTTACCTATAGTTAGTGTAAATATCTCCTAAACATGCACTGTTTAGGAGATACTTGCTGTCCTAGCAGTCAGTTATGCACTAGCACATGCGCTCTGAAGGACCGGCCGCCCATGCTGTTTCTTCAGAGCATTGTGCTGTAACTGGTGGCTCCTGCGCTCATGCGCGGGAGTGACGTCATCGCGGTTTAGGTCAGTCATAGAGTCGGAATCCGCAAACCCGGAAGGAAGACCGGGTATAGATGGATGCCGTCTCCAGCGATGACATCGCATAGCTGGAATGCTTCATTTTCAGGTAAGATTGAGATAATGTGCTAGTATGCGATGCATACTAGCACATTATGCCTTTGCCTTGCAGGTAAGGCAAAAAAAATAAAAATACAGCGGTTTACAGCCACTTTAATGGTTTAAAGCAGGCATGTCCAACCTGCGGCCCGGAACCGCAGGCAATGCGGCCCACTGCCCCCTGACAATTTTTTTTTTGATAGGGAGGAAGGAAGCCAGGTTGGGGGCATGGCCACAGCAGCTTCCAACTAACGGTAGGCAGAGGCTGCCTCAGAGGGGAGGGGGGGAGGGGAGCATGTGCAGTGCTTCTGACTCCTACCACCATGACCACATCAAATCACTGAAGAGGTCATGGTGGTTAGAGTGTTCCTTTATTATCGCTCAGAAGAAGTAAACCTCTGTATACTGATTCCATTTCATTTGATCATCCTCTAGTTGTGTTAAATTAGTGCGGGGGGCGCGGCGGCACAGGAAGGGCGCGGGGGCATTTTATTACTTGTATACCTTAACTATAGTATATATTTTATATGCCGCCCGAGAAAATTTCTCTACACTCAATGTGGCCCAGAGAAGCCAAAAGTTTGGACACCCATGATTTAAAGTATATATATAGATATTATATTTTAGTTTTGCAGATTGTCATAAACGTAAGGTTATGAAAACAAATTGGATGTACCCAAATGTAAATTAAATTAAAAAATATTACTTTACATAGAAAGTAATGTTAGCTATTCTTATGGGCTGCCAACAAGAGACCATTGTTTTATGTTTGCCGTTACCATTAGTCTGAAATGAGGTTCAATTATTTCCATATGCTGCATACAGTAGGGGCCATGCCAACTAAAAAACAAGCCACACTGTATATCCAGTCTTTTTCCCAGGGGGCATAGTAATCACAGCAGTTATATAGTAATCCTATTGCAACCACATCCATTACAGCAGGAGTGTCAGGCATCAGCTATTATGGGCGAGGGCCATCATCATCCAGAATGTAGTCTTCCCTTCATTGGGCGGAATGTCTGCAAGGATTTGAGGCTTTCCTGCACACGGGCTGTGGTTTATTGACCTTTACAAGAAGTAGAGTGGGGAGATCAAATAAAGGGACCACCTTAATCTAAACACTCAGTGGTCTGCTTGTCTGAAAGCAGCTGCTCTGAGCAGGAAAAATAAACATTTTCTTTACAAACAGGCTCAATATGACCCAAAAAGCAGTTTGGAAAAAGTTCCTGAAGTCTGGTTTGTGAGTGAGGGAGCTGGAGTTGTGGCCTCTGGACAGAGTACCCAGCCCTGCACAGAGAGTTCTTTCTAAGCACTGACCCAGGCTGTACAGTTCTTTCCTTTCAATAACATTCCCCCTGCAAAAACACCTTTCACTTCTAATGCAGCATGTACTGTATGTGCAATTACAGCTATCTGGCTACCTGCCAGCCTTATAGGATCAAAGGGCAATTCATGCCAAGTCTAGAGAGCTCCACCTTGTAGGATGACTGTGGACGAAGCACAGAGTACCCTCTACCAGACGGCAGCATACGGAGCAGTGAGTAACCTGGCAATGTACATTTACATATATTACCATCCACAGTTATCCGTAAGTACTACTAGTACTGCCACAGACCGATCAGTGTGTTCTCTGCTCTTTTATAGCTGACTATACAATCTGATTGTACAATCTCCTTTAGATCTACCATCAACTATGTAATACAAGGAGCTGGCTGCTTTGATATTAATTGCATGGATTGTTCAGGTTTGTTCTCATATACATGCATAGTTTTGGTAAAGCACCGCACACATTACAATCTGACCATACAATCTTTCCACAATCAACTTTAGATTTACCAAAACTATGTAAGTGAAGGACCTATGTATACTACAGTATCCAATCAATCTGTATTCAATAGGACAGGTCCATACACTACCTATTTGTCTTTTTTTGTCCCCCTTCCTAAATCTTTGGTTTTGCTATGGTCTACTATCCAATCAATCTGTATTCAATAGGACAGGTCCATATACTACCTAGTTTCCTTTTTTTGTCACCCTTCCTAATTCTTTGGCCTTGCTATGGTCTAAATCATGGGTGCTCAACCTGTGGCCCTCCAGCTGTTGCTGAACTACAAATCCCAGGCAAAGGCATGATGGGACTCGTAGTTCCACAACAGGTTGAGCACCCATGTTCTACATTTTTGACAATTGAGTGAACATCAGTGGATTTTTATTGAACCAAGCTGTCAAGCTCACCATAAATGTAACAATCTATACAATCTGTATCACCTTGGTGCATTCGACTATAAATTTACCAAAATGATGTAACATGAGGACCTACCTAATCTATTCTAACAATTTGTATTCAATTAGACGTGTCCATAATCTACCTATTCACCCTATTTGTCACCCTTCCTAATTCTTTGGTCTTGCTATGGTCTAGATCAGGGATCCTCAAACTACGGCCCTCAAGCTGTTGAAGAACTACACGTCCTATGAAGCATTGTAAAACTCTGACATTCACAGATATGATTAGGCATGATGGGCATTGTAGTTCCTAAACAACAAGAGGGCCATAGTTTGAAGACCCCTGGTCTAGATCATGGGTGCTCAACCTGTGGCCCTCCAGTTATTGCTGAACTACAAAGCCCAGCCCGAGGCATGGTGGAACATGTAGTTCCACAACAGCTGAATGGCCACAGGTTGAGCACCCTGGTCTAAATTTGAGCAAACATCAGTGGATTTATATTGAACCACTCTGTGAAACTCACCATAAATGTTACAGTCTATACAATCTGTATCACCTTGGTGCATTTGACTATAAATTTACCAAAATGATATAATATGAGCACCTACCTAATCTATCCAATCAATCTGTATTAAATTAGACAGATCCATACTCTACCTATTCACCCTATTTGTCATCCTTCCTAATTCTTTGGTCTTGCTATGGTCTAAAACACGGGTGCTTAACCTGTGGCCCTCCAGCTGTTGCTAAACTACAAATCTCAGGCAGAGGCATGATGGGATATGTAGTTCCGCAACAGCTGAATAGCCACAGGTTGATCACCCACGGTCTAACTCTTTGACAATTGACATAACATGCCCTCCAGCTGTTGCTAAACTACAAATCTCAGGCAGAGGCATGATGGGATATGTAGTTCTGCAACAGCTGAAAAGCCACAGGTTGAGCACAGACGGTCTAACTTTTTGACAATTGACATAACTTGCCCTCCAGATGTTGCTAAACTACAAATCCAAGCAGAGGCATGATGGGACATATAGTTCCGCAACAGCTGAATAGCCACAGGTTGAGCACCCACGGTCTGATTTTTTGACAATTGACATAATATCAGTGGATTTTCATTGAACCACTCTGTGAAGCTCACCATAAACGTTACAATCTATACAATCTGTATCATCTTAGTGTATTCAACTATATATTTACCAAAATGATGTAACATGAGGACCTACCTAAACTGTCTAATTAATCCGTAGTGACATAGGCAGGCCCCTGCACTACATGGTAAAGGAATATGTACAATTAGAATATAAGGTGTGTGATGAGCTTTAAGTAGATTGTACAATCAGATTGTATAGTGTATAGCCACTTACTCACAAGCCACTTCATTGACTTACTTGTATAATGTTCTATGGTAGCCGATACCAGGGGTCCTAGGAAGCTGATCACGTACAAGGCAAGTGGAACTTTTCTGTTGAAACAAAAGTAGTTTAGAAGTGTACAGTGATGTGCCCTATGTATCGAATGCATGGCAGATAATTGTAGAAGTGTCCCATCCACAGTGTTTGTCCTCTAGCTCCCAGTGCAGGTGCTGACACCTAAACATGTCCTAGGTGCAATTCACAGACATGTGTCATTGGTTGAATTTCCCTCCTCCACAAAAGTTCAGTTCTTGCTCTTACCTGGTGCCCTTCATGATTCCTTTTTCGTTGTCATTAGATCCCTGGCATCCCTAGGTACTAGTCTTTTTCACAGGCAATCTAATTATTTATAGGGGGTATAATTTTCGAGTATCTCGCCTACCAATCAGAGGAGGGCTGCTTAGCGTAGGACTCCACCTCTCCAGCTATTTGCATGTGTACACTGTGCCTGTGTGTGGATGGGCTGCTGCTGCTGGAGGGGGGCTCAGTAAGGGGTCTGCACTCTGCAGTCAAGGTGGGCACACTCAGGATTTTAGGAGATCTCTACCCGAGAGCTTGGACATCTTTATTCCCTGCTGATTGGGGATTCTGATTACCTATACACACATTGGGATTTTTCACAAAGTGGCTTTCTAAATATGTTTTTCAGGCAGTTCTACTGTATTATAAAATGTCCTTTTAATGCTGTAAAAGTCACTACACATCAAACAATCTGATTGGACAATCACCTTTAGATCTACCATCAGGTATCTAGTGCAAGGACCTGCCAAATAGGAGAAGATCAACTGGATAGATTAGGTGTGTCCTACTATTATAAAATGTTGGTAAATCTAAAGGAGAGTGTACAGAGATTGTACAATCAGATTGTATAGTTTATGTCCACTTTAAAGTGATATTAAAACTTTGAGGTTTTTTTTTTATTAACCACTTGGAACCTAACAACTATACTTCCATTATCCCCATCAGCCCATCCACCACAGTTATTGCATTTTGTTTCACTTGACTCTCCCTTCTAGATTGTAAGCTCTAACGAGCAGGGTCCTCTAATTCCTCCTGTATTGAATGGTATTGTAACTGTATTGTCATCCCTCCTATTGTAAAGCGCTGCGCAAACTGTTATATATAAATATATTAAATATAAATATATAAATCCTATATAATAATAATAATAACTTGTGGACCGGAAGGATTTGCCGCTTAATGACCAGGCCGTTTCTTGCAATTCGGCACTGCGTTACCTTAACGGACGCTTGCACGATCGTAGGACACTGTACCTAAATAAAATGTATGTTCTTTTTTTCCCACCAATAGAGCTTTCTCTTGGTGGTATTTGATCACCTGTGCGATTTTTTTTTTTTTCCACTTTAAACAAAAAAAGAGCGACAATTCTGGAAAAAAAAAACAATATTTTTCCTTTTCTGCTATATAACATTTCCAAAAACAAAAATTTAAAAATCAATTTTTTCAATTCTTTTAGGCAAAATTGTATTCTGAAAAAAATACAATTTGCAAATAATGCAATGAATGTATTTTGATTGGTTGGCGCAAACGTTATCGTGTCTACAAACTAGGGGAACGATTTATGTTATTTTTTATTTATTTATTTTTTTACTAGTAATGGCGACGATCTGCGATTTATAGTGGGACTGCGACATTGCGGCAGACAGATTGGACCCCTAACTGACATTTTTGACACTTTTGGGGGGGGGGGGGGGACCAGTGATATTACTACAGTAATCAGTGCTAAAAATATGCACTGTTACTGTAATAATGACACTGGCAGGGAAAGGGGTTAACCTAGGGGTGATTAAAGGGTTAAGTGTGAGCCTAGGGGAATGTTTTCTAACTGTATGGGGGATGGACTTGTGAAATGACCACAGAGACATGTGATCCTATATTGAAGGATCACAGGCGCTCTGTGATCATTTCAGAGAGAACAATGGTCTGCCGTGTTTACAACAGCTGACCATCCTTCTCTCTCAGCGGGGAGAGATCACGGGTGCCCGGTGTCAATAGGTGCCGCCAGTCCTGTGAATTGGCATCCCCGCTGCCTAGTAGCGCACTCACCCCTAGGACCGCTCCCACGAGCCGCCATACAGGAACGGCGATTTGCACAGCGGAGCCTGCCTGCCTGCTGCAGTATATATGCCGCGGGCGGGCAGCAAGCCATTAACAAACATGTCTTACATACCTCCTCTGTGCATTGGTTTTGCACAGAGCAGCTCCAATCCTCTTCTTCTCAGGTCCCCTGCCAGCGCTCCTGGCTCCTCCCCCTTGACCAATGCCCCCCCAATAGCAAGCCTTTTGCTATGGGGGCACTGGTGTGTGCTCATTCCCAAGCCCCGCTCCATGCATCCATAAAGCCTAGTAAACACTACTATTTTTATTTTTCCTTCAACCCAGCTGGCTGAACGAAAAAACTGACAGCTCAGGTCGGAGTCACTGTACTAACAATCTGATGTTAGTACGGCGATCTCCCCTGCTGTTCTATTGTGTTCTGACAGGGGGGCGCTGCCCCCCACACCACCAACACCACCAGAAAACTCTGGTCAGCCAGTGGCTGAGAGTGGAGCCAGTTGGCTGACCTAAGAGTATTAGGGGGGCTGTGGGGTAAGCAGCACCCAGAAAGTTCTTTACCTTCATGCATAGGATGCATGAAGGTAAAAAACCTTCAGCCTTTACAACCACTTCAGAGCTGGCTATAGATGGATTGAATCTCGACTCGTTCAGCAGGGACCATCTGAGATTTGATCCATCTATGGGCAGGCTGGTTGTACTGAAGTTGATCCATTGATCAACTTCAGTACAACCAGACTGTCAGATTTTTTTCATGCTGTCGGTGGCTGCGGTAGCAAGCAGTGATCATTGTGTTCTGCAAGTCGGGAAGGCTCCTGGCTGGCAGAACACAATTGTGCTGCGGAAGGGATTCCCCCATTAACACTGAAGGTGTTGATCGAGGAATTAAGCAATTTTCTCTTCTTTCCATCCATTGCATAATATATGAGCTGCTTAGGAAGCAATAAGGATGTACAATAATGTACTAACCCAAAACAACCAAGTCGACCATATATGGATCAAAATTTGTCAGGTTCAGTACAAATAGGACCATTTTTCATCCATGTATTGACAGGCTGGTTGTACTAAAGTCGATTGCTTGATTGACATTAGTACAACCAGCTTGTCTGTTTTTTTTTTTTTCTCGTTTGATTGCTGCCGGCGGCTATAGCCGCTGGCAGTGATCATTGTGTTCTGATGGTTTGGAAACCTCCCGTTGTCAGAATACAAAAGCTACATCAGAGTTGATCGGGAAATCTAGTAATGTTCTTTCCTGCAACCCATGGTTGCAGGAAAGAAAATTGCTTAATGTATGGCCTGCTTTAGATTACAGTTTAGTTTGGTCAGATCGGTTTAAATCTAGCTATAGATGGGTAGGATTTCAAACAAAAATTCTTGTAGAAAGAATGTTCTAAGAAACTTTTTATTGTTTTTCTAATCTTAAGCACGTCAAATCGACGTTTGTTTTCAACCGCAGTGATGAGAAAGTTCGAAGAAGCAGGATAGGACATGATTATGGAACAAATGGATTTCTAACAGTGTATGTGGTTTTAGCTTGGTAAAGTGCAATCATTCCTAAAGCTGGCCATAGACTGAGTGAATTTCTTTCCTTCAACCACAGTTTCCCCCATCAACACAGACAGTGCTGACAGGGGAATCCCTCCCATGGAGCCATTGGAGGTTTTTTACTAAAGGCAAATCCACTGTGCAATACAAGTGCACTTGGAAGTGCAGTCGCTGTAGATCTGAGGGGGACATGCAAGGAAAATAAAAAAAACAACATTCTTGCTTGCACATGATTGGGTGATAGAAATCAGCAGAGCTTCCCCTCATTTTAGATCTTCCCCTCAGATCTACAGTGACTGCATTTCCAAATGCACTTGTAGCGCACAGTGGATTTGCCTTTAGTAAATCAAACCCATAGGCTTTTAGCAGTGTTTAGTGGCAGGGAAAAAACCCACTGCCTCGCATATCTTGTGGGGTGCCTGGGGCCATCTCCCCTGCAGCAGCCAGCATCTCTTTTATTTGGGGGGGGAAGAGGATATGTGCTAGGGGGCGCTTTAGGAGAGGAGAGGAATTGTGATGGGGGGTGGGGGAGACGGATTTCATATTCAACCCCCATTGTAAGACAAGTCCTCTCCCCTTCCAAAGTGCCCCCTAGCACATATCTCCCCCAACCAAATCACTCTAAGTGATCTTTGTAAACATGCCCCCCCCCCCCCCCCCACCACCACCACCAGTTTCCCTATGTCCCTCTCCCCTGCAAGTCTCATGTATAGTATTATGTACTACAGGCCTCATATCAGCGTGGCTCAGGCAAAGCAGTGTGCTTCCTCCACCTGTGTTTGTACAGGAAAACATCACAGCCAGGGAGAAGGAGGGGCAGGTTCGGTATGCTCCACTTTGCACTTTGTATATGTCAGAGGCAGTCGGCAAGGAGAGATGCCGGCTGTCATACAGAGATGTGCTTACGGCATGCAGGACCCCAGACACTCCCCACAAGCCACAGGCAGGTGCAGCCTTTTTATAGGGCATCAGACCGGCCTGGGGGGCAATTGCCCCCGGGTACCTTAAAAATGTTATAATCCTTCCTACATGCACCTTTTGTTTTTCACATGCATAAGTAGTGTTTAAACACTGTGTTTAAACATGTGGCATGCTGCATGGCACTGCATAGGTTAACGTTAACCTCTGCCTGTAGTCTAAGAATTGACACTTCCTGTGAAGAATCTACATATCCAACAATCCCTGGGTCACTTAGTCTGATGGTCTACACCTGAAAAATGCATAGTAATTAGATCTCACACAGACACAAGCAGGCAGAGCAAGGTTTCATCACATGGGCATTCCCACGGTTTCCATGCAACACAGAGGAATCGAGAGGCATGGATTGGATGCTGTGTGACCCAGAACTAGCAGATGCCTGTCCCTTTAGTGAATAGGGACAAAAGGGTGAATGAATTCAATGACTTCGAGGAATCAATCAGCCATGACACTACAAACTGGAGCCAGAATATGTGAGTTCATCATTACAAGGTAAGGTAAACAACCAACACAGGGAATATAACTACTCTAATACCTAGTTAAAACAACTAAAATATGTGAAAGTGTACAATGCCTGTAAGCTAGCCATATACAGTACTTCTTGATTTCCCCGTTTGAATGAGAGAAAATCAATTGGTTCCTCCATCCATGCTAAGCAGTGTGGATGGAGGAATCTTCACTGCCGGCTATTGTGCTCACACAGCTGTCCAAATACCCAAACAATAATTGCATCTGATTGAGTGCAGTCACTTTTTTTTTATAGATGTTATTTGTCTTCAATCACAAGGGATTAAAATATATATATATATATATATATATATATATATATATATATATATATATACATACATATTGACATGGCAAATAGTCATAATGGTGTCAAAACACATACACTATATTGTCAAAAGTATTGGGACACCTGTCTTAGTGCATAGGGTTCAATATTGAGTTGGCCCACCCTTTGCAGCTATAACAGCTTCAACTCTTCTAGGAAGGCTGTCCACAAGGTTTAGGAGTGTATCTATGAGAATGTTTGACAATTCTGCCAGAGGCGCATTTATGAGGTCAGGCACTGATTTGGACAAGAAGGCCTGGCTCGCAGTCTCCACTCTAATTCATATTGGGTTGAGGTCAGGACTCTGTGCAGGCCACTCAAGTTCCTCCACCCCAAACTCGCTCACCCATGTCTTTATGAACCTTGCTTTGTGCACTGGTGCGCAGTCATGTTGGAACAGGAAGGAGCCATCCCAAAACTGTTCCCACAAAGTTAGGAGCATGAAATTGTCCAAAATGTCTTGGTATGGTGACGCCTTAAGAGTTCTCTTCACTGGAACTCCAAGCCCAATCTCTAAAAAACAACTTCGCACCATAATCCCCCCTCCACCCAATGATTTGGACTAGTGCACAAAGCAAGGTCCATAAAGACATAGATGATAGAGTTTGGGGTGGGGGAACTTGATTGGCCAGCACAGAGTCATGACTCCAACCCAATAGAACACCTTTGGGATGAATTAGAGTGGAGACTGCGGGACAGGTCTTCTCATCCAACATCAGTGCCTGACCTCACAAATCCCCTTTTGGAAAAATGGACAAACATTTCTATAGACACACTCCTAAACCTTCTGGGCAGCCTTCCCAGAAGGGTTGAAGCTGCTATAGCTGCAAAGGGTGGGCCAACTCAATATTGATCCCTATGGACTAAGACCGGGGTGCCAATAAAGTTTATGTGTGTGTAAAAGAAGGCATCCCAATACTTTTGACAATATAGTGTATTTTAATGGAAATGGGCAAAGAGTTACTGTTGGTCACACCAGATCTTTTGGGTATAAAATCTAAATCTATCACATCATTCTGGTATAACCCATAGAATATTTTAACTGCATTTTCACCTTCTTTGCGATTATGTCATTTTTTTCCATATTGGCCGATGATTTTTGACACAGCTGAACCAATTTTTAAATTGAGGCAGGTGGTGCCAAGATCTGTCACCAATGGCCTATTCAGCAGGAATTGGTCGAAAAGCAAGCCGTGTATCTTAGAGCACTAGTTTGGATGGGTTCATTTAACAAGGTGCTCACAGTAATCTATTGTTCTTGGCTTCTCCTTAGGAGCCAGTTACCACAAGTAAAGTTGACTCAATATTTCAAGAACATTAAGAGGATAAAATGTGTACAGTTTGTGGCTGGGCGTTTCAATCGTCAATAGGTGGAAAAGCTCCAACCCTATATGGTCACATATTAACGTAACAAATGTGCTTTATATGCTCAAGTACAGTATAGTCTTCCAGCAAAGGCATACTTTAGAGTCCCCTAGAGGGACTGATATACTAACTGCAATAAAAGCGCTTTTACAGACATTCTTCACCGAGCAGTTGGGATCTGAATTTGCACAAAAAATAAACTTTGTTTCAAATAATTTAATATGCAGAAAAACATAAAAACAAACATCCTACTGAGAAGCGAATGCTCTGAATACAAAACAGTGCTCTCAATACAAAATGTTGCTTTATTAACATTGTTTCAAGAAAGATAATTGCATATAAAATGGTTATATAAAAAAACAGAACAGCAGAACGAAATGACTTTGTATATTATTTTCTTTAATTATATTTTGTAACGTGTCTAAATATTTGATGAAACACAATTCATTTTTTATTTATGTAAAGAATATTTATATAAAAGAACACCTTACAGTCAACTCCAACATTTTTTTTATTTTATTTTATTTATTTATTTTGGATAGAGTGAGAGAAATGTTATAATAATCTCTGTAAAATTTTAAAATGCCTGTCTATATCCCCACCAGGGCCAGATTAAGAGCATCATGGGCTTGGTGCTGAGGATTTTGAAGGACCTTAAGGGCCGTGCCTTGGCATGCACCCAGAGGAGGAAGGGTGCAGCCATGCATGCCTAATTCAACATGGGATGCTGTCTCTGAAGCCCATAAACACATCCATGCATCGCCAACTGTCCCTCCTTGTGTGGGGAGGTTCTGAGGGAGCTGCCTGGGGAAGCGATCATAGAAGCCAGACTTCTGTGTTTACAAGTGACAGAAGAGCGGTAACAGTGAATATGGCCAACCCGGGGCCTATATAAAGGTAGGGGCCTGGAGCTGCAGCTCCAATAGCCCCTACGTTAATCTGGCCCTGATCCCCACTCACTCCCTGTGACCAAGGGCAGAGGAACCGGAAGTCATACAAATCTCTGCAGTAGAGAACGAGGTTGATTTACTAAAATAGTAGTCTAGGCAGTTCACTTAGCAGAGTAAGTAAGGCGAAGCTGTGGTCACTTTGTATACCCAATCATCTTCAAGGGAAACTGAAAAAAAAAACTGTATTTTAGCTTGCACATGATTGGATAATAGAAGTGAACACAGCTTCACTTCATTCACCCCAGAGACAGTACCAACACATATTTTAAGTAGATTAAGGAAAGAACCGTTTATTTCATGTTCTGGGACCCAGGACTACAAAACAGACTACAAATGGAAATTGACCAGTAAAATTTCGTTCAAATTTTTTTGTTTTCAGAATATTCATTCAATTTTTTAATGGTTACTGGGGTCAAAACAATTATCGTTTTTGACCACGGTGACAAGAACATTTTAGGAAGCGGGATAGAAAAACATGGTGCCGAAGGCAGAACAGCAATTCAAACATTTAATTATATTACATAAAGTTAAATAAAAATTTCTGACACTAGAAAGCATGGTGTAATTGGCCGCGGCCATTTATTAACCAAAACATAACATGTGGGATATTTAACAAAGAACAAGTGATATAATTAGTCCAGCCAAAAAGCTCGAACTAAAACCAAATTAAACAGAACATTACATTACAACATGTAGCTCAGCCAAGGAGCTCAAGCTACCCATTAAACCACTTTAATACATAAATATCCCCAACTAATACAACGAAAGAGGGCCGTGACAGCATTAGGGCGGGAGGGACGAAACTTCTTGCTTCTCTCCCGCTGACTGTTTAACCACTTCCATACCGAGTCATGTAAAATGACGTCGGCAAAGTGGTTGTCTAGATCCGGGCCGCCGTCATATGACGTCGGCCCGTTCTAGCTGCTACTGCGCGCCCCCGGCGGCGCGCAGCGGCGCGATCAGGGATGAGGCTCGTCCCTCGGACATAGCCCATCCCTGATCAAGGTAAACAGCCAATAGAAATTGGCTGTTTACCACGTGATCGGCTGTGTCAATCACAGCCGATCACATGAGCGGCTCCAGCACGAGCCGCTCGTTCTCTCTGCAATGCGCGCCCCCGGGGGCGCGCAGAGCAGCGATCGGGGACGAGGCTCGTCCCTCGGACAGAGTCGATCCCCGATCTAGGTAAAGAGCCAATGAAATTGGCTCTTTACCACGTGACCGGCTGTGTCCAATCACAGCCGGTCACAAATGTCAACAGAGAACACGGTAACTAGCTGTCACCGTGTTCTCCTCCTCACACACTGATCCTGTGTGAGGAAGAGATTGTGGTAACAGCTAGTTACCAACTACAGTGCACCCCAAACACACTGATTGCCCCCCCAATAAAGAGCACCTGTCACTAGCCCATCAAAGTACCTGAGTACCTGTCACCAGCCCATCAGGTACTCAGATGACAGGTACTTGGGTACTCTGATGGGCTGGTGACAGGTATTCGGGTACTCTGATGACAGGTACTCGGGTACTCTGATGACAGGTACTCTGATGACAGGTACTCGGGTACTCTGATGACAGGTACTCTGATGACAGGTACTCGGGTACTCTGATGACAGGTACTCTGACGGGTACTCGGGTACTCTGATGACAGGTACTCGGGTACTCTGATGACAGGTACTCGGGTACTCTGATGACAGGTACTCGGGTACTCTGATGACGGGTACTCGGGTACTCTGATGACGGGTACTCGGGTACTCTGATGACGGGTACTCGGGTACTCTGATGACAGGTACTCGAGTACTCTGATGACGGGTACTCGGGTACTCTGATGACGGGTACTCGGGTACTCTGACAGGTACTCGGGTACTCTGATGACAGGTACTCGG
Source organism: Pelophylax lessonae (assembly GCF_965119305.1). NCBI lineage: Eukaryota > Metazoa > Chordata > Amphibia > Anura > Ranidae > Pelophylax > Pelophylax lessonae. The sequence goes on from NC_138770.1 coordinate 343,915,112, forward strand.
GTACTCTGATGACGGGTACTCGGGTACTCTGATGACAGGTACTCGGGTACTTTGAGTACCTGTCAACGGAGTACCCGTCATCAGAGTACCTGAGTACCTGTCACCTACCCATCAGAGTACCCGAGTACCTTCCACCTGCTCATCAGAGTACCTGACGCCTGAAGTACCCAAGTACTTGCCGCCTGCTCATCAGTACCCATCACTACTCATCAGTACTCATCAGTACCTATCACGTATCAGTACTGATCATCAGTACCCATCAGTACAGTATCACCTATCAGTATCAGTACTACTCATCAGTACCTATCACCTGCCTGTCACCTGCCCATCAGAGTACCCGAGTACCTGTCACCTGCCTATCGGAGTACCCGAGTACCTGCCACCTGCTCATCAGTACCAGAGTACCTGTCACCTGCCCAACAAAGTACCCGAGTACCTGTCACCCTTCATACAGCCACCATGTCCAAGTCCAAAAAGGTTTATATACGTTCTCCGTTTAAACCTAAATACCGGTGTTATGGCAGCAGATAGCTGCCATAACCCTGGTATTTTTTTAAACGGTGGACGGTTGGCTTTCCGATAAGGGTGGTCCCAGCGGCGGATTCGCCGTGGGATCACCCTTCCGGGATGGCGGAAGAGGCGCCCCCCCCTCCCGACGCGTTCCGGTCCTTTTCCCCGCTTACCGGACCCGCCGGCAGCGGGGAAAACGATCCGGTCCCGAATCCTCACAGACAGGATGTCGAGTGAGGGCAAGCTTGCCCTCACTTGACTCTATGGTCTTGGAGGACCGGAGCTACGGAAAATGTTGTTGCCTAGCAACCGGTTTAAAGGTCCTTTTTTTTTTTTTTTTCATTTTATATTATAATTATTATTTTATTTATTTTTTTTTCTATCTTTTAGTGTACTTGTGAGATCTGAGGACTTTTTGACCCCAGATCTCACAAAAAAGAGGTCCTGTCGTGCCTATTTCTATTACGAGGAATATTTACATTTCTTTTAATAGAAATAAAAATGATCAATTATTTTTTTTTTTTTAAACGGTGTAAAAATAAAAAATAATAAATAAAATAAATAGTAAAAAAAAAAAAAAAAATTAAAGCGCCCTGTCCCCGTTAGCTCGCGCGCAGAAGCGAATGCATACAGAAACCCCGCCCACATATGTAAACGGTGTTCAAACCACACATGTGAGGTATCGCCGTGATCGTTAGAGCAAGGGGAATAATTTGAGCCCTAGACCTCCTCTGTAACTCAAAGATGGCAACCTGTAGAAATTTTTAAATTGTCGCCTATGGGGATTTTTAAGTACCAAAGTTTGTCACCATTCCGTGAGCGTGCGCAATTTTGAAACATGGCATGTTGGGTATCTATTTACTCGGCGTAACATTATCTTTCACATTATGGAAAAAAATTGGGCTAACTTTACTGGTTTCTTATTTTTTAATTAAAAAAAGTGAATTTTTTCCAAAAAAATTGCGTTTGGAAGACCGCTACGCAAATACGGTGTGATAAAAAATATTGCAATAATCTCCATTTTATTCTCTAGGGTCTCTGCTAAAAAAAAATATATAATGTTTGGGGGTTCTAAGCAGTTTTCTAGCAAAACAACTGATTTTAGCTTTTAAACACCAAATGTCAAAAATAGGTCTAGGCAAGTGGCTAGGATGCATGATGATGCTTTCCAAAATGGGGTCATTTTGTGGACTTTTCCATTGTATTGGTGCTCTAGGGCCTTGAAAAGTGTGATAGGTAGTAAGAAAGTTTTATATGTATTTATGCTCCTAGAACGCCTGAATGTGCTTCTTGGACGTGGAGTCTCTTTTTGTGGCCAGGCTGTGTAAAAGTCTCACACATGTGGTATCGCCATACTCGGAAGGAGTGGCAGAATGTATTTTTGGGTGTAATTTTTGCTGTGTACATGCTATGTGTTAGAAATAGCTTATAAATTGACAACTTTGTGGGGAAAAAAAAGAAAAAAAATTTTTTTTCTTCATTTTCCCAAGAATTGTGGGAAAAAATTACAACTTCAAAAAACTCACCATGCCTCTTACTAAATACCTTGGACTGTCTACTTTACAAAAAGGGGTTATTTGGTCGGTATTTGTACTGTCCTGACATTTCAGGGCCTCAAGAAAGGAGATAGGCAGTCAGTACATCTGGTGTGATCAATTTTCAGTAATTGGTACCATAGCTTCTAGACTCAATAACTTTCACACAGACTAAATAATATACACTAATTTGGGTTAATTTTACCAGAGAAATGTAGCAGTATACATTTTGGCCCAAATGTATGAAGAAAAATTTATTTTTTGCAAAATTTCATAATTGAAACTAAAAAAAAGTGTTTTTTTTTCAAAATTTTTGCTCTTTTTTTGCATATATCACGAAAAAAAAAAACCCCAGTTGTGATCAAATACCACCAAAAGAAAGCTCTATTTGTGTGAAAAAAATGATAAAAATTTTGTTTGGTTACAGTGTAGCATGACTGAGCAATTGTCATTCAAAGTGTGAGAGTGCTGAAAGCTGAAAATTGGTCTGGGCAGGAAGGGTGTCAAACTGCTCTGTATGGAAGCGGTTAAATTAACGGAATGTTCCTCTTTATATAGGAAAATTATTTGACTCTAGGTTGCTGATACCGTCAATTACAACCAATTGTAGGTAATTAATATAACTGACCAATAAACATGTATTTCCCTTGACCAATTATACAATACATTTAAATGACCAATCAAATTTTAACTTTAATTAACCAATGACCTGTCTACTATTGTTAACTTGTTTTACTGTCATGCCTCTGCCCCATCCATGCAGTGTGGGTACAGTGTGACCCACCCTGCATTTTCATTCTCAAACAAATTCTAGGGGTTCGTTTACACTAGCATTGCTCCCTGAAAACCAATCCACATTGGATCACTTTCCAGAGAGTATATGACAGGTGGTGAGAAGATGTTATGTCACCTCCTTACCGCCTGTTTTAACCCTTAAAACCTGCATGCAGTGCATGTGGCTGCAGCACATATGTGGCATGACCCCATTCAGTTGTATTAGTTGCATTCAGCAGGCGGTACTGTCCAGTTAACACGACGGGGGGGGGGGTCTTTTTTTTTTTCATGTGTTCACCCCCATTCACTGCCTTTTATGCTTAAGGGAAAAGTATTTTGGGGGGGAAGGCAGCTCAAATGTATTTTTAGCACCTCTTTACCACACATGTAAACCTGGCCTTACAGTGAATGTGGTTTTTAATTCAGGAAAAATCTTACTTGATTTAATGGGCATGTTTTAAGCAAAGATTTGATCACAATAAGTTGGCTCAATGATGGCAATATAGGATGCTCTGATAAAAGATTTTTTAGAACTTCTAAATAAATGTTTGAAATTCTACTGGTATATGGCCAGCTTAAATCTCCTGAATAAAGTTGCAGGCAGCAGTAAAAACCTGACAGACATTCTAGTTCCTTGTTTCCCTCCTCTCTATTAAAGACTAAGAAAAAAGTATTGACTATTTGAGAAGTGAACATATTAAACCAAATAAAACAGTTGACACCCTTTCTTGCGATTGGAGAGAGGCTACTCTGGATGCTATAATCTGATGCCCTGAAAATTTTTGAGTTTGAGTCTGTAGCCCCAACTACATCAGCTTACACACGTCACAACAGGGGAAACCTATACTGCCACCTTTTTTGCATAAATGAGGAAGAAGAGTTAGAATCAGATATCAGACTGATCACATAGTCATAGAAGGATGTAATGCTAGTCACTATCCTGCACATGCCTACAATGCGCCACTCACCAGACTGCCTGAACAGTATTACAAATTACAAGTAGGCATTTTACATGTATGGATTTCACATGTCTACTTAGCAGCTTCTTTGGAAGTATAGCCAATCATACTCTTACATTGTCACCCTTTCACTGAGCCTCCCATGTGGCTTCTTCAACACACATTGTGCAGGCATGGTCCACAGTTGCCACCATCAGGAGACAAGCGTGGGTGCATGCATACAGACAGGAAGTATCTAAAAATAGGCTGCAAGAGATTAGTAGCAATGAGATGCAACAGAGGATAGAAAAATTGTGTAACTCCAGCATTCTCAGTGCCTGCATCCTGAGGCCAGCCATGCACAATTTGAACCATTAAAGGGCAGGCTGAATATACTAAGTTGATCGATCGATCAACTTGGGTACAACCAGCCTGCGGATTCGCTTCCGATTATCGCAAGCACCTGTTATAGCCGATAGTAATAATCAATGTCTTCACTTGGTGGGGACGGCTTCCCACCTGTGGTTGCAGGAAAGAAATTCACACTGTCTATGGGCTGCCTTAGGCTCCACAAACAGCCTAAAAAAATTCCTCCTAGAAGCAGCTTTTGAGCATTTTTTTTTTTTCTGCCTCTAGTAGCAATTTTAGCAAATAGTTTTAGCTTCGGCTTCTAGTAGCAGAAACAAAATTCTGTTTTGCATTTTTGGGAGCAATTTGCCGGAAGAACAAAAAGATGAAAGCTCCTAACTGCTGCCACAAAAATGCTTTTATGAGTGTTCTTCATCCAGCGTTTTTCTGGCATTTGTTTTTAGGTTATTGTGTGCATGGAGCCTTACAGAAGGGGATACACCTTTCCCATCTTGTTGCAGCAGATGCATGCCACTTGTATCTCAAGGTTAGTTCACACCATGTGAGTGAATTATGTTTTTCTGCACCCCACGGCACATGTATGGTGTAAGCAGGGCACGTAAAAAAAAAACAAATTGGTTTTCTATGTGCTCTGATCACACTGTACATGTGTGGTGGGATGCAGAAAAACACAGCTAAACAGAAATGATGTAAAAAAGTAAAACGTCAGAGCTGTAGTTAGCAGCATGCTGCCCTAGGCATGCCTGAAAAAATGACTTTTGTATAAAACACACACTCCTGCTTGAATTTTACCTTAGCAACTTATATAGGACACCTCACTGAATGTGAGTTGTATGGTCCTTAAAGGATATCTATGGTCACAACATACACATTGTCAGGAAGCTAGTACAGCTAATGCTAATCCTTCTGCAGCTAATGCTAATCCTTCTGCAGCTAATGCTAATTCCTATGCAGCTAATGCTCGTGCATGAGTATCAGCACACAGATGAGCTCAGGCTAATGTCCACCGTGCACTGACACGTAGGCGCATCTCCGTGCCCCAGCGCACATGTCTTCGTGCATTGACGCCAAATGGCCTATTTAACCACTTGCCGTCTGCTCACTCGAGCACTACTGTGGCAAAGTGGTTAGTTATCGTCTAGCGACATAGACCTACGTCGCCAGACACTCCCCTTTCTCGGCGGCGCACGCGCGCTGCCGGAGGCTCACTCCCGCTGTATTCAGTCACAGCGGGAGTCGGGCCAGGGGAGGAGCAGCGCCGATCGCCGCTGCTCTTCCCTGATCGTCGGAGAATCGAGTGTGGAGATCCGCCCGCTTGTGTAAACACAAGCGGGCAGATCTCCTAAGTGACAGGCAGGGTCAGATTGATCTGTCCTTGTGTCACAGTCACCTCCCCCACACACCTTAGTAAGCACCAGGCATACATTAACCCCTCCCTCTCCAATAAAATTAACCCCTTCCCTGCCAGTGTCATTTTTACAGTAACAGTGCATATATATATAGCACTGATTACTGCAGTAATGTCACTGGTACCCCCAAAAGTGTCAAAAATGTCAGTCAAGGGTCCGATCTGTCTGCCGCAATGTCGCAGTCCCGCAAAAAAAATTGCAGATCGCCGCCATTACTCGTTAAAAAAAAAACACCAAAAATGACAGAAATCTTTCCCTTAGTTAGTAAACACAATAATTTTTGCGCAAACCAATCAAAATACGCTTATTGTGATTTTTTTTTTCCAAACATAGGTAGCAGAAAACAAATTGGCCAAAAATTTAAAAAATTTAGATTTTTACATTTTTTTGGGGGGGAATTTCATATAAAAAAATTTGAAAATATTGTTATTTTTTCAAAATTTACGCTCTTTTTTTGTTTATAGCGCAAAAAGTAAAAATCGCACAGGTGATCAAATACCACCAAAAGAAAGCGCTGTTTGTGGGAAAAAAAGGGCGTAAATTTCGTTTGGGTATGGCGTCGCACGACCGCGCAATTGTCAGTTAAAGTCGCACAGCGCCGAATCGCAAAAAGTGGCCCAGACGTAAGACAGCAAAATCCTCTAGTGGTAAAGTGGTTAAAGACCCTGATGGATGCTAGCTGCTGGATGTTCTTCAGCTTCCCCTGATCAGTGTTCCTGTGTTCTTACCTGTACTGACTGATCTTCCGTTGCTGACCCGGCTTGTTCATAACCTCGCTCTGTGGATTCTGACCTCAGCTTGTCTCTTACTATTCTCTGCCTGATCTCCTGGTTCTGACTTTGGTTTTCTACTGGACCTTGCTCTGCCTGCTTCCCTGATACCGACCTGGCCTGCTACCCGACCATCCTGCTGTCCAGCTCACCATGACTACCTCCCTGACTATGGCCGTCACCTGCTATCAAGCTACCGACACCCGTGCTTTTTTGAGCCTTGTACCTCTGTCACCACCTCCAGAGGTGCTCAGACCAGAGCTACAAGGGAAGCCCTCTTGTCAACTCAGCCTCCAACCAAGGTATTTGGCACATATTAATTTTATAACAACAGCATTGTAATAGCAATAAAAAGCAATAGCTATTTTTGACAATCTATTAGAAGCTTATATGAAAAATCTCCTTTGATGGTGAGTCCTGTCTGTCTGCTGGCCAACTCTTTCTTCAGCTTCTTGAATTGCCAGCATGTTTTGCAGCTTCTCCTCTGCCGTTTACGTTCCATTTCTAAGGACTACATATCCCTCATTTGTGCCAGCCCTGTGCATGTCTGCCGCTCTTCTCTTCCCTCAGTTCAAGTTCCTTCACCCCAAACTCGCTCATCCATGTCTATATGGACCTTGCTTTGTGCACTGGTGCGCAGTGATGTTGGAACAGGAAGGAGCCATCCCCAAAATGTTCCCACAAAGTTAGGAGCATGAAATTGTCCAAAATGTCTTGGCATGCTGACGCCTTAAGAGCTCCCTTCACTGGAACTAAGGGGCCAAGCCCAACCCCTGAAAAACAACCCCACACAATAATCCCCCCTCCACCAAATGATTTGGACCAGTACACATAGCAAGGCCAAAAAAAACATGAATGAGCGAGTTTGGGTGGAGGAACTTGACTGGCCTGCACAGAGTCCTGACCTCAACCTGATAGAACACCTTTGGGATGAATTAAAGCTGAGACTGCAAGCCAGGCCTTCTCGTATAACATCAGTGCCTGACCTCACAAATGCGCTTCTGGAAGAATGGTCAAACATTCCCATAGACACATTCCTAAACCTTGTGGACAGCCTTCCCAGAAGAGTTGAAGCTGTTATAACTGCAAAGGGTGGGCCGACTCAATATTGAACCCTACAGAATAAGACTGGGATGCCATTAAAGTCCATGTAAAGGCAGGTGTCCCAATACTTTTGGTAATATAGTGTGTTTATTGAAAACATGTCAAGGAAGGCAAGCAACTTAAACTACAGCTGGGCTGATTTCATTTTTGAGCAACAGTTCTCTTTGGTACTGTCAGGCAGATAATCAACTACAACTAGAATATATAATGAATGGGAAACCCATTAGTTATACAAAAGTATTTATTTTTGATCATTGACAATAAAAACAATGAACTGCAGCATTTAGCTGGTAATTTCTATTAATACCTGCAGTCATTATCATGTACATAATAAATAGCCAAGACATACACTTGTAACTTTTCACATTCCCTTTATTAGGTTGCTGGGTGTGAAAACACCTCTGCTGTCAACACATGTCTTAACCACAATCTACTAAACGTTCTTTGTCCTCTGTGCTTTGAAGTAAGGCTTGTGAAAATGATGGCACTATGTAGGACCAGTTTCCTTTCCTTCCTGTAAACCTAAAGAAAACATATTTTACATGCGTAAAAGAAGCATTGCAAACAGACGGGTTTGCTAAGATTCTAGAGTCCAACAATCACATACAGAGGGAGAACATTCTCTCCAGGGATTTGCTATAAAAAGCAAGGTATGCAGCTTCTGAAACATACTGTATATACAGTATCTCACAAAAGTGAGTACACCCCTCACATTTTTGTAAATATTTTACTATAACTTTTCATGTGACAACACTGAAGAAATGACACTTTGCTACAATGTAAAGTAGTAAGTGTACAGCTTGTATAACAGTGTAAATTTTCTGTCCCCTCAAAATAACTCAACACACAGCCATTAATGTCTAAACCGCTGGCAACAAAAGTGAGTACACCCCTAAGTGAAAATATCCAAAAAGGGGCCCAATTAGCCCTTTTCCCTCCCCGCTGTCATGTGACTCATTAGTGTTACAAGGTCTCAGGTGTGAATGGGGAGCAGGTGTGTTAAATTGTGTGTTATCACTCTCACTCTCTCATACTGGTCACTGGAAGTTGAACATGGCACCTCATGGCACAAAATTCTCTGAGGATCTGAAAAAAAAAGAATTGTTGCTCTACATAAAGATGGCCTAGGTTATAAGAAGATTTCCAAGACCCTGAAACTGAGCTGCAGCACGGTGACCAAGACTATACAGGACAGGTTCCACTCAGAACAGGCCTCGCCATGGTCAACCAAAGAAATTGAGTGCACGTGCTCAGCGTCATATCCAGAGGTTGTCTTTGAGAAATAGACGTACAAGTGCTGCCAACATTGCTACAGAGGTTGAAGGGGGGGTCAGCCTGTCCGTGCTCAGACCATACGCCGCAAACTGTCTCAAACTGGTCTATATGGCTGTCATCCCAGAAGGAAACCTCCTCTAAAGATGATGCACAAGAAAGCCCGCAAACAGTTTGCTGAAGACGAGCAGACTAAGGACATGGATTACTGGAACCATGTCCTGTAGTCAGATGAGACAAAGATACATTTATTTGGTTCAGATGGTGTCAAACGTGTGTCGCGGCAACCAGGTGAGGAGTACAAAGACAAGTGTGTCTTGCCTACAGTCAAGTATGGTGGTGGGAGTGTAATGGTCTGGGGCTTCATGAGTGCTGCCGACACTGGGGAGCTACAGTTCATTGAGGGAACCACATGAATGCCAACATGTACTGTAACATACTGAAGCAGAGCATTATCCCCCTCCCTTCGGAGACTGGGCCACAGGGCAGTATTCCAACATGATAACAACCCCGAACACACCTCCAAGATGACCACTGCCTTGCTCAAGAAGCTGAGGGTAAAGGTGATGGACTGGCCAAGCATGTCTCCAGACCTAAACCCTATTGAGCATCTGTGGGGCATTCTCAAATGGAAGGTGGAGGAGCGCAAGGTCTCTAACATCCACAAGCTCCATGATGCCGTCATGGAGGAGTGGAAGAGGACTCCAGTGGCAACCTGTGAAGCTCTGGTGAACTCCATGCCCAAGAGTGTTAAGGCAGTGCTGGAAAATAATGGTGGCCACACAAAATATTGACACTTTGGGCCCTATTTGGACATTTTCACTTAGGGGTGTACTCACTTTTGTTGCCAGGGGTTTAGACATTATTAGTTGTGTGTTGAGTTACACTCACTACTTTACATTGTAGCAAAATGTCATTTCTTCAGTGTTGTCACATGAAAAGATAGAATAAAATATTTACAAAAAATGTGTGGGGTGTACTTACTTTTGTGAGATACTTTAGGTCTATTGCAAATAAATCTGAAGTGGTATGAAAGCAGCTAAAGTGCCAGTGTTATAAAATTTCAGGCATACTGTATTCCAGAGACTGTCAGCCAGTTCACCTTTTCTATTGGGTGCTATCTTCTCCCCTGCTCTTTTCTATTGGGTGCTATCTTCTCCCCTGCTCTTTTCTATTGGGTGCTATCTTCTCCCCTGCTCTTTTCTATTGGATTCTATCGTCTTCCCCTGCTCTTTTCTGTTGGGTTCTATCTTCTCCCCTGCTCTTTTTTATTGGGTGCTATCTTCTCCCCTGCTCTTTTCTAGTGGGTGCTATCTTCTCCCCTGCTCTTTTCTATTGGGTTCTATCTTCTCCCCTGCTTTTTTCTATTGGGTGCTATCTTCTCCCTGCTTTTTTCTATTGGGTGCTATCTTATCCCCTGCTTTTTTCTATTGGGTGCTATCTTCTCCCCTGCTCTTTTCTATTGGGTGCTATCCTCTCCCCTGCTTTTTTCTATTGGGTGCTATCTTCTCCCCTGCTTTTTTCTATTGGGTGCTATCTTCACCCCTGCTCTTTTCTATTGGGTGCTATCTTCTCCCCTGCTCTTTTCTATTGGATGCTATCTGCTCTTTTCTACTCAGAGCAG